>NC_067401.1:13495269-13814197 GCF_016432865.1 Antechinus flavipes
AATCTCTCAGAACAACTCGTGTTCACTAAATTCACAATTAAAATGGTACATTATATTACTTTTTAAAAGTTCTGTTGATGTACTTGGTTTGTCTTTTTTTTATACAGTGTTTACTTCCCAATAACCTCCCCTTGTGTTATCTTCCCTTTTAGAAAAGCAGTCACCTAGGCAAAATCCGATTTGTCAACGGTAACTGAAAAAGATGATAAAAGTCTACAGCCCTCTCACCAGAGAGGAAGGAAGCGTGTTCCAACCTCAGAGCAAAAATGCCCTCTGCCCACATACCCATGCTGCATTTCCTCCCTCTCATGAACTTGTCCGATCCATTCCCCTCCCTAATGTGGCTTCTCTGCCAGTGAAAATAGTAGCGATAGCAACAACAGGAATAAAGCACTTAGAGTAGAATTATTAGTGATCAAGAGACACTTACGGAGACTGAATTTGAATCAGAGTTCACTATTTTCACTTTTTTTTTCTTTCTCATGATTTTTCCCTTTTGTTCAGATTTTTCTGACTTGTGTGGAAATAAACAAAAAAAATGAATGTATACATATAACCTAAGAGAAAATAAAAGAAAGATTATTGATCCAGAAAGATACTTATGGAGACTAAATGTAATCAACGTACACTATTTTCACTTTTTTTTTCACTTTTTTTTTCTTTCTCGTGATTTTTCCCTTTTGTTCTGATTTTTCCATCCTAACCTGACATATGGAAATATGCAAAAAATGAATGTATACATATAATCTAAAAAAAAAGTGTTATTGATCCTGTTTTACATAGCATAAAACAAAAGATAGTCACATGACTTGTTCTCGTAGACATCGGTAAGGGCAGCTAGGAGTTGCCATAGCACATAGAGTGCAGGGCCTGTGAAATCAGAAGACCTGAGTTCAAAGCCCACCTCAGACACTTACTTGCTGGGCAAGAAACCCTATTTCTTTATCTGTAAAATGAGTTGCAGAAGGAAATGGAAAACCACTCCAGTAGTTTTGCCAAGAAAACCCCAAATGGGGTCACAGAACATCAAACACAACTGAAATGACTGGACAATAAAACATGTGTCCTTCTCCTGTCTCTAGCCTGCTCTGTTCCGCTCTGGCCAGCCATAGGTTAGAGACTGGTTGACGGGGTTCAAGTCTTGCCTCGGATACGTACCAGCAGGAGAGAGACCCAGCAAGGCATTTAATTTCTCAGCGCCATCAGGCAATTATCCAGGTTATAACTGGAGTAATGGAAGGGGATAAGCATTTATTAAGCACCTACTGTGTTCCAGGGCCTGCACTAAGCACTTTACAAAAAATTATCTCATTTGATCCTCACAACAACCCTGCAGAGCATTATCTTCATTTTACAAATGAGGAAATTTAACAGAGATTAAATGACTTACCCGGGATCACCCAACTAGCAAGTATCTGAAGCTGGATTTGAACTCAGATCTTCTTGAATCCAGGCCCAGTGCTCTAAGCACTGATTGCCTAGGGGTGTAGCTGCTTCTTTGCAGTGGTAGAGGAAGCTTCTTTATTGGGAATTTCCATAGCATTAAATTAAATTCCCATAGAAATTAAATATCCATAAATATGTTGGTTCTGTATGTTTTTCTGGATTTTTTCCGGAAAGACCTAGATGATCATGATTTTGGGTAGGTTGGGGAAGGAGTAAGTCTGATCAACCAAGGCACCCTCTGGCCCAAGGATCCTCAGTCTAAGACACTTTTGAAATATGTATAATCTTATCATCCACCAATATCACTCTCATCGTGTCACTCCCCTACTCACTGACCCTCCATGGCTCCTACTCCCTATTGAATAAAGTACATGACCCTGCATTCAAGGCCTCAGGCAATCTGGCTGCAGCCTTTCTGGACTTATTACTTACTAAAGAGTACTGTCTCTGGAATCACAGGACTTGGGTTCAAACCTCACTTCTGATGCTTATTGGCTGAAGGACATTAAGTAAGTTCCTTCGTAGCCTTGGGCATCTATAAAATTACCAGGTGGACTAGATGGTCCGGGATCACAGCCAGCTCCAGATTCACGGTCCTATTTACTCCGTGTTCTCCCTTTCTTGTTTTTTGTTCTGTTTCCATCCCATCCCCAAGGCTTTGTCCCTGTTTTAGCTCTGTGCCTGGAAAGGAACCCACCTTCTGTCTCATCCCAATCACCTGTCTATCTCCCGAGGTTCCTTCCTTCTTTTAGGACTCAGTATTATGTTTTCCATAAAGCTTTCCCCAGTTCCTGTCTGCCTCCAACTCCAACCTGAAGAAAACGATCTCTTCCTCCTTGAATTTCTCATAGTCCTTTGCCCAGACCTCTCCTTCTGACTTATCCTTCCTCCTCTCCCTCTCCCTGTCCTTCTCTCTCCTTTCCCCTTTTCCCTCACATGTGTGTGCGCACGTGTGTGTGTATATATATATGTATATGTATGTATTTCTATATATACATCTGCATATGTTTGTGCACACATTTATATATATATATATATAATCTCTCTATATAAATAAATATAAATATATAAAATACACACACACATATCTCTATGTATAAATCTCCTCTAACTAGACTGGAAGCTCTTTGAAGGCAGAGACTGTTTCCCTTTTGTGTTTGCTTTCTCAGTTCAGGCGCATCCTAAGTGCTTAATAACTGCTTCTTGATTTATTATTATTTGTTGATATTATTGATATTTTCTTGATATATTATTATTTCTGGATTTATCATTATTTAATATTTCTGATTTATTAATATTCTATCCAGACCATCTGGATAAAACTTGTGAAACCACAGGGAGTATTTAAGTCACATTGCTGAGGAGGTGGTCTCCCCTTTCCTTGGAAACATTGTCAAATGCTGCAAAGGAAAAGGATCACGGAGCCTCCAGAATCTCCGTCCTGGTCTGGCTCCACTATGCCCTGCTGAGACAGAGTATGATCAGAACCAGATCTCTGCTGTGGGATCCGGGAATCAACTCTTTCTTGGTTGGAATCTGGCTGGAATCTTTAAATGAGCTTTGGCACCTGTGGGAAGGTGCACCCTCTAATTATTATCTGCCCCACGGTCTGCTTCAAGACAATTTGGGCCTGAGGGAACAGCAGGGCAAGTGGAGAAAAGGCCAGTTTTTGAATCTGGGAAATTCCCAAGACCTTCCCCTGAGCATGATGCGCGCCCTCCTCTCACCTCCCACATGCTGGTGCAGATGCGCACCCATACACACACTCACACACATACACACTCACACACACACACACACACATACACACTCACACACACACTCACACTCACATACACACACACACTCACACTCACATACACACACACATACACACTCACACACACACACTCACACTCACATACACACACACTCACACTCACACACACACACACACACACACACACACACTCACACACACATTTCCCCAGCACATACTTGAACTTCTCTTATCCCTGACATTCTTCATCCTGCACCTTCTCCCAGTTCTATATTTTTTCTTTGAAGCAATTGGGGTTAAGTGACTTGCCCAGAGTCACACAGCTGGGAAGTGTTAAATGTCTGAGACTGGATTTGAACTCCGTCCTCTTGACTCCAGGGCTGGTGCTCTATCCACTGCGCCATCCAGCTGCCCCCAGTTCTATTCTTTTACCAGTTGCAGGGAAGTTATCCCACTGCCCCTTTCAGGAGAGCTTTAGGAATCAAGCCATCCACCCATTAACAAACAGTTATTAAGCACCTACTATGTGTCAGCCTATCAATCAACAAACATGAAATGCTTCCTACGTGCCTTCCACTGTGCTAGGTGCTAGACATGCAAAGGCAAAGCTAAAATCATCCCTGATCTCAAGGAACATACATTCTGATGGAGAAGACATGTTCACATACATACATTTTATATATATATATATATATATATATATATATATATATATATATATATATATACATATACATATATATATACACATATACACATATATATACATACACATATATATGTGTATATATATACATATATATTATATGTATGTATGTATGTATATATACATGCATACATATATATGTATAGCTATATATATATAGAAAGAGAGAGACAGAGACAGAGACACAGAGAGAGAGAGAGAGAAAGAGAGAGAGAAAGAAAGAGAGAGAGAGAGAGAGAGACAGAGAGAGAGACAGAGAAAAAGAAAGAGAGAGAAAGAGAGAGAGAGATACATGTAAGAATACAAAGTTTCAGAAGAAAAAGCAACAGTAGCTGGCCGTCCCCCCAGCCTGCAATGTTCTGCCTCCTGGATTTCCTGACTTCCTTTTAATCTTAGCTAAAATCTTTTCCCTCTTCAAGAAGCCTTCCTCAATCTCCCCTTGTTGCTAGTACCTCCCTTCCCTTGATCATCTCCCCTTTATCCTCTCCATAATTTGTTTGCATAGAATTATTTACATGTTGATTTTCCATTAGACTTTGAAGTCCTTAAGAAGGGGGACAGTTTTTTGCCTTTCTTTGGTATCATTAATGCTTAATTCAGTAATCCGCAAACAGTAGGTATTTCATAAAAACGAGTTGTCTGACTATTAAATCTGGTACCAACATTTGTAGCCTTGTATCTTTATTACTCCCTTTAATTTGACATTCCAGACCCCCCCACACTTTTGTCCTGCCCTTTTCTCTCTCCGTGGTTTTGCTTCCGTCTAGAGCAAGTCTTCCGTGAAAAAGCCCATCCAGTACTTGGTGGCGGTTCTCCCAAGCACCCTGTGTTTACGCCAGATCCCGATGCTTCATCTCTCTCAAGGCACAGACCTCCTGCCTCAGTGAGACCTGCAAAGAGGCAAACTTATTGTCACTGGAAACCAGAGTTCCCAGAAAGTTGACACAGTTGAAGTCAGATGAAGATGACGACATGAAGGATGGATCTCAGAATCAGAAGGAGCCTTTGAGTCACCCACTGGGTGAGCTGAGTGACTTATCTGAGGTCATGTAGCTTCTAAGAACATCTAAGAGCCAAGACCAGTACAGGTCCTATAACTCTCAGTCCAGGACTTTAAAGGATCCCTTTTGGCTGTGTTTGTGGTCCACATCTCCTTTAAGTTATTATTATTATTATTTAGAATATGAGTATCACTCTATGCTAAAAATCCTCCCAACACATATTTGTAAATTCTCATTAAATTACTCAATCTCTCTCTCTCTCTCTCTCTCTCTCTCTCTCTCTCTCTCTCTCTCTCTCTCTCTCTCTCTCTCTTTCTCTCTCTCTCTCTCTCTCTCTCTCTCAAAACTGTCTTTATTCAACAGCGTTCCATTAGCCAAGCATTCTCTTGACCATTGCCTAAAGATCTCACATGGGAGAGAAGAGGAGAATTTTCCTTCCAAATCTCTTCTCAGTGGAAAGGGCACGATAGTAGTTGTACTATTTTAAAATTATTTTCATGATGGGAGAGGTTAGAGGGAGGACATGTTTTGTTCCAGACTGAGATTTCATGGACAGAGGGAATAGGAGAGCCCATTCTCAACCAATATGGATCAATCGTTTTGCAACGGATCATCTTATCGGCTCAGTAACTTTCCCACAATCAGTATGTATCAGAGAAAGAAGTCCAACTTCAGTCTTTCTGACTCCTAAAGCAGCTCTCTGCCTACTCTGTCACATGACTCCTCCTGTTTTCTGATTTTCAGCGTTCACCACTGAATCACAGACCAACTTCCCGGCACGTATTAGGCATTTAATAAACACTTTTGGATTGATTGATTGCAGCATGTTGTGATTGTTTCTCCTTTGATCTTGAAGAGGCCCATGACATCAGAGAGGTGATGACTTAACATGCAAGTGAGTTGGATCTAACTGAGGGAGGGCTGGACAAGGTCATCTGCCTGACTGTCCCCCAGAGCCATCTGTGTCCATTGGCCAGATATGGATTAGGACGACTGGAGGGGGAACGTTAGGAAGGGGCTGAGAAAGGTTCACATGCTCCCTGTGTGGCCTTCAGCTTCCTCACCTATGAATCAAGAGAGGGTTAGTTGGACTAGTCCCTTCCAGCCTTAACTCAATGATCTCCTACGTGTGTGAACAAGATAAGCACAGGATTGAGGGCGAGTTGGAGGGGCTGGAGCGGCTGGCATTGGGAAAGCCTAGGGAGGGGGAAAGTGGGAGAAGAGAATGAAGGGTGAAGAAGGAAAAACTGAGCAGCTAAAGATGTTCTGAGACCTCGCTTGATCATAGCTTGTTCTTCTCATCAGATTTATGGAAAGAGAAGGAAAAGCAGACACTCTGGCTTTCAGGGAGAAGATGTCCAGAACTTCCCTTTCATTTCTCTACCAGCTTCCATTAAATCAAATTTTAAAAGAAAACCAATACATTTTTATGAACTAAAAAATCATCAGCAAACATTTTCATATATAAATAATATGAGGATTCTACACAAAATTATGATATTAAATACCATATTGTGTATATATATAATTCAACATGGTGATGCAGTTTTATTTTTAAATATAGAGAGAATTGAACATGGTAGTGCTGACATTGTCCCACTTGACTGTGGCCCTTTCTGAGCTTCCATCTGCTCTCTTCTAAGTATTTTTAAATGTTTCAAGGATGCTCTTTTTTTTCTGCTTGTAATTTCCCCAACTTTTTCTTCAAGCTTTCCCCTCCGAGTAAAAGCCTCCCTTGTAGTGACTATATATAGTCTAGTAGACCAAATTTAAAATAGTTGGCATTTATTTATCACTTTAAAGCTTGCAAAGCATTTTATATTTGATTCTCACAATAAGCCTGCAAGGTAGGGGCTTTTATTATTCCCATTTTACAGATGAGGAAATAGGATTCAGAAATATCAATGGCTCATTCAGGGTCACTCAGTTGGTAAATGTCTAAGGCAGGATTTGAATTTAGATCTTTCTGCTGCCAAATCCAGCACTGTGTCCACTGAGTCACCCATCTGCCTGTGTCTAAGAACATATGTTCCTTTCTTTACTAAGGAGCCAATGCTTTTCCACTAAGAAAATGTGAGATCTTCTTCTCTACCTGGATGGGTCATTGCATTCTTTGGTCATAAATACTTAAGTTGTTCAAAGTCATTTTAATTTTAATGTTGCATATAAATCATTCCCTTGGCTCATTGCATCAGTTCGTACACACGTTCTCAGGTTTCTTGGTTCTGCCCTCTTCTCTGCACATCAAATTCATACAAGTTTTCTCAGGTTTCTCTGAAGTTGCCCCTCTCATCATAAAAGTATCCCATGACATCCTATGATCTTTGAAGAGCATCATCAAGTGCCAGCCATTGTGCAGGACTCTGAGGACACAAAACTATTTCCCAATGCCATTTTAATCAAGTTTCAGCTTCATTCTAGAGTCTGACAGGTTGCCCGGAGGCTGCAGACATGTTTAACAACTCCAAGACCTCCTGGGGGAGAGGAAATCCTTCTCCTAACCCCCAACGCAATTTCCTAAAATAGTGAACCTCAAGTCCAGGCTCTACACCTGTCCTGAGATGACAGGCTCTATACTAAACCTGGAGGTACAAAAGCATCAGTTCCTGCCCTCAAGAAGCTTAAATTCTATTGGGAAAGCATTTAAGGTTTCCTTCTTACTCTGGTCCTTAGAAATCAATTAATAGAAACTGAGGGGATGCCCCTCAGCTGGAGAATGGCTGAATAAGTTATGGTCTATGAATGTTATGGAATATTATTTTCCATAAGAAATTATTATTTCAGAGAGGCCTGGAGAGACTTACAGGAACTGATGCTGAGTGAAATGAGCAGGACCAGGAGATCATTGTACACAATGACAACTAGATTATGTGATGATCAACTGGGATGGATATGGCTCTTTTCAACAATGAGGTGATTCAGTCCAATTCCAATAGACTTGGGATGGAGAAAGCCATCTGCACCTAGTGAGAGAACTATGGAAATTGAATATGGATCAAAGCACAGTCTTTTCACCTTTGCTCTTGTTGTTGTTGTTTGTTTGCTTGGTTTTTCTAATTCCCACCCCCTCCCCCATTTTGATCTGATTTTTCCTATACAGCACAATAAATGGGGAAATATGTTTAGAAGAATTGCATATGTTTAACTTATATTGGATCACTTGTTGTCTAGGAGAGGTGGTGGGAGGAAAGGAGGGACAAAAATTTGGAATACAAGGTTTTGCAAGGGTGAATGCTGAAAACTATCTTTGCATGTATTTTGAAAAATAAAAAACTATTATCATTTTAAAAATGTAAATCTAGTTGAGTGAAATGAGCAGAACCAGGAGATTATTGTACATGGCAACAACAAGATTATGTGACGATCAGTTCTGATGGACGTGTCTCTCTTCAACAATAAGATGTCTCTCTTCAACATCACTTCCAGTGACCTTGTGCTGATGAGAGCCATCTACACTCACTCAGAGAGAGCACTGTGGAAATTGAGCGTGGCTCACAACATCATATTTTCACTTTTTTGGTTGTTGTTTGCTTGCATTTTGTCTTCTTTCTCATTTTTTTCTTTTTGATCTGATTTTGCTTTGCAATGAGATAATTGTATAAATATATATACATATGTTGGATTTAACATAATTTTTTTAACGTATTTAACATATATTGAATTACTTGCCATCGAGGGAAAGTATGGGAGGAAGGAAGAAAATTTGGAATATGAGGTTTTTCAGAGGTCGACGTTGAAAAATTATTCATGCATATGTTTTGAAAATGAAAAGCTTAATAAAAAATAAAAATTTAAATCTATATTTTAAAAAAAGAAGCTCATTAAATAGTGTGTGTAAGTGGTTTCTTAAACCCACTAGATGTCCCAGCTCTGATTTCCCAGTCAGACTGTGTCCCTGGTCTGAGAACTGGCCCCTCCATAATCACAGGGAAATGTTGGCAGACTGAGCCGTAGTATCCTCAGGTAAGGTAAGGAACTAGAATGTCCCATCTCCTCCATGGGAGGGGGCCACTCCTGTGTATTCCCTACCTGAGGTTCAGGTACCTTCTGCCTCCCCTTAGAATACTGCAAAAGTCATCTCAATTTGCAATGTAATTACCTCAGACTTTCCAAGGGATGTCCCCACACACAGAGGTGACTTGTATGACATCTGGTGTGCTGGTAAAGGTATTATTAGTCCCTCCCTTTAGTGACTGGTTAGGTTTAAATTTACTCACCAGAAAAAAAGAACAAGAAAGACAAGGACAGGAAGTAGAGAGCTAGAAGCTGACTTCGATTCTTGAGGTACTTTCCAAACTAGGCTGAATTTCAGTTCACCTTTTGATATCAACAAAGTGAGAGTACATGACCTCTATTTTCCTTCAACATCTCTCTGACGATATTCTTTCTGTTCCTACAAAGACACACAAAAGAAATCAACAGCATCCTTGTTACTAATAACATACTCGTTTGCATACCACAAAGTGCTGATTTATCTCAATGGATCCTGGTGACAACCTTAAGACGTAGGCCCTATTATTATCCCCATTTAACAGATAAGGAAACTGAGGCTGAGAAAAAATAAAATGACCTGCCTAGGGTCATACATCTAGTCTCTGAGTTTCAATTTGAACTCAGGTCTTCCTGAATACAAATCTAATAGTCTATCCATTAGCTGCATTTATTAACTGTCTACTATGTGCAAAAAACTCTAGTAGCTTTCATGTTGCTAGGTACTGTTACATGAACAAAAGTAAAAATTGTTTGGATTTCCATTATGGAAGGAAAGTTTTAAGCTCTCCAGTATGAAAACAGATGTCTTGATGTGAGAAAAACAAATGGCCCAGGTAGTAGTCATGAAACCGGAGCAGGAAGATACAATGGGGAAAGTACTGGGTTTGAAGTCAAAAGATGGAAGTTTTAGAGAAAACTATAAGGTGGCAGTTTTGGGGAAGGAGAGCCAAAAGCAGTTCATTTGATCCAATACCTTCTTATTACATTAAGTACCTTTGTTTCATTTTATGCCTCATCTGACTTGATCTGGTATAAAGAGATGATCCATCAATGGGGGCCAAGCCAACATGTGATTTGGGACATGTCCCACAAGATCAAATCCAATCAGAAAAATCTGGAACTATGCCCCCAAAGTATCAAACTGTGCATCCCCTTTGACCCAGCAGTGTTTCTACTGGGCTTATACCCCGAAGAGATCTTAAAGAAGGGAAAGGGACCTGTATGTGCCAAAATGTTGGTGGCAGCCCTGTTTGTAGTGGCTAGAAGCTGGAAAATGAATGGATGCCCATCAATTGGAGAATGGTTGGGTAAATTATGGTATATGAACGTTATGGAATATTATTGTTCTGTAAGGAATGACCAGCAGGATGAATACAGAGAGGACTGGCGAGACTTACATGAACTGATGCTGGGTGAAATGAGCAGAACTAGGAGATCATTATATACCTCAACAACGATACTGTTTGAGGATGTATTCTGATGGAAGTGGATTTCTTCGATAAAGAGAGCTAACTCAGTTTCAATTGATCAAGGATGGACAGAAGCAGCTACACCCAGAGAAAGAACACTGGGAAATGAATAGAAACTGCTTGCATTTTTGTTTTTCTTCCCAGGTTATTTTTACCTTCTGAATCCAATTCTCCCTGTGCAACAAGAAAACTGTTTGGTTCTGCACACATATATTGTATCCAGGATATACTGTAACCTATTCAACATGTAAAGGACTGCTTGCCATCTTGGGGAGGGGGTGGAGGGAGGGAGGGGAAAAATCGGAACAGAAGTGAGTGCAAGGGATAGTGCTGTAAAAAATTACCCTGGCATGGGTTCTGTCAATAAAAAGTTATAATAAAAAAAAAGAAAGATCAAATCCAATCTGTGCAAGCCCAGAACTTGGGGTTCTAGGCCAAGGGTTCCCCAATTCTCATGCCCTTAAGACTTTGATCCACTGATTTTGATACATGGATTCCACCAGATGGCAGTAGATGCTTTGAGTGATGTGATACCTACAGTCCCACTCAAGCCTTCCATGCTTCTGCCGCCTTACAAGAGGCAGGTTGGGCAATGGCTGCTTGACAGCTTTGAGGGTACACTGCAGCAGGAATGCTTTTTTTCAGGTAAGGATTAGACCACGTGTCTATTAAGGTCCCTACCAATTCTGAGCTTCTGAAACCTTAATGCCCTTCACATTCCTGATCATTAATTAGAATCTTCGTTTTAACCTGCCCTGAACCCTTCTCTGGGAATCCTGCTTTCTGGGAAGCAGAACCCAGCTCTGGGACTTCCAAGGGAGCAGGTATCAACCACCTGCCCAGTAAGTCTACCTATACCCAAGCAAATAAAAATACTCATAACATTTTATAGTTTAATCTGCCTTATTAATATTTCCTCCATCATTTTCTCAAGTCTAGCCCATCAACACAACAATAAAAAGCAAGCCCAGATTTGTAGCATTTGCCAATTTATGAGGCCTAAATGCTCCCACTTTAACAATGATTCTTTAGAGCCTCCTCCAGTGGGGTTCCAGGACAATCCTTGGACACTCCCCACTATGAGTTTTTAAGATATACCAACTTTTCCACAATACAGGAACCCTTTCCCACCCTCACCTTGGCCCAGGTTTCTCTCAGCTCAATTGATAATATAAAATATAAGTTATGCATATACAATATTTCATAAATTTATCACAAATTTGGCTCATGCAGAATTCTGGGGAAATCTGCAACTCTAATTTATGTCTCATTTCCCATTAAGATTCTTAGCTCTTTTTCAATTTTGCGTCATCTGAAAGGAAAACATAGTCACCTTATGGGGAAAATATCTTTACTATAAGATATTAAAATTTCTAATTTAATTCTAGAAATTCTGATTCCTTATAGTAAAGATATTCTGCATGGTCATGTGCCTGAGAGCTGCTAGGGAGGTGGAGTCTGCAGTCTTTACTTCCCAAAAAGCCCTTGTTTCTTTTCGGGACTGACATTTTTCCTTAAGAGAAGCTCAAATGTAATGCATTCAGAATTCCTCCTCTCCTGGGCTCCCAATCTTCAACATCTATAATTAAATAAATCTGATTTAACTAAGGGAGTGTTCCTGAGACCCACAGTCTCAAGGCAAAAAGGGAAGGAACTCTCTCGTCAAAATTCATTCTACCTGAGTGACTTTGGATAAGTTGGCTTCCCTGAGTCCCTGATTCCTTAACAACTTTGTATGTATCTTGTAAGCTCCTACTTATATATACAATCTCCAATTAGAACGTAAGCTCCTTGAAGACAGTTCTTTTACCTTTCTTTGTCTTTCCTATTAATGCAATTAATAAAAAGTTGTGTGAGTTGTGTGAGTGACTATAAAAAGATAGTGTACAGCAACAGCAAGATTATATGATGATCAATTCTGATGGATGTGGCTCCTTTTTAACAATGAGGTGATTCAGGCCAGTTCCAATGATCTGTGATGAACAGACCCGTCTGCACCCGGAGAGAGCATTGTGGGAACTGAGTGTGGATCACAACATAGCATTTTTACTCTTTTTGTTATTATTTGCTCATTTTTTGTTTTTTCTCAATTTTTTTCCTTTTCTGATCTGATTTTTCTTGAGCAGCAACATAATTGTGGAAATATGTATAGAAGAACTGCATATGTTTAACATATTGGATTCCTTGCTGTCCAGGGGAGGGAGTGGGAGGAAGGGAGAGAGAAAATAATTTTGGAACACAAGATTTGCAAGATGTATATGTTTTGAAAATAAAAAGTTTTAATAATAAAAAAAGAAAGAGGGTGTTAGATTAGTTGGTTTCTGAGGTCCCTTCAAGCTTCAGACCTAGGATCCTGTAAATATGTCAGTAGATTTCCCTAAGTTTGTTTCCTCATTTGTAAAGTGAGATTGGACGAGAGGTTCTCTGAGGCCCCCTCTAGTTCTAGAGCTATGGGTTAGCTCCCATGACCTAGTGCTCCGTAACTCATGTTGCCAGCAATAGAACATTGCATCAAAAAAAAAAAAAAATAGCATCAAACCCAGGGTGCAGAATCTGCAGTCACGAGACCCAGGTTCCAAACCTGCTCTTGCCATTTACAAACATTTATGATGTTTGTTAAATTTCACAACTCTGGGTCTCAGCATCACCATCTGCAAAATGAGAGCTACCGTTTGTAGTAGATGGATTGTGAGGTCTCTTCCAGCTACCAATCTACAAGATTAAGTAAATTTATAAATCTATATCTACAGATCTATGGTCCTGCTATCCTTCCTCACCATGATTTAGGTAGATTTTTCCATTCAAGCATCTGACAGCCTCATCAGAAATCCCTAGGATGCCAATTCTGACCCATCAATGCTTCAGAAAGTGGGAAGAAAGAGGAGGAAGAGAAAGAGGAAGAAGAAGAGGAGATGGTTCCCCTTGCTCTTTACATAGTTTACACCTGGTGCCACAAAGGAGTAAAACAGACCTCTCTTAAAAAGCCCTCCCAGTATCACAACTGACAGGGTCCCAGGTCAGTGAGATCCCAACTCCATGAGCTACAGAATATTGTTCATTCAGGGCGGGAAATACGAGAATGAAAAGAAAAGACTTGTCCACACAAGCAATAAGTAAATCACTGTCTTTCCATGCTTTAGTGAGTGAGTCTACATGAGCTGTTCTGAGTGGGAAAAAAATCCATCCAATCTCCCGAAGATCCTCTCTCTTTCCTCTCTCAGCCTGGTTCTTAGCCAGAATATGGCAGGACTAGTATCCAAAGGCTTTCCAGACAAGATGGTCCATTGGGATTGTTTTTAAGAACACACAGTAATTCAGTCACTAGACTAAAAATATAAGAATAATCAGTGAGTGAAGGATTGTGGGAAGAAAGGGAAGAAACACAAATACTATCCTGGTGAAGCTGTGACTTGGTTCTATTATTCTGGAGTTCAAGCTGAAATTATGTGATTTCCCTTTGACCTAGCAATCTCATCACCGAGCTTTTACACACACACACACACACACACACACACACACACACACACAAATATCTGTGTCCATATACACTCTCACAAATATGTAAATATACATATATATGTATGTATATACACGTTTGTGATTGTATCTGTGTGTGTGTTCACATACACATCTACACAATCTCTATTTGAGGGAAATGTGTTTTCCTTGGGTTAAATCATCCCTACACTCCTGGTATAAATCCTTGGTCACAATGTAGAATAATCTTTGTAATATATTGGTGTAATTCCCTGGCTAATATTTTATTTAGGATTTTTGCATTCATATCGATTAATGAAATTGGTTTTTAATTTTCTTTCTCCATTTTGGCTCTTCCCAGTTTAGGTATCAATACCCTATTTATTTCTGAAATTTTTGATAATAGCTTTTTATCTTCAAAGTACATGCAAAGTAGTTTTTAACATTCATCCTTGCAAAACCTTGTGTTACAAATTTTTCTCCCTCCTTCTCCCCATTCTCCTCCCCTATCATATTTGTTTCATAAAAAGACTTTGATAGGACTCTTTCTTCACCTATTATTCCAAATCATTTATTTAATATTAGAATTAGTTGATCTTTAAATGTTTGATAGAATTCCATCTTGTCCTAATGGTTTGTTTTTTGTTTTTGTCTTTTTAGAAAACATTTATGGAATGTTCTATTTCTTTTTTCTAAAATAGATTTCTTCTGTTGATCTGGGCAGCTTTTATTTTTGTAAATATTATTTCATTTCACTTAAATTGTTCAATTTATTGGCATATAATTGGGCAAAATAATTCCTAACTATTGCTTTGATTTCATCTTTATGAGTGATATATTCACTCTTTTCATTTTTAATACTAGTAATTTTATTTTCTCTTTTTTAATGTCATTAACCAATGGTTTATCTATTTTATTGATTTTTTCATAAAAGCCAATTCCTAGCTTTATTAATTTGATAATTTTTTACACTTCATTTTATTAACCTCATTTTTAATATTTAATATTTCTGATTTGGTATTTAGTTGGGGAGTTTTAATTTGTTCTTTTTCAAGTTTTTAAAATTTTATGCCTAATTCATTGGTCTGCTCTTTCTTTATTTTGTTGATATAAGCATTTAGAGATGTAACTTTCTTCTGATTACTGGTTTAAATCCATCTTATAGGTTTTCATATGTTCTCATTATTGTCATTCTCTTTAATGAAATTATTGATTGTTTCTATGATTTGTTCTTTAACTCACTCATTTTTTAAGATTAGATTATTTAGTTTCCAATTAGCTTTTAACCTGTTTCCATTGTCCCTTATTAAATATAATTTTTATTTTATTGTGACCTGAAAAGGAAGCATTAATATTTCTGCTTTTCTGAATCTAACTATAAATTTTAATGCCTTAATATATGGTCAATTTTTGTAAAGGTACTATGCCCTAAGAGGGAAAAATATGTATTCCTTTCTATTCTCATTCAATTCTCTCCAGATATATATCATATCTAGTTTATGTGAAATTCTATTCACATTCTTGACTTCTTTCTTATTTACTTTTTAGTCAGATTTATCTAGTTCTGAAAGGGGAAAGCCAAAGTCCCCCACTATTATAATATTACTATCTACTTCCACTTGAAATTCATTTAATTTTTTCTTTAAAGAAGTAATGCTTTTCTAAAATGATATTTAACATGGTCTATTTTTTCATTCTTTTGAGTTTGTTTTATTATTTCTTAATGTCTTATAATGTCATTACTTTCTCTTTGCCTTTTCCTTGTTTTTAAGGAATCATTTTCAAGTTTTTGGATATCTTTTCCCAATTGATTGCCTTTCTTTTCACAAATTTCTTGATTTTCTTAGATTGCTCTTATTTTTTTTCTTAATTTTTCCTCAAACGCTCTTTAAAAAATCCTTTTAAAGCTCTTCCAAGAACTTTTTTGGAGCTTGTGATCATTTGACATTTTTCTTTAAAGGAGGAGTGACTTTTTTAACTTTACTATCTTCTCCTGAGTATTAAACCAAGTATTCTCTTATCCCCATAGTAGCCATCCATATGGTTAGTTTCTTTCTCTTTTGCATACTCATTTTTAGAGGCTTATTATTATAGTCAGATTCTAGGCCTTAGCTGTGTGTGTAGAGATGCCTCAGCCTTCTGGGTTTTTTTAATCTTCTGGGTTTTATTTTCTGAGCTCTGTCTGGAGGTCTGACTTTGGGCACTTCTCTCTGGCTCTGAGCCACAAGCAGGGTCCCCGGTCCCCTACTCTCTTGCTCCCAGCAGTCCCTCCTGCAGCTGTGGACATCAGCTCAATCCCTTACCCTGGAACTGAAATCTGAATTTTTATTCTCTCATCAATGTCCACAGCCAGCGGGGTCCTGGCTCTTACCTTCTATCCTCAGCACACCTGGACTTGGCCTCTAAATACTAAGAGGATTCTTCAATTTTCCTCTGCTCAGCGATCTGACCCCTACACTGTCCCTTGGGTGACTATTTCTGTTGCCAAGGCTGCTGCACATTCCGCTACCCCCAGGACTTGTTGTTTGTTGATTTAGCAGTCACCTGGAGGTGTTTGCACTTCATTGTGGCCAAAACCCCACCCTAGATGCCAGTTCTTTCCTAAGGTCCTCTAAGGTTGTCTTAGGAAAACAACTTCTTTACCCTGATTTTTAATTATTTCTGCTACTTTAAGTTCACTTTGTGATAATGCTTTTTTTTTTTGGGGGGGGGGGGAATTTGTATGTACCACAATATAAACTAAAAGATCACCAAAAGGAAATCTAATTCTGAGGAATTAAAAATTATTTTTCTTCTTTTTTTAATATAAAACTTAAATAGAAAATAGAAAAAGAAAACCATTTACACAGCAGAACATAGGAAAGGATTCAAAATATGTAATAGTAAATTTCCATTTCAAGAAAGCATATATAATAACAGAAGAGATATTATTCAGAACTGTCCATCTTTGCTTGCTTGTAGGTTTTCTTTTGTTCTCTACTTCAAACTTTTTACTTTATTCTTTTTTTCCCCTTTACTCTCTTCCACCTCCCCAAGCAGGACTGCTATTAAATAGACAGATAGATAGATAGATAGATATAGATATAGATATGTATATATATACACACACATATATGCGTATACACAATACACTTACATACATGCATGCATACACACTTATATGTATGTACATAAATATATATTTACAAACATACATATGCATTAAAACAGTATTAATATGACTGATATATAATGAAGATTTCTCTCTTGATTGAATATTTTTTAACTCTGGCTTTGCCTGAGATCAATAGTTATTACACCTATCTTTTTTTCCAATAAATTTTACTCTTGATCATTGTTATTGTTTTTATGTTTATCTTTTGTTTTCTATCCTGGCTAATTCTTCTAATTTACTTCTACTCATTAATTTGTCTTGCTATTACTTAACCTCCCCTCCCTCAAGGATCTTTTCCTTAGCTTCTCCCCCTATCTTTCCCCTCCTTTATCCCTTTCCCCTTAATCTACACATCTTATTTCATTCACATTAATCTATATATTCTTTTATACTCTGCCTAAATCTAGTCCCTTTTCCTCTTATTTCTTTATAGATTTTGGAAGTTTTTATACCCTTCTATTGTGTACACATATAAATATATGTATGTGTATGTGTATGTGTGTGTATATATATATATATATATGTATGTATGTATATATAGTTCCCTCTTTAACCTATTTCTGATGTGAAGTAGGATTTCAGTAGGAACAACAATCCTTCTCCTCCATCTAATTGCTCTGGGTTGGTTCTTTCTCTCCTATCTCATTTGTTTTTATCTATTCCTATACAGTTTTGCTTTTTTAGAGTAGCATCATACACAGCTCTACCCCAGTCTTTCTTTTGGACTGACCATTATTAATAATAATCTTAGACATATGGCATGTGGTTACATTTCCATGTATAAAATATAAAAGTTTGTCCTTATTGGTCCCTTAAAATAAGGCTTTGATGTTTGACTTTGATTTCAGATTTTCTATTGCATTCAGGTTTGTTTTGTGACAAAATTCTGAAAATCTGACAGTTCATTGAATATCCACTTTTTTCATCCAATATTATACTTAATTTTGCTGGATATAATATTTTCAGCTGCAACCCTAGTTCTTTTTTTTGTTGATATGTAATATTCTAAGACCTGTAGTCTTTTAGTGATCTTGTGCAGTTCTTTTTTTCTCCCAAATTTATTTTGTTTAAAGAAACAGAATAAGAAAAAAGAAAAACAAAAAAGGATACAGAACAAAAGAAAAGAGAACATTATCATGTGCCCAGCAGAACATCAGGGAGGATTCAAAATATATAACAACAAATACCAATTTAAGAAAGTATATGTATATTCAATGAGTATCCATCTTTTCTTTACTTCCTTGTAAATTGTTTCTTTGTTCTCTGCTGCACCCCTTTTTTACTTTATTCTTTTTCCCTCTTTCATCCTCACCACCAGCACCAAGCAGGCTATAATTAAGTAAAGATATATTTATGGGTACATATGTAGATATAAACATACATATACACACTCACACACACACACACACATATCCCACATACACACGATTCTCCTGTCCCTGCTGACTCTTTCATTAAATTCTGCTCCATAACTTGGCTTACTATTACTTAACCTCCCCCCCACCCACAGATCTCTCCTTTGTCTTCTTCCCTCACCCTTTGCTTCCCCATCCACCTATCCCTCCCCTTTATTTCTTTATAGATTTTGGAGGGAGCTATACCCTTCATGTAGTGTAGTCTATTGAGGCTACTCCCAATGTGAGTAGGTTTTCAGAACTATGAGCCCTCCTCCCAACTCTAATGCCTCTGTGTCTATTCTTCCTCTGCATCTCATTTATATAATATGATTATTATTTCTACCTTTACTCTGCCAATCTTTCTTTTGAGCTTACCTTATTGTTGATAAAAATCTTAAACATAAAGTATACATTACCCATGTAAAAAAACCAACAAACAACTTGTCCATGTTTAAACAGTTTGTCTTAAAGGTAATCTTTGATATTGGCTCTTATATTTGATATTGGCTTTTTGTTAAGTTCAGATTTGGTCAATATAAAGTTCTGAAAATCTGCAAGTTTCTTGAATAGCCATTTTTTTCTCATTCAAAATTATAGATAAATTTGCTGGATGTGATATTTTTGGCTGCAGGCCTAGTTCTTTTGCTTGTCTGTGTATTCTAAGACCTGCAGTTTCTTATTGTGGCTGCTGGTAAGTTTTATACAAATCAATTGTACCTCCAGCATATTTGAATTGTTTCTTTCTTATTTCTTGCAAAATTTTCTCTTTGATCTGGGGGTTTAGAAATTTGGCAATAATATTATTTTGTGTTTTTCACAAAGGATCTCTTTGAAGTGGTGATCAGTGAATTTTTTTTATTTCTACTTTCTCCTCATGTTGTATCACTTCAAGACAATTTTCTAGGATTATTTCCTGCATTACTGTATCAAGATTCTCTTTTTGGTCACAACTTTCTGGCAGTTCAATTATTCTTATATTTTCTCTTCTTGATCTGTTCTACAGGTCTGCTGTTTTTCTTATGAAATGTTTTACATTTTGTTCTGTTTTCTCATTCTTTATAATTTTTTTTTTAATTTCTTGGTCTCTCATAGCTTTACTGGCTTCTTTTTGCCCAATTTTAATTTTCAAAGAGCTGTTTTCATCTTTGAGACTCTGTACCTCCTTTTCTAACTGGTTAGTTGTTTTTTTTTTTCATAATCTTATTTTCCTTGAATGATTGAAGTTTTTTTCTTTAGTTTTTCCTTAATGTCTCTCATTTGATTTTTGAATTTTTTTTTGAGTTCTTCTATAAATTCTGGGCAGGGAGCCATTTCATATTTTTCTTTGGACTAGAAGCTTTTTTTACTTCAGTGTCCTCCTTTGAAGATGAACCCAGTCTTTCCTGTTCTCATAATGTGTTTCAACGGTAAAGTTCTTTTTTTTTTTTTTGCCAGTTCATTTTTTTTTAAATAAAAGATATTAGGATAAGGACCTCTAATCATGGGGTGAAAGGATGATACTTCAAACTTCCATTCAATTCTCCATTCTGACCAGGAACCCCAAACCAAGAGCTCCACCCTCCGGCAAGTGCCCACAGCCAGCAGTGTCCCTACCCCACTGCTTCTGCACTCACCAGGTGCTGATTGATTCCTTCCCATTGTGGCAGGGTTTCAGCAGCACAGCTGAACTTGGCGTTGGCAATCAGCCAAAGCTCACTCATCTTCCTAGACTCAAACCCCAACTCAACAAACAGTACGGGAGGTGAAAGTCTCTGGTTCCTGCTCAGTCTCCAGCCAAGCCCAGCTAGTCCTAGGTCCCCACTTGGTGTTTCTATGGAGCTAGCCCAGAGGTGTCTGCACTTCAGTCAGGTTAATCCCAGCCCAGTCTCTTTCTTCAGATCTGGTTAAGTTGCATCTGGAGGACCCCAGTTCTGCCCCAAGTCTTCTTGGGTTTTCACCAGTTTGTGTTCTCCCTGAGGCACAAATTTGTTCTATTTGTGGGGGGAATAGGGAGAGCTTGAAATTTACCAACCTACTTCTCATCTTCCCAGAATTCCCCCCTCCTTGTGTAATTCTATCTGTAGCCCCAGCACATTTAAATTGTGTTGTTGCTTGTGAATTTTTCTCTTTGATCTGGAGGTTTCAAAATTTAGCAATGATGCTCCTATATGTTTTCCTCGTAGGATCTCTTTCAAGAAGTGTTCAATTAATTTTTCATGTCTACTTTCCCCTCTTGTTCTATCACTTCAAAGCAATTTTCTTTAATTATTTCTTGTATTATGGTAACAAGGATTTTTTTGATCATAGCTTTTAAGGTAGTCCAATTATTCTCTTCTTGATCTGTTCTCCTGTTGAGAAACTATTAAGAGAAAACCTATATGGTCTGGAAGAACCAATTTTAAAAATCAGCAATGTTAGGTGAGTGCTTTGGGGTATCACATGTAAATTGAGTAAAGAACTGGGGGAATTTTCTATCTCTTTGTTCTGACTCTTCCCCCTCCTCCTTCCCATTTTCCAGGCATCTGTGCTCAGAGTAGGTAGTGGGAGTGCTCCTTAAGAATTAGGAGAGCTGAGTGCAAATCCTGTCTCTGATGTAGTAACTTTGGAAAGCCTTGAAAAAAATCTTGGAAAAGTCATTTTGTTTCCCCATCTGTAAATGAAAGGGTTGGATTAAGGGACTTCGGAGTCCTTCGAGCTCCGGTTCTGGGATCTCCTTCTAGATGACTGGAGCAGAGCCCTATGTGCACAAGCAGGTGTGGTCTCTGTACCAGGCATTTTGCCCAATTGTTTTTCTTTGTCAAGAAGGAGGTTTCCCTGGGGCAGGAAAGGGAGGAGGGTATTTCCGGAGATGAGTTTAATGTGAAAACAAAAAAGCTTCCATAAATTTTTTAATAGAACCCATGGTTACTTCCACAGACATCAGAGAAGGACCTCGGTAGGTTTTTAAACAACAACATATGTTTTTTAAAAACAGAGAGCAAACATCATCTCACGCGTGTCGTTCTTTTGCATTGGTGGGAGTATGTGAAAGCAGAGGATGGAACATGTGCGAGGTGGGCTGACCCCAAACCAGAACTACCTCTGGGACAGCTGTGGGGAAGGCCGGCCACAAGGAACAAACAGCAGCTGCCCCTGCAGCTGATACCTAGAACACTGAAAGGAAGGAAGCCGGCTCTGGAGCCCACTGGAACTTAGCGCTGAGAATAGCCATTGAGGAGGTTAGCACAGCCCCCTGCCTGGTCGGTCACATGAGAGTGTGTGCTCAGTGCTAGGCCCCCACATTAGGAGGACACTGAGGAAGGAAGTGAAGATGAGCAAGGGCCTCCAGCATTGGCCAAAGACACTGGGTGAGAGTAGAGGGAGGGGGCTCAGTGTGGTCCAGAACAGGAAGGAAGGCCCTAAAGGACAGGGATTTGGTTTATTCTGGCCAGGCCCAGGGGACAGAGGCAGGACCAATGAGGGAAAGTCCCAGAACAGCAAGTTTAGCCTGGATGTCAAAGAAAAAGCTTCTCACCAGTGAGAGTTGTTTTGTGGTGATTTGGGCTGCTACAGGAGTTAGTGGATTTGCCTTCCTTGGGAGTCCTTGACAAAGTCTGGATTAGGAGTCTAGAAGCCATTCTGTCCCAAGGGTGAGTTAGACTAGGTCCCTTCTACCTCTGAAACTCAGTGATTTTCCAATTCTTCTTAACTCTTCAGATCTACAGGGAATTTTTTTTTTTGGTTGGTTGATTTTTTTCTGCAACTCTCTGACACTTCTCAGCTAATAATAAATCCACCTGTACTTGTATACACAAGTCCCTGTTCTTAGACTGTTGAGCACTATGATGGCAAGGGCCACATCTTCCCTTATTTTTTTTGTCTCTTTTAGGACCCAGCATGGTGTGCACACAGTAGGCAATTAATAAGTGACACCAAATAAATAAAAATCAAAGAGGCTGCTCAACTTATACCCTCTTAGCCCTCCGTATCTCATAGTCAACCCATTCTCTTTGTAGCAGATAAATGGAATCCACTCAGTGTGGGTGGGGTATGCCAGAAAAAACTTGGGTTTTACTCTTTAATGAAGGAATAATATGTATTAGGCACTAACATATAATATTTGTTGTTCAGTCACTTCAATCATGTACAACTCTTTGTGGCTCCATTTTGGATTTTCTTGACAAAGACACTAAAGTGGTTTACTATTTCCTTTTCTAGCTCATTTTACAGATGAGGAAACTGAGGCAAACCGAGGCAAACTGAGTTAAGTGACTTGTCCAGAGTCACACAGCTAGTGAGTATCGGAGGCCAATTTGTACTCAGGAAAATGAGTCTTCCTGACTCCAGGCCTAAAACTCTATCTGCTACTCCAACTAGCTGCCCCATGTGTATAGATAATAAATATATAATAATAATAATAATAATAATAGCTACCATTTATATATAATGCCTTAAGGTTTGCAAAGCACTTTACTAATATTATTTCATTTTGTCTTCACAATAACCTTGGTAGATGCTCTTAATATTTCCACTTTACAGATGAGGAAACTGAGGCTGAGAGAGGGCAAATGTCTGAGGCAAGATTTGAATTCAAGTCTTTCTGACTCCAGGCCCTGCTCTCATCATCTAGCTACCTCTTAAATAATTACCAAGCACTGTCCTAAGAACTGTGTATACAAATACAAAAGTGAGACGATCCCTGCCCTCAGACATTCTAATATAGGGAGACAACACATATATGGAAGGGGTGGCCAGGGAATGGAGTTTTGTTCTGGAAAGAGAGGGATGGCACCATCAGGCTGTCAATTAACACCCCCTTTCCAAAAGTAATGGCTACAGGAGGCAGAGCCAAGATGGCGGAGTCAAGATGGTGGATTCAAGATGGCGGACCAAAGACAGAAGGAATTTGAATTTTAGTTCCCAGAAGAAGAGGCAGAAAGGTGAGAAGGATTCGCACATAGGCTGCAAGGTAGATGAGGACAACTTGATGATCAGATTGGGCCATTGGACATCTGAACAGTCATGGCTGGGGCTGGCTAACTATAGTGGCCTTTGAGAATCAGAGTTTCACAGTTCATTTAGATTGACTTCATTACACCTGGGCAAGGTCCAGGGGTCACAGTAAGATGTCTAGGGGTGCAATATTCAGATACAAAAGCTGTAGCCAGTTCAATTGGGCCCCCTTGTTATTTTAGCATAGGAACCCTGAATATGACCGGGTCCAGTGCATGAAAAGAAGCACAGAGACTACAAGAACTCTCAGGGTAATTAAGGGGAGATTGAAATGGGAAGGAATAAAACATATAGAAAAATAATAATAGCTCATATTTACATATTACTTGCCAGTTTAAAAAACAATTTACATGTATCATCCCATCATTTTACAGGTTGAAGAATTGAGGTTTAGAGACATTAATTGACTTGCCCAGAGTCATGCAGCTAAGTATCAGCTTGGATTTGAACTTAGAACTTCTTGACAGTAATTCCAGTGTTCTAGCCAGCAACTAGTCCAGGAAAGTAGCTAGACCTTAAGGAACAAACCAGAGCAAGACAAATCCAGAGTATAGGTAGTGAGATCCCGCAGAGATGGAACAATACTCAGCATGAGCCTCAGAGAATATTTGGACAGAGTGAGCAGAATTTGGTTCAAATGCCTTCCTACAGAGAATAGCAAACAGTAAGCATGTATTAAGTGCTTATTATGTACCAGGTATTGTGCTAAGCACAGGGGATACTAATACAAGTAAAAAGAAAAACCATCTTCCCTCATGAAGTTTACATTCAAACAGGAAGAAACAACACAAATGAATGGATAAAGGGATTTATTAATAATTATTTTTATTTTATTTATTAATTATTAATAATTAATAATAAAACAATTATAAAGTGCTTACCATGTACCAAGGTCTATGTTAAACTAAGATATAAATACAAGCAAAAAAAAAAATAGTTGTTCCCTCATGGAGTTTACATTTTAATAGGGGAGGACAATACATATGGATGGATGGAAGGATGGATGGAAGAAAGGAAGGAAGGATGGATGGATGGATGGATGGATGGATGGATGGATGGAAAAAACATTAAGTGCTCACCAGGGGAAAAACAACACGTGCATCTAGAGTTGAAAATAAAGAAAGGGGAGAATTAGTCCACACGTAATCTAGAGATGACCAAAGCACAGTCTGATGGATTGAGGAGAATGGGGAAAATAACCAGAAGTGGGAGGAATTCATTGTACAAAGGAGATGTTTTATGCTCTAGTTTAGCCGGAGATTTGGGGAAAATGCCTTGTGCCAGTGTGATGTTTAATGAAATGTTATCTTTCCACTTCAACTAGTTTGTTTAGGGAAGTTAAATAACGAATTTTAAGAGCGAGGTAGGGGGTGGGGTGCTTGAGCCAGACCAGTGTGACAAGCTTTAGAAATTTCCCAGAACCTACCGGGGGTGGAGAAGCTCAAACAAGATCAAGAACTCGGGTTTGTAAGAAAGGACATTTACTTTTCAAAAGGGATGTAATCAATCTAGGTATTAAATATTGCACAATAAAAGAGCCTGGCAGATCTGCCTTATCAAGATAGGAATGGTGAAAAGAAGATAAAGATAATCCCTCTGAAGACACAAATTTAAGAAATGGTCTCTATTTTTGTGTTCCCTCCACCACTTAATCCCCAATTCAAAATTATCTTGTTTTGATATCATATGTAAGCATCTGTATGGTTGCTTTGATGACTAACTTCATATTCAGGAAGACCCGGGATTCAAAGGGGCTACCTACACCTTCCAGGCAGCTGGGCAGATGATTGGATAGTCAGGATCAGGAATCAGGAAAACCTGACTTCAAATCCAGCCTCAGACACTAGCTGTGGGATCCTGGGCAAGTGGCTTAAGCTCTATCTGCCTCAATTTTCACAACTGTAAAATAGGGATGGGGCAGCTAGGGGGCGTAGTGGATAGAGTACCAGCCCAGAAGTCAGGAGGACCTGAGTTCAAATCTGCTCCCAGACACTTAATACTTCCTACTATGTGACCCTGGGCAAGTCACTTAACCCCAATTGCCTCAGGGGGAAAAAAAGGTAATGATTTGAACTTAACTGCTAGGGTTGTAAGAACCAAATGAGATAATATTTGTATTGCAAACCTTAGGGTTTTCTGTAAATGCCAGTGATAATGATGATGATTATTGTCTAGTCTGGCAAAACCCTTGTGGTTAGTCCACATAACCTCTGTTTGGATGGCCCCTCCAAATGGTCTCACCAGACCTTGACGCCAGTCTTATTAATAAATGTTCTTTTCTCATGGGACATAAATACAATCATGGGAGACCAGCTTTGGGTCAGAGCACTCTCAGGGGTCACAGTGGCTGAATTTCTAACTAGTCTGGAACATTGCTGCCGCAAGTATTGCCACAAAGGAAAATCCCCCAATGTAGAGACAGATATGAACCAGAATTTCAAGAGCTTGGAAAGATTCCCCTGGATGGGGCAATTGTTCCAGAATAAATCAGTCAGGAAAACATTGAAGGATTTGCAGGGGCGGGGGCCCGAGAGAGAACTATGTGAATTCTCCAAAGCAATGGGATTAGTGGGTAAGTGGCATTCTGGGATTTTACTGACATTGTGAGGTTTCATATCAATGCTATGCAGAAATAGGACATGTCCTAGGAATTCCAGAACTGCACTTTTAAAATCTGGCACATAGTCAGTAGCCTGAAATCCAATCCAAGATGGAGCAGCATGGGTAATTTGTTAAGGAATACTTGGTCATAGCAGAACAGAATTAAGATTTATAGCTGGAGGAGACTTGAAAGTTCACCCAGTCCAACATCAATGTCAAAGGTCATCTACTTCAACCGCTTTCATTTTACAGATGGAGAAACTGAGGCCTACAAGTTAAATGACTTGCCCAAAGTCACGCAAGTCTTTGCTATGTGTGTTCTCTTTCCTTCTCCCTGAAATTGATTAATCAAGGCTGATTCCAATCCAACTGTTGGGCATATGCCCGGAAAGTAATTTAAGAAGCAACTAGCCCCCCTGACATAATAGCCAGATCTGGCTGATCCCAGTCTCTTTGGATATGGGGGTCTCAAAAAACTTTTTATAGTTCTTGGTTGAAAATGTCAAAATTTGCCAATGCTTGGATTTAGGAGGTAGAGTACAATCTTCCAAGAATCATAATCTTTTAGAAGGCTTTTTAATAAATGAGAAGTGTTTCATCACAGAGAAAGACCTGGCCTCCAAGTCAAGGGCAGACTCTAACTCTGACCCATTGGTTGTGTAACTGCTAGGAAGTAACAGAATCTTTCCTCACTTCTGCTTCTTAAATTCCCCGACTGACTTCAAATCTTTCCTTTTGTTAGAGACCTTTCCCACAGTACCCCATTCCCTTCTTCTCCCCCAAATCATTACGGTGCCTTCCCAGCTGAGATTTTCTTCCATCTCCTCTGGGTATAACTTAGAGGAACCTAGTTATTTCTGTGATGTCTTCCCCATTAAATTATAACTGATTTAGTAGAGTGGCTGAAGATCCACTTGGAAGGTGTGAAAAAGTAGGTTCCTGATCACTGGGGATTCTATGGAAGCCAGAAGTCAACACAGCTGCAATGCAAGAGGCAAATCTAGAGGCAAGCTCATCATCTAGAGCTGAGTGTTTCATCCAAGGAATATATCTCCTCCTTAGGGGTCCTCATACTAGAGATAAAGATCCACAGAAGAGGTTTGACACCATCTACTAGGAGACAAGCCCTTCAGGGGTTGGTGGGGTCCAAGGACAGGAGAAAATGGGGTATTGATTCCCCCTCTCACTCTTATCTGCTGGGAGGCTCAGAGAAATTACAGCCCCAGCAGAGAGTCCTGTCTCTGAGGGGAATGCTGAGTCTTCCATCTTGTCCTGCAGAGTCCTCCCAGCAAACATGTAGTCCAGGGACCACTGGCCAAACTTTCCCTTGGGGAAAGCCGTAACACAAGCCTCTGCGGGAGAGTAGCCGGCTCACATGCGGGTGTTAATATTGTCTAAGTCCATTGTGTGCCTTATTTGTGTTGTTTGAGCTATAAATAAATCTGCCCATCCTTGAAGTTTTGTGAACGAAGGACTGGCAGAGAGAGTCTGGGTCAATCCAGTGAGTGATGGCTGGGTGGAAACACTGAGTCAAAGGCTCCCCAGAGTGGATGTCCCTGGGACCTTCATTCCATGGAGGGCCCCTGACATGAGATGCCCTATGTGGTTGCTGACAGATTGGTCCATTTGTTTAGGCCTTACCCTAGGCCTTTAAGCAGTCAAAACAAAACAAAACCAAAAAAAAGGAGTGTGAAATTGGCTGGGGTTCCAGTCCAGACTGATGATGGGTTCTGCTTTTTATGCCCTTTTGTGTTCCACTGCACATGGAGAATGTGTTCAGATATCATCAAATCAAATAGCCGGGGTGTGGAGTTAGAAATGAAGGAAGTTCATTCAGTGAGAAGTCCTTATACAAATACCCCAACTTGGACCCTAACTCTTGACTGATCCAATTCAATGTACCTCAATTGCCATAACATAACCCTTACCCCCCATAGCCTTCCTTAACTCCCCTCTGAGGGGTAGAGCTTTTGCTTACACTTTTCTTATGTTTATTATACATTGTTTTAAATTATGAGAGAGCGTAGCATAGTAGATAGTAAAAATTCTTTCTCTGAATCAAGAAAACCAGACATCCTGTCTATGTGACTGGGCAAGAAACTTAAGTTCTCAGTGACTCAACTTTCAAGACTATAATGGGATAACAAAGGTTGAACTGGTGAAAGGAACTTCATTTGGGGTTCCCTATGTCAAGGAAATCACAAGTCTGCCCAAAAATTTTAAAATTTTTTGTTACTATGCAATGATCCAAGGCTACCCTAATAAATTTTGGATAGAAAATGTCAGCTGCATCCAGAGAGAGAATTATAGGGACTGAATGTGGATCATCAACTACTATTTTCACCTTTGCTTTTTCTCATACTTTTTCCATTTTGTTCTGATTTTTCTCTCCCAATGTGATTCATATGGAAATATGTAAAAAATGAATGTACATGTATAACCAAAAAATTGTTTTATAGGTAACTGAGGAAAATAAAAACAAGAAATAAAAAACAAAAAAAAGAACAAAAAAAAAAGTTTTTTTTGTTTTGTATCATCCTGTATTGTGAGCTTCATGAGGAAGAGATCATGTCTTACACAAAGTTTTTATTTCTCCCAGAAACTAAACACAATTTTGCACACAGTTTGTTGCCTTTAATCTACTGGCAATCGAGGAAGTGGCTGAATAAATAAATGGCAGTACATGCATGTAATGAATTGGAAGGAGCCGTAATGGCCATTAAATCAAAGTTCCTCATTTTACAAATGGGGAAACTGAGGCAGACAGGTTCAATGACTTGCCCAGGGTCATACAGCTCCTAAGTGTCTGAGGCAGAATTTGAACTTAAATTTTCCTATCCACCATAGTTGACTGGACTATAAGAAATTAATACGAGGAGTTTAGAGAAACCTGGGAAGATTTATATGGATAGATATAAAATGAAATAAATAGAATCAGGAGCATAATTGATATAATAACTTCAGCAATGTAAATAGAAAGAACAATAACTACACAAAAGAATAAAAAATGAATATGGAAATTACTTTAAATAATATTATATATAATAATAATAAATAAAATAATATAAATAAAACTATAATAAAAAATAGATAAGATAATCAATCTAGAGGCCATGATGTGAGTTCAAATTTCAGATATGTACTAATTATATACACATACATACAGACATGTATACATCGGTGTATTTGTGTATATCTGAGGACCAGCCTAAATAAATGTAAACAGGTCACATGATTGGCCACTGAGTGAATATTTTTAGTTGTAACAACTCAACAACTACTCACTAAGTTCCCTTCCTCCCCCCAGGTTGCAATTTGTGTCCGAGATGAAAATCCAGCCTCCAAGTCAGTAACTGTTGAAGCTCTAAATCATCACCTCCCATAGACCTGGCTCTGGGAGGCTCTGACAACATAGATGATGTCAGGTACTTTAAGATGCAAACATTTGACCACTTAATATGGAGTGTGTTCCAGGAGTGAGGCAATACATACTTCCCATCCACCTCAGTTTTGTTATTTTTTGTCAAGACCTACGTACCCAGCACAGATAGGTATCCTACATTCTTTATCTTTTTGGAACAAATGAGCCCCCAGCCAGTTCTCGTACTCTTTACAAGGATCTTAGGGTCAAATTCATGTGAAAAGCTAAGCTTCCAGTTAATTGGAATTAATTTGCAAGAGTTCTTAACCTGAGGGCTGTGAATGTGGTTTTTAAAGATATTGTTATTCAATATATTCAATATAACTGGATTTTTCTGTAATCTAATGTATTTTACTTTATGAATTTAAAAATATGTTTCTGAGAAAGGTTCTATAGTCTTCCATGGGCCACAAAGAATAGAACGCAACTAAAATGACTAACCAATAGAGAAAGGGAAAGAGTAGGAAGGAGAGAGAAGTATGATGAAAGGGAGGGGAGAAGAGAAGGATGTTTGTTTAAACATTCTCTTTTCTCTAGTGTTCAATGCCGCCTTTCCTCACTCTCAGAGCCCGTGATGTCTGCACAGGATACTTTGTCACTGGGTTATCGTGAGCAAAGAACAAATGAGAAATTGTAAAGTCCATTAGCACCTGTCACCCAGGATTTTGAGGATCAAGTAAGATTAAAATTGTAAAGTGTTTAGCACAGTGTCTAGCTAGCAATGCTTGCTCCCTTCCTCCTGCTCCCTTATAGAAACAAGCAGTCCCTGTCCTGCTGAAGAGTGCTGATGTGAACAGCACCGTGCACTCAGGTATGGAGGTGATTGGGCTGATTTTCTAGGTCACGATGATAAATATTTGGAGAAAGGAAGCATGAGAATTTGCACTGGCCAAGTCAACACTGTCTCGGATGTCCCTTTGCTCACCAGTACCTGTCCTCAAAAGGATGTGAGCTATATATAGACGGGCTCAGCTCGGGGTCAGCAGGAATTGCACTGGCATTGTTTGCCAAAGGAAGGGATGTGAGCTATACCTATTTATAAATCAAGTTGAGGGAGGAGGAATAGGGGGAATGGTGGGTAAGGGCGCCCGGGGAAACTGTGTGGCTAAGTTTCTGAAGGGAAAGCCTATTTCAGAAAATGGGGGGCGGTCAAGGATGCTCCCCAAGAATGGCATCCGCCTCACACATTGCTCTTGGAGGGGAACCCCAAATTTTGGTCACGGTTGACAATGTTGACCCACTTTCTTAAGCCTCCTTTTCCAAGAACTTTGTGGCCTAGGAATGTTCTGAACTTTCTGTGGCCTGGACCACAAGCGCCATTCATGGAAAGTCACATGGTCCAGTCAGCACTTAAGGACACTCGCTTGGGTAGCAGGATAAAGTCTGGGAGAGGCAGGGAGAACAAGGGAGAACGATGGAGACGGGGGGACTTTCAGCCCCCCATTTGGTATAGCTTGTGACCCCCTTCTCTGAAAAATGCTTTTAAACACAAACAATCAAACATGTAAGATTGCACAGGGAACAAATTCTGTTGAAGCACAGAAAATTCTCATGGGCCTCTAAGTTAAGAACTCTGAATTAGGAGGCTTTTAGAATTGCGTAAGGAAATGTTGAGGAGGGGCAAAATGAAGGTAGGGGCTGAATGAATAAAAGAGGTCAGATGTAAGAGATGTTCTATTTAGTATCTGGTATTCCCAGTCAGTCACATGTTAAAGCAATGTTTACAATTCACTTTTAAAACTTTGAGTTCCAAATTCTCTCCCTTCCTCCCTCTCCCCCCTCCCCATATTGAGAAGGGTAGTCATGTATAATTATGCAAAGTATTTCCATATTAGCCATGTTATGACAGAAAACAGAGATGTTATAGAAGCAAAAATGGCAGGATTATAAGCATATATATTCATGGACTTATTTCATATATACATGTCACAGATATCCCAGTACTTTAAGTGCTTGCTTTTAATCTTATTAACAATAAGAATAGTGAGCATTTATGTAGCAAGTTAAGGTTTATAAAATGCTTTATAAATATTATCTCTTAGACTTGGCTCTTCTCAACACTGTAGTGATTCAAGGAAATTCCAATAGTCTGTGGACTGTGGAACGGAAAATGCCGTTCACTTCCAGAGAGAACTATGGAGACTGAATGTAGGTCAAAGCAGAGTCATTTTCACTTTTTTTGTTTATTTGTTTGCTCTTTCTTTCTCATGATTTTTTTCCCCTTTCAATCTGATTTTTTTCTTGCACAACATGACAAATATGGAAATATCTTTTAAAGGATTATGTGTGTATAAGGGGGAGGGGAGAGAGACAACCTGCTTGCCATCTTGAGGTGGGGGGAGAGAGGGGAGAGAAGGAGAAAAATTTAGAACACAATGTCTTATAAAATGAATGTTGAAAACTATTTTCACATTATTTGGAAAAATAGGAATTTGATCTGATTCTCACAACGACCCTGGGAGGGAGGTGCTATTATTATTCTCATTTTACAGAGAAGGAAACCAAGGCAAACATAGGCGCATGAATATTTTTGCTACTGATCCAGATCCAAATCACTCCAAGTCTTATTAGATGGGTGTTCATGAATTGCCAAGGCCAGAAAGAGTTGTTTTCCTGATGGCCAGGCTTTGGGAGGAGCACCTCTTATCCCCTGAACCATTCTTAAAGCTTTTCCAAATGAGTTGGGTTGGCTAAACATGTGCTCTGTTGACCAGGCCCTTAAGAACCCAAAGTAACCTATTTACCAGGAGGAGACATTGGGAAAAACTTTTATGTTGGGCATCTACACCTATCCTGCAAGAGTCCACCATGAACTTGCCTTAAGAGTCAGCAAAAGCTAAGGTCAAATTCTATCTCTAACCCTTAGTGGCTTTGAGACTTGGAAAAGCCACTTCATATCCTGGTATCTCAGATGTTCTCTAAGATAAATTGCAGAGAAGGTGCTACCCTGTAAGAGTAGAGGGAGTTTCCTCACCAGGAAGCTCCCTGTACCCACAAAATCACAGCCTTAATCCTTTTCCTGCTCCTAAAATGCAAAATAAGAGCTCTAAGATTCTTATCAACACAATGAAGAGTGACAGGTATCCTTTAAGATAAGATCATCCAACGGTCATCTGGCAGGGCACCTAAATATAGTTTTGCTGCCATGAGGAGAACATTCTGAGGCGCCAGTAATAGAATCCACTCGGCTTTTCAGAAATGCCAGGCATGAGCGTGCAATGCTGACAAGTGAGGTCAAGAGGCATGTGTCTGTCTGTGTATTCGAATGGCCAGTAGCAGAACCTTGCACTTTGGCACACTAATCACTGCCACCCAGACTGACTGCTGGGACTAAGGAAAAGTTTGCCCCACTGATCCAGAGCCGTCCATTTCTCTGCAAGAATTGAGACAGGATTGGTAAAGTAGAATCTGATTTCTAGCACTAGGCCAATATTACTTTAAAATCTTTTAAAATAGTGCAATTGAGCTTTCCCTCCTCCTGTGGAAAATATCACAGTAGAATCACTGAATTTCAGAGTTGGCCTAGACTCCAGAGGCCATCCAGTCCATAAGTGAGCAAAGAAGATAAAGAAGAAAAAGGAAGAGGAGGAGGAGAAGGAGAAAGAGAAAAAGGAGGAGGAAGAGGAGGAAAAGAAGGAAGAGAAGAGGGAGAAGAGGAGGAGGAAGAAAAGGTAGAGCAAGAAGAGGAAGAAAAGGAGAAAGTGGAAGAGCAGAAGGAGGAAAACAAGAAGCAAGAAGAGAAGAGGAGGAAGGAGAAAGAAAAGGAAAGAGGAAGAACAATTAACACTATTTTATACACACACACACACACACACACACACACACACACACACACACATATATAATTTATATACTTTCGGCATTATAAAATAGAGAGCAACTCTTCTGGGAAAGTGTCCAAACAAAAACCTATACGATGTTAATGAAACACAATGCTAACCACCCCAAGGTAGTCACAGAAAAACTAATACTAATGCTATGTCAACAAGAAGAAAGAAAATTGATAGTAATTGTCAGAGTACATGCTAAATGGGTTAAAAATTTACAGAAATACTTTTGGAACAATCGGATTTCATTTCACTAAGCAACTGTGAAGACTAACAACAACTGTGACTACACACTACTGGATTTGTCAAGTGTAAACAAAAGAAGTTGATCTCTGGATGGAACCCATGAAATAGCTAAGAAGTAAAAGTAAACAAAAGGTCCTCACTAACTAAACTAAGATAACAGATCTCAAGATTACACATAAAGCCCTCAAATATCCTTTAGCGGGACCATCATGACAGGTAGACTTGTTGGCCACAACAACAACCTGTGTTGTAGGCTAGGTGTGCCTCAGACTGATCCCCTGGTAGTTAAGGTCCAATATTGCAATGCAATGAGATACTTCAAAAGTAAATAAAGGGAGACTTATTTAGTCATAGCCAGAGAAAGTCATTCAACAAGAACATTCTGTGAGGACCCCCCACAATGATTCAACTGAATTATATTTTTAGATATTGGTTGTGCTAAGAGTCCACAGTCAGCATTCTCAGAGAGGAAACTGGAGAACTTTATGGCCTTTGTATGGATGAAGAGAAATCCTGTTAATAATCTGCACCAATCCCAAGTAAGTCCCAAGGAGAATTTCAGTAACTCTTAAGAGAACTGGCCTAGTTTGAGGGAAAGAAGGGCTATACTCGCCTGGTCTACATGGCAGACTCCTAGGAAACAAGGCTTGAACACAACATAACAGAGCCAGGATGATTTAACAAGGATACTGGCCTCCGTTCATAATAGCACTCCAAGGTTTGGAAAGGATCTTGCATAAACTAGTTCATTCAATGTCAAAGGGTCAGGAAGCAGGTGTTTGGTAGAGAGATAAAATGGGGATCAAATATGGCCAAGAATCCTCTCAGTTTGCCCCTCTCCACTCTCCACGTGTTTTTTTATGTCCAGCTGGATGAGGCTGATCCATATCTCTGGTTGCTTCTGATGATGCCCTAGCTGCGCAGCTCTGCTGTCACCCTACTTTACTCTCGGTAGAGATGGCTACAACAGGGAACTGTTGTAAAATGTCCAAAAGAATTCAACAATTAAGGCTCTAAGGGGTAGGCCTGAAGCCTATTGTATGGCCTGGGGAAATGGATAGGGAGTGAGTGACTTCTTTCCCAGCCAGAACTAATTCTCTCCCGACCTGAAATCTGACAAATTAGATGTTATAATCTCAGGAAATTCCTTCATATCAAAAAATTATACATAGTGTATACAGATCTGGACATCATTAAATTAAATATTCACTCACATATGTAAAAATTTTTGTAAAGCTATTAAAGGGAATTTTTTTTTAATTCCTAAACTCAGGTCCGTTTCTTTTTACTTTCAGTAAGATTCATTCATATATTTGAGTTAAAAAGAGAGGTATGATATAGTAAGTAGAGAGTTGTCTTTGAAACTAGAAAGTATGGCTTCAAATCTTGCTTCAGACATAACCGACTGAGTGATGCTGCTCACTTAACCTCTCCAATTTCAACAGCAATTCTAAATTCTCCATCAATTGGAGGCGAGATGCTGGCCTATGTTGGAATAGAGTTTCCTCACCTGGGACTTCCCTCACCCTGGGAAGTTCTCTATACCAGTGAAGATACAGTTCTAGGTCTCAACTCCATTCTTTTAGAAAGCATTTGTTGAGAACCTACTGGAATCCCATAATGTTAAAGTGAAAGAGATTTCAGAGATTATTAAGTCCTATCCTCTCTCTTGATAGAGAACCAAATGGAACCCTGCAGAGTTTAAGGGATTTAACTAAAGTTGCTTAAGGAGTTAATGGCAGAACTAGACCAAAACCCAAGAGGACTACCTTCCAGGTCAGTGTACTACTAATCTCTGAACAATGCTGCTGGACCAAAGAAAATACCATAATGAGATCTGCAGCCCCTTTCCCAAGGGACTTTATATCATTTTACAAAAACTCTAACTGGACCCTCCCTTGTTGACACAAGGTTGCTATCTCAGAAGAAGAGGAAGGAGGCTAGGGAAAGAATTTTGAGAACTCAAATTGTGTCCAGCAAAATTAAGTATAATATATACCTCCTCTAATTTGAAGGAGAGATTGAAGGAAAAAAAAAACCCACACCTTGGAAAAGGATCTAAGATATAATATCATTCATAAACAAGAGACAGTATGGAGTAGTAGGTGGAGAGCCAGGTTAAATATTGGCAAGACTTGGATTCAAGTGTTAACCATTTATACCTACTTAAAGTGTTTATGCATTTTACTAATGGTATCCCTAAATTATACCCATATCTCAGAATCCAAAAATAAAAGATGGTAAAAGAGTTTATTCAAAACATAAATACATTATAAAAAAAAAAAAGTTTTGGGAAACTGGGAAAAAGTTCAAGGTCATTACTCTTTAGTGGCCAACATAGTCTTTTAGGAAAGGATTGCTTTTTTGCATGGACCAGAAAGAGTAATTTGTGAGTCCCAAAGAAAGATTAACATAGTACATTAACTGCCTCATGATTAATTCAGATAATGTGCCTAGCCAATTAAATTCCTTTGCTGGATAATTAACACAGTCCACACAGTCCTTTTATTTTTATTTATAGCTTTTTATTTTCAAAATATATACATGGGTAATTTTTGACATTCACCTCTATAAAACACTGTATTCTATTTTTTTCTCTCCCTTCCCCCTCCCAGTCATCAAGTGATCCAATCTATGTCAAACATGGGCAATTCCTCGATACATATTTCCACAAATATTATGTTATACAAGAAAAATCAGATCCAAAAGGGAAAAAGTGATAAACAAGATATGAACAAACAAGAAAAAGAGTGAAAATAGTATGATGTGGCTCACATTCAGTTCTCACTATCCTGTTTCTAGGAACAGATGGCTTTCTTCATCACAAAACCATTGGAACGCACAGTCCTTCTTTAAGGACATAAGGAAAGCAGCTCTTGAGCCACACAAAGGTCCATGTGTTGGGCCAGTGTCACATGATAGACTCAAAGTCAAAAGTGATCAATCATACAGAAGGGAGTCACAATTTTCAAACATATATATATGTGTGTGTGTGTATGTATTAAAATTTGACCGAAGGAGTACCTTATGTCTGTTCTGCTCTATGTGTAAATAGAGTGTAAATACCATATGGAATCCAATTTCTTCACACTCGTCACAACTTCTTTGAAAGACTCTACTGCTGAAGAACTAATTTCCTGTTTTGCTTCTGAGTGTATGATATAATATATCTTCCTGATATAGTGGATATATTTTATAGTAATAAACCAGTGTCTTATCTGGAGAAGTATGGTAGTCATTCTCTCAAAGTGTTAAGAATGTTGAGAAAACATTTACGTAAACAAAAGTAGGAATAGGGTAAGATAAAGTGTGGTAACATTTAGCTCTAGTGTGGTAATTGAGTACAGGAAGAGCCCAGAATTTCTACGAGAAAGACACCGGAGGAATGTGGAATTAGCTGCAGCAGACAGACGTGTCTGGATCATAATAAAAAGATGGAATCTTCTCACTGAGTACGAGGGTAAAGTGGTGGATGGTCCTTGTGCTTTTGATAACAGGAAGCTTAGCTCTGTGAGAAGGAAGTTCTGCAAGTTGTATCTGAGTGAAGAAAGGATTCTCACAATTTTTCAATCACATGGGAAACAAGAACTTGATATGTGTATAGTATCTTAGTGATATATATCTATACATATATACATATTTATATATACATATACATATATATATATACACAACAAAGGGCATTGAAAACAAAAGAAAAAAAAGGAGAAAACAAAAATGGATAAATGTCACCATCAAATTTATGAAAATTCCAAGATATTTAATATTATTCTATTTCCCTGTACCAAGGGTTTGGGGATCTTTTTGAAGATGTCTCCAGTGTTGTTACCTTCCCTCATCTTTACATGGTATTTCAGAAGACCAGGAGATCCTCAGGAGAGAGGAGAGGTAGCTTATTATATTGAATAAGGAAATGGTCTTAAAGAAGACCTGAATTCAAGTCTTCTCTCACTCCAACCCATACTGACTGTCCCAGGTCTAGTCAGGGAACCTCTCTTTGTTGGGGATATCTCTCTAAGCCTATCAGTCACAGAGAAGGGGCTGACCTGCATTGGTACAAGGAATTTCCCCATCTTGAAATTCTCTCCATATCCATGAAATCACATGTAGTCCATCCTACCCCGATTTTAAATATGAGGAAACTGAGGGTCAAATGGGAAGTGACTGTGTCTATGGTTACTGGGTCTATGAGCTAGTGAGTTCCAGAGGCAAGATCTGACCCCCCAATTTTCCTAACCCCAAGACCACTGCTGCCTTGCATTGTCTTTCAAAGATGTACCAACAGTTCCCCATTTCCTCATACATCAAGCCTAACCTCCCAACCTGGCTTTTAAGGTGTGACCAACTTTACTTGACTTTGTGCCCTTTATTTTTTATTGTTTCCCTGTGTACATCCCTTTGCTCCAGCCAAGCTGATCCTCCCACTGCCCTCTATGTCTCCCCTGCTCATTCCTATTCCGTGACTTCACTCATATCATTTTACTTCATGGAATGTCCATCAAATCAAAGAACCATCAAATGTTAAAGCTGGGAAGGACCTTAGCAATCGCCCTCATGTTATGGATGAGAAGGATGGTAAGCTGTTGTGATCACAAAGATACTAGCGAGGAAAGCCATGATTCCAGTGTTGCCCATTCCTAGTATGTGTTTATTGTTATTGTTTGTCCTTCATTCCTGAAGAGAACCGTTGACATCAAGAAGATAATGTCTTCACTTGCAAGTGAACTGAATTTGAGAGCCAGAGGGTTGTGCAAGGTCACCAACTTCATTCTCTCCTCCAGAGCCAGTGGGTCCAGTGGCAAGATAGAGATCGGGACGGCTGGAGATTTAATGCATGAATGATTGAATGGTTGGTTTACTCTTCTGTGGAAGAGAAAACAAGAATAAACTCCAGTGAGCTCATAGAGAATTTGGATAACTTCCACAACTAGATAGACCCAAATAAGAAAGGGATGATGAAGAAAGTAAGACTCACATAAAGAACTTGTTAAAATTAATCAAGTTAGTGGCAGAACCAAGTCCATAACTCACGTCCCTTGATTCCCAACTTAGTGGTCTGCCCATGGGCACAATTAGCGGACACTGAACCTTCTTACAGGCTCTTCATTATTATCATGTGTTCACTAATGAGAAATGTAAAGAGCCAGAACTCTGGAGAAGTATACTTGAAACAAGGTGTTAACGCAGAGGAATTGATGAGACAATGGCTATCTAGTTCACATATATACTTAGTACTTAGCATGTGATGTCATGGTTCTCTAAGTTCACACATAATCAGTGTGCTGTAATGATATAATTACAATAAGATATAGAAGAGCCAGCAACGATGGAAGAGAGACATTTCATCTCCCACTATCCTGATGGCTCTCCTGCCTCCTGCATTCCTCCACTGAAACCAAGACCCATTCTGGGGGACCTTCAGATGTCTTTGATCTTAGTGGAGGAATGCAGGAGGCCGTAGAGCCATGAGGATGGTGGGAGATGGTTCTCCAGGGTTCTGGCTCTTTACAGAGAATCTCCAGTCTTTTGATTATTTTGCTGTCACAATTAAGACTGGACACTTACTGGAAGTAGGGACGAAAGACAGTATTTGTGTAAAGATCCAACAACAAAATGGTAGAAAGACATTGCCTGTCTCTGAGGAAGCTGGAGATGATTGCTGGAGGCAGCAATGGTATCATAGAAAGAACATCGGTTCTAGTATTAAAAGACCTAGATTGAAATTCTGCTTCTGATCCTTGCAACTTGTGCAGTGTGGGATATTCCCCACTGATGTGTGATTATACATTATTATTATACACTGATTAGGATCATATATTCAGAGTTAGAAGGTGCCTCGAAAGCTGTCTAGAGGGGGTCCTGAAGCCCAGAAAAAAAGCCTTGGCCAGCCTAAAGTCACACAGATTGTAAGTGAAAGACATGGAATTTGAATCCAGGTCTCTGATCCTAAATCCACTTCCTTTTCCCCTGTATTAGGTGGCTTCCACTTGCTCAGTAGAGTATAAGGAATGCCCTTACATGACTTATTCATTGACTCACAGAACCCTACATTAGGTATGACTGTGGTATTTAGTTAATGGTATTTAGAGATGATTGATCTAGTAATGGCTGACTAGTTGGACTAATTTACACCACATTCTTAGATGTGCCTTTAAAAAAGGAATGGGGATCGGAGAGCAAGCATTTATTAAGTACCTGCTGTTTGCCAAGCATTTTGTAAATATCACCTCATTTGATAGGGAATAGAAAGGAGCCGAGGTATGACAAAGAGAAGCCAGAAAGCCACACACACAGACTAGAGTTTACTACAAGGAAGCCCGTGGGTCCCCCAGGGAATCATATAACTCCAGCAAAGGAAGAATGTGGGATCCCAAGAGAAGAGGAAGCCACATGACCCAAGAAATGGCAGCCTCAGAAAATAGGGCTGTAAGAACTCCTGCTCATGCTCAAACAATATGAACAAAAGAAGAATTGAAAACACCCAATGCTTCTATGAAAACCAACAAAAAGAAAATTTTAATTTAAGGAACTCCGAAGTTGCTCACATCCATCAAACTGGCAAAGATCGCCAAAGCTAAAAATAAAGCGGGTTAGAGAACGATAAATACATGCATTGTTGAAGGAGCTGTGAGCTGATCTGGAAAACAATCAGTAATTTTTCAAGAAAAATGACCAAATTGTTCATATTCCTTGACCCAGAATTTGTAGACAAATTTTGGGAACAAAGTAGGTACGCACTGATTAGTGTGACTAGATGTGTAATAACAGATAAATATGATGGAAGGTTAGTGTCATCTAAGAAATGATAAATACAAAGAATTCAGAAATTCTATGATTTGGTCAGCAGGCACACTCCTCTGTCCTCTGACTGGATAGAAACCTTCTGCAAGACTTCCATGAACTGATGCAGAGTGACATGAGCAGTAGCAGAAGAACAATATGTACATTGATTACCGAAGTGTAAATAAGTGAGAGAAAAAATGAGGTCATGTCATTATAATGACTAGTCTGGGCCTGGAGAAGACACAGAAAATGACCCACTGTCTCCATTAGAGAGATAATAACATAGGAAAGTCATATTCCAGATGCTATTGAGCATGGCCATCGTGTCATTGATTTTGTATAAGTGCTTTTCTTTGTCTAAAGGAAAGGTGGGAGTTAGGGCAGAAAAGGCTAAATGCACAAATGACAGTGATAAGAAAATAAACAACAAAAGGAATCAACCAAACATAAAAACACTATGGAGTGAGAGGAAGAGAAATTCCTGGCTAAGCCTCCTGGAGAAAAATGGAAGGAAACCCAGAGTTAAGAAACACCAAAGGGTCTCTGAGCCACAACATGGAGGCACCAACCCAGATCTTGGCCTCCAAAACCCCAGTGAATTATAGAGATTAAGAAGCTCTTCCTAAAATGTTGACTCTGAAGGTCCAGTGCCTGGTACAGAGTAGGTGCTTAATAAGTGCTCATTGATCTTAGTACTATAAACTCGAAGTATTACTTCATTCTCTGGGCCAGAGAGGAAAATAGAAAACTGCATTAACTATTTATGAGCTCAAATGTCTTAGCATTTTTCATCAGGTGAAATAAAGGCTACTCTAAAATCAATGCATTAGTCGCTGGAGTGTCTACAAAGAAAATGATGACCCTTTTACTTTTTTCTCTAGTAACCTCAATAGGAACTTGACGTACCCAGCGGATTTCTCAAGTGGCAGCATCAGCCAAAGGGGCAAATTGTGAGAAGCTCCCCAAGATTGAATCCAATTTGCACAAACACAGAGTTGGGTTCTGAACAGTGCATTAGATTAAATAAATCATTCAAAATTCCATTAGTATCTGTGTATTATAATACAGAAAACTGTTGTGAAGACTAGGAATGGCTAAAAAAAAAAAAATAGAACAAGATGGCAATCAAGCTTTTTTTTTTCCTTTCTGACACGTTTTTGATGGAAAACATTTGGTTTGGAGCATTTATTACTCAGCTTGATTGTCATGTGGATGTCAGTGTTATATTAAACTGTGTAGGCAGTAGCCTGACAAGCAAGGAGCCTAATTACTACACCCTTTGCTAGAAGTGCTTCTCCTCCGGCTAAACAAATAACAGTCCTGTTAAATATTCTGTTTCTCTCTTTTAAGTCTCTGTGATTTGCTCAGCAGGTTCCATCCTCTGCTCTTCAGACTGGATCACTCTTGATGATCTTGTGGTCTTTCTTCTAGAGCTGCTGAGTTTTAAGAACAATCCCCAAGTTCAGGCTGGTGTGGAGTCTCCCTGGAATGATGGGGCTGATCTGGGAGGACACATGGATCCTTCTAGTCAGTAAGGGCTTGTCACGGCTTGCTGTCTGCTGGCCGGCCTTCAAGAACTCAGGATCACCACCATGCTATGAATGAGACAAGAGAAGGCCTTCAGGACAAGCTCTTTCCCTATTTTTAGATTTTGGTTTCCAGTGGGCTCTCCTACCTCCTATTAAACTTATTTCAAGTCCCGCCTGTTTCAGGAAGCCTTCCCTGCCTATTCCTGCCCTCACTGGTCTTGCCTGTCTCTGAAATACTATTCTCTGCTCAAGGCACCTCAGAGGCCATTTAGTCCAGCCCCTTTACAGACCAAGAGACTAAGATCCAGAGAAATTAAGTGGATATTCTAAAGTGGCTATGTTGAAGGTAGGATTGGAACACAGCTTCCCTGATTCCAGAATTCATCCTCTTTCCCCTTTACTACATGGCTCTGTACCATAAATTGTATATATTAGGAAACTAAAAAATTCTCCATTTCCAGGCATTTATACCAAAAGATGGGCTCTGTCCCTCTCCTATTCCTTTCATAGATATTTCAGGGAAAAGCCTAGAGTAATTTTCCCAGCTGCCTCAAATGAAAACAAGAGAGAGAAAGACAACTAGGAAGAAAGGGGTGGCTTTCTAAACCCCAAAAGATTTAGCTGAAGGAGAAGATGTGAATAAGAACCATATCTGATGGGTGATAAAGGAGATAGGAGTTAAATAAAAGAATGAACTATTGAGCAAATGAAAAAATATTGCTTAAGCACTTACTGTATGCCAGACACTATACAAGCAAGCAAGCAACTAGAGCTGCCCTCAGAGAACTTACATTCTAATGGGGAAGGCATTACATAAAGAAGCAGCAGAAAGAATGGTGGTGGCTCATGTACAGCAACAAACACTGAAAATAATCTGAGGGAAAAAACATGGAAGCCTGGTTGTGAGCAATGTAATATGAATACTCAGCTATCAGGCTCTAGCTTTCTAGAGGCAGAATCCAAATTACAGTGAGAAGGGGCTGGGAAGTTGGCCAGGATACAGATGGCATAGTTTGGAAATATCTGCAAAATGACATGGAAGCTCTTCTGGGTAAAATAAAGTGAAAGTTTAAATGACTAAAGATTCACCAAAACCAATGCAGAATAGACGACAGACACCCATTTGGACTGACCGGGAAAAAGATAGTCACATATGAAAAACCTTTACCTTTGGGTAAGGAATAGAAGAGGGATGATAGGAATAAGAATTGGAGTGGGGGCTTCAGCTTTTTCAGAAATCACCATGAATTTGAGTACCAGCTTGATGCTTATGATCCTCAAATCTACTTATTCTGCTAACCTCCAATCTTCTATCTTCCATCTTAAGCTAGATGTACAATAGACATCTTGAACTCAACATTTCCCAAACAGAATTCATTTTCTTTCCCCTAAACTTTCCTCCCTTATACCTTTCCTATTACTGTAGGGAGCAGCACCCCCCTCCCAGTCCCTTGGGCTTGCAACCTAAGTGTTATCCTGTACTCCTTCCTGTCTCCTCCTCCCTTAGCCCGCCACCTCCGAATCCAAGCTGTTGCCACAACCTGCTGCTTTTAGCTCTGCATCATCTCTTGAATATGCCCTCTACTCTCCTCTGGCACTGCTATGCCCCTGGTGCAGGCCCTCATCACCTCACACTTGTACTCTGCCAATAGCTCTCAGTGGGTCTGTCTGCCTCCATTGAGCCACTAAAGCGAATTTTCCTAAAGCACGGCTCTAAAACCATCAATCCCCTAGTCAACAAACTCCAATGGGTCCTTGTCATTTCCAGGATCAAATACAAAATGTTCTGTTTGACATTCAAAGCCCTTCATAATCTAGTCACCTCTTACCTTTCCAGTTTTCTTACCACTTACTCCCCAATATGACCCCAATGGTCTTCTTGGACCCAGTGACCCTGGTCTCCTGGCTGTTCCACAAACAAAACCCTCCCTCTCTCATCATGGATATTCTGACTGTTCCTCATGTCTAGAATGCTCTCCCTGCTCTGTTCTGTGTACTATTTCCCCTGGCTTTCCTTAAGCCCCAGCTAAAAATCGCACTTTCTACAGGAAGCCTTCCCCAAACCCATTTAATCTTAGGGCCTTCCTTCTGTTAATTATTTCCTATGTATCCTATACAAAGTTTGCTTTGTGTATATATATTTATTTGCACGTTGTCTTCCCCGCTACCTTGTAAGCTTCTTTAGGACGGATGTGGTGAGAATTTCCTAATAGTATGAAATTGCTCTAACATTGTCTCTTGAGGTTCCTAAAATCATTCTTCAGGTGTACCGCCTTTCAATTAGACTCTGGAGGTAACTAACACCAGGTGCTGTGAGTGGGGGACAGTGATAGCAAGGAGTGCCTACAACACAGGCCAGAAATGAGCCACCAGGGAGCAAAGCCATAGCAGAGAACTGCTGGCAAAAGAACAACGTCACTGCAGGACACTGACATACAACAGTTCTTATTCCTTCTTAGGGTCTTACCCGGGATAGAGAAAAGAATGTCCCTGGTGGAATATAGCCTATAAAAGGGAAAATCTTTTAACTCTTAGGCTTCCTTAAGAGTCTTTTCTATTTCCTTTACTTGTAAATATGCTCAATATGTTGAAGTCATGTGAGCATAAGAGCTTTTAAGGAGAGCTAGTGGCATCCCTTGGAGACTGAATACTAGATGCTGTTTTAGGGGGAGATAACAAGCCTGTTAAGAGTTAGTACTTTATTGAATTATTCATTCAACAAATATTTATTGAGCACCTTCTGCTTGTGAAGTTTCAATCTTAGTTCTGTGGAAAAAACAGCTATTGTATCTGTTTTTATATTATGTTTATATACTGACTGATTGATATATGTATATATGTACAAATTATAAATATCAATCAATAGATATTGTTTGTGAAGTCTTAATCTTAGTTCTGTGGAAATACAGTCATTGTGTCTGTTTTTATATTATAATTATGTTTATATACTGACTGATTTATATATGTGTATATATATACAAATTATAAGTATCAGTCAATATAAATTGTTTGTGAAGTCGTAATCTTAGTTCTGTGGAAATACAGTCATGGTTCCTGACTCCAGACTTTAAGTAGCTTAAAATGAATTTGGAGAGAGAAAAATATGTGCAAACAAATTTAAATGCAAAAACTAAATAGTTGTGTTACACAGTAATACCAGGCCTAACTGGTGCTCATAGTGCACACTAAGAATTATAGGTGAAGATTACTGTGAATGATAAACTAGGAAGTAATTAAACTGAATTTGCGCGGGTGGGATTCAAATAAATGAAGGACTAAGGCAAAGGTATGGAAGTGAGAATGAGCTTGGGTGTTCATGGGATAGAGCATAGAAGAAATCAGGAATTTTATTTTGCAAAGACTATCAGATATGAGATCCAAATTTCAGTCCAAATTTAGCTAAAACCCAGCCATGTGACTTGGAACTAGTCTCTTTTCTCTTTTTCTTTGTCTGGAATACAAATGCTATGTGGGGTGAGTATGGCTAGAAAGGTTGATTCAGGTCAGATCATGGAGAGTCTTGAATGTCAGGAATATTTAACAGCATGCCCTGAGAGACTTTTAGAGCAAAGATATATGATAGGATGCGAACATTACTCTTGAAAAATTAACCTAGTGAAATAATGTAATCAACATCATAAGAAAGTGTGATACAATGGATAGAGAAGTGGCCTCGGTGTCAGGAAGAGCTAAATTCAAATGCTGATTCTAATAAATACTGACTGTATGATCCTGGGAAAGTCAGTATTTTAATAATCTCAAGTAGGACTATAAATACAAAACAATTAATGGCCACCATTGGCAGAGGAAACTTCCTCTTAGAAGAGTTATTTGTATCAGTGAAAAGAAAAAAGAAAACATAACAAAACAAAACAAAAAAAGAGCCAAAACTTTGAGGTATAATTCAGGGATTGCAGAGAAGCAAAGAAATCCATTAGGAAACTGTAATAATAGTTCAGATTAAGGCAAGAAAGAGAAAAGACAGCCTAAAACGGAAATATAAAGAAAAGAAAAAAGGGAATGGATGAGGATATTGAGAAGAAAGAGTGAATAGGGTTTGAAAACTAATTGATAGTGTGTAAGGGATGATGGGAAAGAAAGATGCTCCATTAGAGGGGGGATGGTCTATATATTTCTTGTCTTAACTTTACTCTAGCATTTTGCACAATGATGAGCACATAGTGGGCACTCAAATAAATATCTGTTGTTTGAATATTTCATGGAAAAATCAAGCTGAATTGGGAGGGAAATAAGGCAGGAATTCTGGATTCTGTATCAGATAAAGATTTGAATGTGGGCTCTGACATTTGTTGCCCCTATGGCCTTGGTTTTACTTTGTAGAATTTCAGTTTCCCCATGAGCAAAACTGGGATAATAAACCACACATTCAATGGTTGGAATGGAGTGGAAGCTTCTTGAGGACAGGGACTGTTTTATTTTTGTCTTGTGTCTCTGGGCAAAGTCTAGGCTGCTAGGTGGCTTCATAGTAGATAAAACATTGGGCCTGAGTCAAGAAGAGTCATTTTTCTGGGTTCAAAGCTAGCCTCAGACACTTACATGCTCTGTGACCATGGGCAAGTCACTGAACACCATTTGCCTCAGTTTCCTCATCTGTAAAACGAGCTGGAGAAAGAAATGGCAAACCACTCCAATTTCTTTGCCAAGAAAATCCCAAATAAGGTCATAAAGAGTTGGACATGACTGAACAATAACAACCTCGGTGTTTGGCAGATTGCCTGGTACATAGTAGGCATTTAATAAATGCTTATGGATTGATTAGTTGGCTGCTTTATTTCCTTAGAGGATTGTTGGATTACAAATGCTTTGTATTTGTTAAAGGGCTCCCAGAATCTCAGTGTAGAAGACATCTCAGAAAGCATCTGTTGAGATCATTGCTAAAAAGGATTCACCCCTCCCACAGCATAGGACCATCCAACCTTCAGAAACAAGGAGCTTACTACTTTCCCAAAAAAGTCCATTCTCCATTGGGACAACTTTAATTATTAGGAAATTGAGCTAAAATTGACCTCCGTGTAATTTTTACTCAATGTTCCAAGTTGCTGATTCTGCCTTCTGGGGTCAGGTAAAACCAGGACCAGGTGAATCTTTCATTTACAAAATGGAGTTTTGATAACTTGAAGATACTTAGCATGTTCTTAGGTCTTCACTGTTCCAGTTTAAAGGTCCCCCAGAGAAGAGCTGGGATGGTCCCTGTGTACTCTGCACTGAGGAAATGAGAACCAGAATGCTCCCTTGGCATCATCCTATCCTCATCATGCTGGCTGCCCTTTTCTCCATTTTCTCCACGTCTTTTATCAAATGTAGCTTATCTTCTTTTTTCTCCTTCACTTCCAGCCTATATTTGCCTATTTCTAGCAAGGGCATCCAAAACTTGATATCTTATCTTCCATCTCCAGCTAACAGCAGCAAGATGGTAGCCATTTTGGTAGGAACTTTATTGTTTCGTACATGGTTTGTTTCTCATATTTTTCCATGATCATTTCCTAATTCATAGTGCCTTATAGATACATGGTGCCCAGTTGCTTTTTAGTTACAAGTTATATGCATTACTGTTCTATCGGAACTGATTTGGTTCATCCCATTACTGAAGATGCCCAGGTCCATCAGAACTGATCATCATATAGTATTGTTGTTGAAGTATATAAAGCTCTCCTGGTCCTGCTCATTTCATTCAGCATCAGTTCGTGTAAGTCTCTCCAAGCCTCTCTGTATTCATCCTGCTGGTCATTTCTTACAGAACAATAATATTCCATAACATTCATATACCACAATTTATTCAGCCATTCTCCAATTGATGGGCATCTACTCAGTCTCCAGTTTCTGACCACTACAAAGAGGGCTGCCACAAACATTCTTGTACATACAGGTCTTTTTAAATCTCTTTATGGATAAAGATCCATAAAATCTCTTTGGGATATAGGCCCAGTAGTAAAACTGCTGGATCAAAGGGTATGCACAGTTTGATAACTTTTTGAGCATAGTTCCAAATCGCATGGTGCCTAGTTCTTAAGAAATGTTTATTGAGTTGAGCTGATCTCCACCCATTCTTTGGACATTATTTGTCCCTTCAAGTAGCCCAAGATTGTATTTCCTTTTCTTGGCTGCCATTTCATGATGTTGACTCATTGAGATTGTATTCTACTGGTGCCGCCAGTTTTGTTTCTTTGCAAACTGTTGTCTAGACACACCTTTCTTTCCAGTCCTGGTATATTTGATTTTGTATAGGATCTTCTATTTAACTTAATTTTCATCTTATTCAATTAACTCGAATTCATTGAGCATTTATTGAGCATTTACCCTCTACTATATGCTGGACACAGCTAGATATGCTAACATTAGGGATATAAAGAGTTCTTGCTTTCAGGACGCTTACATTCTACTGTAGGGGGAAAGGGGTATAAAGAAAGAACAAATTACAATAAGAACATATAAGACAATTTAGAGATGAGAGAAAAGAATGCTAACAAATGGAAGAATTAAGAAAGGCCTCAGGATGAAGGTAGCATCTGAGCTGGGACATTGTGAAAAAGAGATGAAGAGGAAGAACATTTCAGGCCTGGAGAACATGGAGATAGGAAATGGAGTATCAGATGCAGGGAAGAGCAAAGGGCCACTTTGGCTGCAATGTTACATTAATCATTTTGGAACAAGAAGTTGGAGTCAGAATGTGTACAGTTAGAAATGTCAGATTTGGCAAATTATAATTTTTTTTCCCTTAGAGGCAAGAGGAAGGAAGTCACTGAAGTTTCCTCAGCAGGAAAGTGGGATGGTGCTTTATGATTGCTTCACTTTGGCCTATGGTTCTAGTATCTGCCATCCAACATGCTAACTATTCCATCTCGTTTTGAGTTATTTACACAATTAAAAAGCAAATATTTTGAGCAAGTCATCCTGATATCCCAAGAAAACCATTGATGAGAAGAAAGTGCCTCTATACTCCAAAACATTTATAAGCAGAACATTTTGCGATAGTAAAGAATTGGAAATAAAATAGCTGCCCATCAGTCAGGGAATGGCTAAGCAAATCGTGATACACGAATGTAATGGAATATTGCTGTGCTATATATAAGAAATGATGTATGTGACAGAGAAGCAGAATGAACTGCATGCATTGATGCAAAGTGAAGTCAGTAGATCCAAGAAAGCAATCTACTCTGATTACAATAATGTAAATAGAAAGAAATATGTTAAGAACTGTGACAACCACATACCAAAAAAATCAAAAGCAAATGTAACAAAAATTATAGAAATCAAACAGGACTCCAGTGAAGGGAGATGAAAAGATATTCCCAATCTCCCCCTCCATGGAAATGGGAGCTCCACAGGTATTACACATTGAGCATTTCTTTGGGATTTTTGGCATGGTTTGGGACAGGGGCAAAGAGGACAGAAAGGATGCTTGGGATAACTAAATTTATTTAAAAAGAGAAAAACATGACATGTCTTTATTCAAAACAATGATCAAAATGTTGGCAAACACAAGAGTCAGCCCTGAGGATTTCCATATACAGTGTGTGGACAATGGTTCATTAATGACTTCTCTTGAGCCAAGTTCCTATTTCATGAAGAACACCTCCAAACCTAAACAAAAAACAACCAAACTGGGGCAGCTAGGTAGCGCAGTGGACAGACCACCAGCCCTGACGTCAGGAAGATCTGAGTTCAAATTTGATCTCAGACTCTTAACACTTCCTAGCTATGTGACTCTGGACAATTCATTTAACCCCAATTGCCTCAGCAAAAAAACAAAACAGTGAGATTTCCTTCTCAAGCTTTTTTTTTTTTTTTTTTTTTTTTTTTTTTTTTTTTTAACAGATGAGGAACCTGAGGCAAACAGGATTAAATGACTTAGGGTTGGTGGGGTGCCACTTCTAAGGGAAATATAACAATAACCCTAAATTCCTCTGACCTTGGGAGTGACATGGTTAAAATATGTTTCTTTCCCCTAGCTTCCATGGGAGATGTAGCGATAACCCTAAGGTCTCTTATCCTTAAGAGTGCTGTAGTTCCACAAACATTGGTGGCTGTCAGATAACATTCTGTTGGTCAGTAATAACAAAGTTTCTGAGATAGTAATGAGGTACATACCAGACCATTCTTCAACTCCATTTCTAAGCCATAAAATTATCATGGCATGGTAATTCTTACTTTTTCCTATAAATGTATCTTCTTGTTCCTGGTTCCTCCCTAAATACTTTTGGAACTTAGCCTGCTTTAATTAGCATTACCATTTAATAAACTTTGCCCCTAGACTTGTAAATGGGTCGGAGCCTGCCAGTTCTTTTGAGATCCATCTTTTTTGGAGTCTCCTTTGAGCCTCAACATTGTCACACAGCTAAGGACTGAGGCTGGGATTTGATTCATCTTCCTGATCCACTGCACCAACTATAACCTTAGTTTCCTGCTTTTTAAGGTGAAAGGGTTTGATCAGATGACTTCCTAGGTCAAAGGAAAATTCTATGGTCCTACAAATATTTCTAGGCATAAGAATAAGAACTGAACTTATAATTTCATTGATATAGGGGAGTCCTGTAATGAGGAACCCTTCACCAGCAATGCCGGACGGTGCCATTCTCCCAGGTCCCCAATTTATAATCTTAGAGATCTATAGAGTCACACAGATCGTGTATGTCATGGGCAGATCTGAATCCAGGACTTCCCATCTCTGAAGCCAACTCTTTATTCATTACTATTTATAGAACTACATCTGTTAAAAACAAAAACAAACAAAAAACAACTAATCCTGTACCGCTGACATCCAATCTGTCACTGTGAGAGAGACACTGGATCAATTCTTGTTCTCTCTTGACCCCACATAGACCATCTGCCCTGCCACATCCAAGTCACCTCCTGCAGAGGGAGAATTTTCATTTTAAATCTGAACTTCCTCATGTTTCAATCTCAGCACAAGATCTCCAAATTACAATGTAACCCTTCATTTATGGTAACGTTGTTTTGATCCTATCCGATTTCTGTGGACTTTTGGCAAACAAAGAAAGTTGATCTCTGGGGCCTCCAAGACTAAATTTACAGATGACAAGGATAAATATGGCTGGACAAAACAAAAAGAAAATCCACTCACTAGGATCCTTTTTTATTATTTTTTGGGGGGTGTTAGGGCAAAATTAGGAATTCAGAGTAATTAGCAAAAATGTCTTTGCCTCCCCAGCCTTTTGTGTCTCTTCCCTCCTTCCCCCATTCATATAGAAAAATAGGAGAAATTCAGAAGTTAAAAACAGAGAATTTTGAATTTGTGGTCATTGGAATAATAATTAAAAAGAAATACAAATTTAGGAAGTCACCACAAATTAGAGTGAGTCTCTTCCCTGGAGCACTGAGCAAAGTAGGAAGGTAAGAATCTCAGAACCGTAGTTTCCTAAAATGGTTTTAGGGCTTGGTTTCTAAAGCTGAGAATCTCTTCCATTTGCATTATAGTTTGTTTTTTGTTTTTTGTTTTTTGTTTACGTCAATAAATTTCAGTGGCTCCCTGTTATTTTTAGGATTAAATATAAAAATTGATGTCTGGCTTTCAAAGGTCTTTCCTAACCTGGATCCTTTCCAGGCTTCCTCCTTCCTATGCAGCTTAACGTGATTCTTTACCTTTTCACAGATTGTTCTCAATGCCTGGAATTCTCTCCTCTCCCCCTTGGCTACTCCTGGTGGATTAACTTTCTTTAAATCTTCCTTAGCTCTGGGACTTCCTCCAATTTACCCCTTGTGAGTGTGTGTGTGTGTGTGCACTTGTGCGCAAACACTGGTATACACACATATTATATATACAGGCACATAGTAGGTGCTTCTCTGGCTTGTCTGATACACAGAATGGAAATAGGCACATAGTAGGTGCTTAATGTTTCTTGACTTGATTCAGCTTAAATAGAAAGGGATAGTCATTTTCTTTGAATGATAACTAACATTTAAATAGGACTCTAGGGTGCAGCAAGCTGGTGAGATAAGGCCAGGACTTGGAGTCAGAAAGACCAGAGTTCAAATCTTCCCTCAAACACTTCCTGGTAGTAGGGCCCATTTTCCAAGGTCGTGGTGAGCCTCAAATGAGATGCCATCTGTAAAGTACTTAGCAAACCACAAAGCTTTGTGTAGCTATTCCGTGTCCATTGGAGAGTCACCAGTAACTAGGGGGCGCAACCTGAACTCAAATCCAGCCTTAGATCGGTCCTAGCTGCGTGACCCGGGGCATGTCACGTCTGTTTATTTGCTCAGTTTCCCCGTCTGTAAAATGAGCTGCAGAAGGAAATGGCCAACCTCTCTAGGATCCCTGCCAATCACTTCTTAGCTGCGTGACCCTGGTCACCTCACGCTTCCCTGAGTGCCTCAGTTTCCCCAACTGTAAAGTGAGCGGGGACCAGAGGGGACCACGGGAGCCAGGAGGAGGCTGGCAGGGCTGATCGGAGGCCGGCGCAAGCAGGCACGGGCATCGCTCCTCCCCGGGCCTGCGGCCCCACACGTCGGGGCAAGCCCGCGGCCACGGGAGGCTGCTCTCCGGCTCTTCCCTCTTTCTCAGTCCCGCCCTGCTCTGCCCCGGTTTCTGAGGGCGGTAGACTTGTGGTTATTCTGGAAAAGTCCCGGAGACACTGGCAGGAAGGAGATTTCTGCCAGAGTTCCCAGGAACGGGAGCTGGGAGCCCCAGGCTCGGCCCACACGGGGCTCCTCGACGTCTAACGAGCGTGCGGTCCCGGAGAGAAGCTCCGGGTGAGGCACCATGTCCCGGGGGTCCGGGGCGGGTAGGGGACCGGCTCGCCGCGGGCGGCCGGTGAGTGAAGCTCGCTGCACTACTGCGGATGGTTTTCCGGAGCAGACCTGCCCCCTCCCCGCGCCCCCTCCGGACTCCGGGCTTTTGCCCCGGCCGGGACCCCGTCTACCCGCTTCTAGCCGCCTCCTGGCTTCCCTCAACTCCCGGCTAAACTCCCGCTTTTCCCCCTCCCCCCCTTAAAGCCCTTCATCTGTGGATCACCCCTAACTTATCCCCTCAGTCTCCTGGTTGTACTTAGTGGTTTGCACGTGGCCTCGATCCCCAGAGTGAGCGCCTAGGAGGCGAGGACTTTTACCGTGCCTGACACTGTCAGCGCCTAATTAATGCTTGCGAACTTTGCCGAGTGCTTTACAAAGATCCGATGCTTGCAACAACCCTTGGAGATGTTATCATCCCCAACTTTGCAGCCTGGGAAGGCGAGGCTTCAACCACAATAATAACTAGCATTAAGTGAACGCTTTGCGATTTCCCAAGCGCTTTAAGGTGTAATTCTCTACAGAACTCAGTGTTTCAGGCAGGCGCGTGAGGCTGGCCAGGTGACACGTCATCTCTCCACCCCCCTCCTCTCCCCTTGCCTTTCTATGTTTCTCCTCCCCGTCAGGGGAGTGGCCTCGTCGGGGACGCCCCGGAGGGGCCGGAAAAAGTGATAACTACACTTCCCAGCATACCTCGGGCTCCCGGCGCGTTCCTTTATTGGCCGGCGGGCGCCGACACGCCGTGTTTTGACTCGGGCGGGTCACGTGCCTTCTTTGTTGTGAGCTCGAGCCTGCGAGCGAGGGGGCAGGAGACACCGCCGGGAAAGGGAAGGCGGACGCGACACCGCATTCGCCAGCCGCTACTGGGGGAGCGTTGACGCTGAGTCCGCAGGGGGCCGCTGTGCCTGAGAGGTAGCCGGGGACCGTGAGTCCGCGATCCGCCCAAAGGTGGGGGAGAGAGCGGCCGTGGTTTCAGCAGCCGCTGGTGGGAGTGAGGTGCGGGGCCTCGGGGCCGGCAGGGCGGGAGGGGGCCAGCTGCAGCGCCGGCCGGGACGCGGGACCGGGACGCGTGAGGCGCGTGCGGGCCTAGACGATGCTGTCCCCGTGGCGCAGAGCCCTGTCCCTCTCTCCCCCCAGTCCCTGCTCCCCACTAAAGCGAGGGTCGGGTCCCGAATTCTCTGAGCCCGGGCCTGGGTCCCTATCCCGGAAAGTAGCTCCTTGTGCAGTGGGGAAAATATACGGCGCCCCGTCACCTGACCGTGACCCCCTCCCCCTTCTCCCGGCTTTTGTTTGTTTACGGCGGCGCGCGGCGAGACTGCCTCGGGAGCCTGAGTCCCTGAGGCGGGGGTGGGCGTAGGGATGGGGGAGGGGGAGGTGACTCCCTCGAAGCCCCGCCTTCCTCCTTTTTCTGCCCGTTGTCTCTCTTCTTTCGGGCTCCGCTATCTTTACACGGCTTGCGGGCCTCCGGCTAGGGCGTCTGGGACTGGCTGCAGGAGCGGCTGGTGGGCGGGGCTGCGGGGCAGCCTCCGTGAGCCGATTGGACGGCCTGTCTCTAGGGCTCTCCCTCCTCCTCTTGCCCCTTCGCCCGCCCCCTGAAGGTGACCTGGAGGACGCGCGCGCGCTCGCCCCTCCCCCTTTAGTCGGGACAGTTAGTTATCACGGGGAGCGGCGCGCGCGCCCGCGGGAGGGCAGCCGGCCGAGAATGGCCGTGACCTGGCCGTGACCCCGCTCCCCCTTGGGCTATTGGGTCTGCGGAGGCGGCGGCAGCGGCAGCGCGGGGACTCGACTCCTTGCGCGCTCGTCCACTCCGACGCTCTGGGCCCGAGTTCGAATCTCGGCCCTGCCGCTTTTGGCCCGCGTGTCCCAGGGTAAGTGTCGTCCCTGCGCTGGGTCTCGGTTCCCTTCGGTGAAAAACGGGGGGAGGAGGCACGAGTTGGGCTCGAGAGTATCGGAGCTTCCTTCCAGGTCCAGATCCCCGGTCCTGGGGAGTCCTCCCTGAGCTGCAGTTTCCTAGTATATGCGGGCCCCCGGCCCAGGTAAAGGACTGCAGGGGTCCTCAAACTTTTTAAATAGGGGCCAGTTCACTGTCCCTCAGACTGTTGGAGGGCCAGCTATAGTAAAAACAAAAACTTTGTTTTGTGGGCCTTTAAATAAAGAAACTGCCCTAGCCCTGAGTGAGGGGGATAATCGTCCTGAGCTGCCGCATCCGGCCCGCGGGCCGTAGTTTGAGGACCCCTGGAGGGGTGGGGGTGAGGGGGCGCAGTGTTCTTCTGACTCCGGCTTTGGCAGCCTGGTAGGGGGGCTGGGGAGGACCCCATCGGGGTCCCTTCATGACGTAGCCCTGCACGGGAGAAGGATGAGGGGTGAGTTAGCCAGGATACGTCTGCTCTGTACTGGGGCCTGGGGCCGGCACTGGTATAAACAGGAAGAAGCGTCGAGCTGTGAAATCGCACCCCTCCCCCGGCCTGGTCTCTTAGCTGGCTTCTGGCCAAGTTGAAACCTCCGTTCTTTTCAATAAACTTTTTTGTAACTTCCTTGTTTTTCTGTGATTTCCTTAAAACTCCAAAGGTCAGAGAGGAAGCGCGTGCGCTTCCAAGAAACCGTTATCGTTCTTTGCAGAGGTGGTTTTAAGCTCGAAATTCGGGGCCTCCTGTTGGGTGACAGCCTGGGGGTGGGTCCCGGGGCGATCTGGGAGGGACTGCGGGGTGGGGGGGAAGGAAAGGGGGAGAAGTGGGGGGGAGTAGTAGCCGGGCTGGGTTGGAGCCCAAAGGGGGACTCTTGTCCCACGTAGGGCTGCTGGGGGCACGCATGTATTTTGTTGTTTAGTGAAAACGAAAGATTGTTCTGTAATCAGCGGTGACTGCTACCTTAGACCTCTAAATTGTTGCATCTTTCCAGCCCTGAGAATGGAATAGCCAGATTTTTTTTTTTTTTTTAATTCAAGATTGGGCCAAAATGTGTCACCCAAAGCTTCCATTTACCTCCTCAGAATAAATTATTTAAGGTTAATAAAGCTCTATTGAGAGGCCCCAGGAGTGATGGGTAATTAACTGCCTTAAGAAACCAGGAAGGCCTGGATTTAGGTCCTTTGACAAGCTCTAACTGTATGTTACCTCACTTCTCACCCAATAAGTGTCCCAGGCAGCTCTTTATAAAGAAGACTCTTGAATTGCCATTCTGTACAAATTACCTCCCTCTAATTTTCTCACCCACTGGGAGATTGTATTTATACAGTGAAATCACAGGAGCCCTCTGCTTTTTGTTTTTTGGGTTTTTTCTGATTTTTTTTTTTTAATTTTGAGGTAAAAATTATTGTTTTTTTGACATGGCACAGATTTTTATTTTGGATTAGCCTTAAATTTTAAGTTTATTTTCAAAATAATTGAATTAAGTTTTTGTTGATGAACTTAACTAAACAATAAATATGCAGTTTCAACTAATTTTTTTAAACTCAACTATAGATTAGCTAATAACAATTTAGGCATTACTATAGTATTGAAAATTCAAAGTTGTTAATATATTTAACATCTACTGGTCATCCTGCCCTCTAGAGGAGGGGATGGGGGTAAGGAGGGGAAAAATTGGAACAAAAGGTTTGGCAATTGTCAATGCTGTAAAATTACCCAACATATAACATGTAAATAAAAAGCTATTTAAAAAAAAAAATTCAAAGTTGTAGATTCAACTGGGGGGAGAGGGAAGTTAGTGACCTGATTAGTTCAAATAAATATAAGCTAGTTGTTGAAAATCCATGGATTTAGGTAGACACCTTGGAACCGACTTGAGATTGGCCAAAGTAAACAAACCTGGCTCTTTCAGGGCACTCCTTGAACTCATTCAGAAGCTCCCAGAGGTAGTTTTCATCTATCTTTGGGAGGGTTCCCTGGAGCATCAGAGACCCCTCAGTGTCTGGACTGTGACCTAAGCAGGAAGGCACCGGAGGGGATTCTGGGAAAGAATTACTCAGCTTGGCGTGCTATGGGCTTTAACATGATTTTCCTTGTAGCTGTTGAAGTAAAAATTAAGTTGTAATCGATCCAAGTTAGCAAGCATTTAAAACCAGCTCCTACCTTCAAAGACCTCACAGTCTCAAGTTAGAGACATGTACAAACAACTCTCTGTGTATGAGATCCGTTCAGGATAAAATGGCAGTGATCTCTTGTGGAAGGTGAGGTTTTACTGAAGGCTCCAGGGAAGACAAGAGGAGGGGGATGAGGACCTGGCAGGGAACTGTGCCCCACAGATACTCCTAACCAGTCTTTTCATAGAGTGGGGGACTCTAAACCATTCATGGGAGTTGGGAAGGGGCCTTCCTTTGGGTGCCATCTTTTCCAGATGGAGATAGGAGTTAGGCTGACCCCTCTCGTCTTGTGTGGCCCGTTCTCCTTTGCATTTCAGTTTTATCCTAATGGAGTAAGTAAGATAAGGCAGTCTGGCCTAGTGGATAGTGTTGAACTTGGCAGAAGGGTCAGGAAAGATGTGTTTGGATCTCGCCTGAGCCATCACTACTGTGACCTTCGTAAATCAGTTAAATTCTGATCCTCGATGCAACACCTTCCTAATGGGCTTATTGTGAGTGTCTGCATGTAAAGGGCTCTACACATAGCAAGCTTTTAAGTATTAAAGTTTAAAAAAAGGAAGCAGTATTTGGATGTGGTGTAAACACTGCTTCCTAGGAGCTGCTGCTGGGAGCCATTCTTGGTCAGACCCAGGCTTGGAAGGGCCCTCTCGAGCAGTCCCCCCATAGCTTTTTCACATCAGAAGTCCATGTAGATGGGGACCACTGTGGTTTGCATCTGCTCTGGGCCTGACCCAGCCAGGAGAAGAGGGAGAATGGCCAGGGGGGGAAGCTGCTTGAGCTTTAGCTTTCGCCAATCTAAGAGCTGCCCTAAAATGGAATCCCTGGAATGACCCTGGCCAGAGAACCTTAACCCCGAGATGAGACCTCAGCTAACTCATCTCCTTCTGGGTCAGGCCAGAATTAGAGCAGCCCATGGGAGTGTGAGTGGGCAGAGCGAGAGTGCTCCTAGCCTTAGCCCCCAAATCCTAAGAACAATGTGCATATTTATGTATTCCTAGACACACACACACTCTCACACATTGCCACTGGTATAGATCTGAACTCTTGGCATAAACTCCCGAGAATGTCCTACATTTGAACCTCTAAGATTCAGTGCATAACGAATGTTCTATTCATAGATTCTTGGCTTAAAAACTCAAGCCTCTGAGACTTGTGAGCCTCTTGTCCCCAATCCAAGATGCTGCTCTTTTCTCTGAGCGTTTTCTGCCTTCCCCCAAAGGCCGGCTGGTTTACAGGGTCAGGAAGGATGAAACTGAATGAATCTTCACCTCTGTAGAGTTTAACATCACATCTGTTAATCACCACATGAAACAAATAGGTGTATGAATGTGTGATAGTCACCACCAAACTTAGGATGTATTTGACAGATCGAATTCAGCTGAAGTTTGACTCCTCCCCCTCTCCCCCCCAAGGTTCTTGAGATATTCCATAATTTGTTTAAAAATTTTTAAAGTTATACAATATAGTTTATATAATAATTTTTAAAGTATGTACTATATAAACAAATTACAAGTTGCACAATATAGAGAAGTTTAGATTATGCACATTTAATTAAGAGGGACTTAGGCCCATCTGAAAACAAAAACACATAACTGAATTTTACATTTGGCATTGCATGTAGATTGTTGGTATTTTTAACCGAGTGAAATGTTAATATTTAAATAATTTGAATTGTAATGATTTTTTTTTCAAATTTAGAAAAATTACTCATAGAAACTCAAGTGCAGGTGACAGAAATCATCAGTCCCAGAGGCTTGAGATGTGGTCTTGCTCATGAACTGTCTTATCAAGGAGCACTTATTAAGCTCCTGTTGTGTTTCAAGCATTATACTATGGTACTAGTGAATATAAGGACCCAGAATGAAACAGTCCCTCTTCTGAATTAGCTTCCATCAGGGTGGGAGGCAGCATCATACATTGACCACAAGTACATATAAGTATATGCAGACCCCATGTAAAGGTGGGGAATGACTGAGGGCTTTTGGGTAGACATCAAGAAACGCTTCGTGTACCTCTTGAAAATGAGAGAGACAGATGGACAGACAGATAATGAAAGTGGGGGAGGAGGGAGAGTAGTAAGGGGTCTCCTGAACTTGTCTTTCAGAGTTAACCATATTTTCTAGAAACACTGGACCCAGACTATGCCGGAGGCCCAGAATGTGTCAAGGACACAGGTTCCCCTCTCCGGAGTATGATTGATTTGGGTGATTTGGTTTGGATTTTGAGTCTGATTTGAGACTGCATCAAAGGGAAATGCTTCCTTCATCAGCACAGATCTCTGCTGTACAGCTTAGTCTTAGGGAACTACCTGGACTGCTGAGAGGTCAGGGGACCTGGCCAGGGGAGAGCCAAGAGCTTCCTGACCGAAGCCAGTTCTGCCTCCCAGTATTTCAGCATGATATGAAAATTCGTCACCAGAGTTTTGGGGACCTCATCCTTCCTACAGACCATCAACCAGATTGTAGAGGAGAAAGAACCTGGTTCATGGAAAGAATCCTTGAGTGGATAAAATTACAGATCCCTTAAGTCAGTCAGCAAGCCTTTATTAAGCATCCATTGAGTGGACTCCCTCTATTAAGTCCTGGGTGCCTTGAGGAGTTTACCTGGTGTGTTGGGCAACAGCCTGTTACTACATGAGCATATGTTCTATATTCATATATTTTTTATAGATATAGACCTAGAGAATTTGAGGTTAAGGAAGGAAGGGAAAGGGAAAGTCCCTAACAGATCTGCTGGAAAAACATTGTGGCCCCCAGAGCTGAAGAGTTATCTCATCTCAGCATCACTCCTGCCAATTATTGACATATTGGATATAATTCATTTATCTCTGGTTTAAGAAATCTTACCCCAGGGCAAAACTTGTAAAATAAATCCTTTGAAAGGTATTAAAACTGAACTGATGTTCAAGATAACAAAGAACTGTGGGGTTGTTTTAGAGCAGGGGTCCTCAAACTTTTTAAATAGGGGGCCAGTCCACTGTCCCTCAGACTATTGGAGGGCCAGACTACAGTATAAACAAAAACTTTTTGTTTTTTTTTTAAATAAAGAAACTTTATAGCCCTGTATGAGGGGGAAAATCATCCTCAGCTGCCACATCTGGTCCACGGGCCGTAGTTTGAGGACCCCTGCTTTAGAGAAATAGTAATATCCTAGTGGTATTGTTCCAACCTTAAGTATAAAGAAATTGGTTTGTGAGTACGTATTACTCTAAATATTTTTTGCTATATTTGACATGGCATATAACGCAACCTTTTTAGGAAATGATTCCAAATAGCTTCCCTAAGGGGCCCACAGCTTCTTCTGGGGTCAGGAAGAGCTGCGTTCAAATCTTCCTCAGACACTTACTAGAAGGAAATGGCAAACCACTTTGTTGTCTTTGGGGGAAAAAAACTTCCACATGGGGTCAGGAAAAGTCAAGACAACTGAAAATGATTGAGCAACAACAATAGCAATAGCAAAGTCTGATGTGCTGGTGGTGGCAGCTGACTTCTTTTGTGTTTCATTTTAGGTGAAGAAAATTACCACAAATATTTTGGCTCTGTGACTTTGTGCATGAATGCGAATAAAGGTATTTATAAAATAGATAACTTAGAAATTTTGTCATCAAGGAAATTTCCGTCATGCCCTTTGCCACCCAAAGTATTTTTAGAAAAACAGCTATTCTGTTTTTAAATATCTCAAAGGCATTTCCACATTCTTTTTAATAATCAGTGGATTTTAATCCTTATTCGTTTGCCTGTCTTACGCCACTCCTGTTTAATTTTAAAAGAATTTCCTATTTGTCAACACTGTTCGAACTGACTCAGGCTGCTGAGCTCCATAGACATCTAAAATGAAAATCCTGACTGTCGGGGGGCCTTTTTTCTCCTTCTTGAGACTGAATGTCCCCTGTTCCTGCTCCTTCTGGGATAATGCTATCCCCTTGCCAGAAAGTTCAGAACTTGACTCTGAAAGTGACACACTTTTCTCAGGGCATAGCTGGAGAGAGATTCTTCTTCCATCCCTACCCCCGTCTCAGTTCTTTCTCAGGGTCCTGATTGCTTCACTCATCAGATTTTCCTGCTGTTAAAATTCCAGACTGTAAACTGTTTTGTTAAAAACCCACAAGATATGACTTTCCTAATCCCAATCCAATTCCTATATATAGATGTCTTTCTCTCTCTCTGTGTATATGCACACACATACATATTGATTTATACACACACATCATCTCACAAGAGCTTTTTTTTGTTTGTTTCATTCAAGATGTCCAAAAACTGTTGATCTGTTTTATATCTTTGATTGCTAACTTGATTAATTCCACCATATTTCATGTAATCCTCTTATCTCCCTAGATAGCATCTCCTTACTCAGACACACACAGATACCCACTACACTGGCCACACTGGCCTTCTGACTCTCATCCGTGGCCCCTACACTTGTCCCATTCATTAAACTGAGACCTAGTCAGTAACTTTCCACCCGTCCATCCCACTCTTGTGCTTTGCTTGGTAGTAATATATGGGTGATCCTGGGGTGTGAGGATAGTGTCCCTCCTGGCTGATGTAAGCTCCTCGAGGGTAGAGTTGCCTTTTATCTGGCACTGGGTACATGCTGACAGGAAGCTTATTGATGAATTGTCATACTTGAGATATTGGTGAAGGTACAGAATGCCCTTTGGGGTCGCTGGATTTCCTCCTGGGTTTGTGTTTGTTGATTCGGCCTTCATGTTGCTTGATTTTCTGAATTTTTAGGGGCTATTCATTGCTATGATTTATTTGAGTGCATTTAGAAGAAAATAGACATGTCTTTTTTAGATGGTTTAAATATACTTGCAGTTTTATATTTTTAGAACTTGAGTACAGTCTAGATTTTTTTAGTGTTCTTGTTAATCTTTGCCCAGCAAGGCGTGGTAGTACACAGATCCCGGTAATTGCTGCTTTTGGAAGGTAGGGGGGTCTTCTGTCTGAAAGGCCTGACCCAAAAGTTCAGCAGGCTGCCTAGGGGGAGGAGAAGCAGTACAGATGGGAAATAGAGAAGGTCAGAGCTTCAGCTCCATTCTGAAGTGGGATTGAGGGGAGCCGAGTCATGGGCAGCTGCCGCATCTTCAGCTTGGGAGTGAGAGGAGGAGCCAGGCTCGAAAAAGAAGAGCAAAATGGTATTTGTGACAGCTCTGATGTAAGTTACTATTAGATCACTAAATCTTGTTCCCTTGTCTTTTATGTAGAAAGAGGGAAAATAGCCCATACTTGTCATTTAAGCAAGTAATAAAACCCAAAAAGTAAATTTGAAAAATCTTCTGTAATTAATGGGGGGAAATGTCTTTAATCTAAAGAAGTTTGGCACTTAGTGCAACATTATTATAGAATGACAAAATGTAATGCTCAGCCCTGATTCCGGAGGACTGAGAATGGAGGCCAGAACCCACTTCCTGAGTGAAAGTTGATGGAAACAGGGAAGAAGGCATAATGTTTTGGATGAATCTGAGTTTTTTGTTAGTCTTGGGAGTTTTGTGAGGTTTTTTAGAGAGCATGGGAAGGATAGATTTTTGTTACATGGAAAAAAAAGTTACATTATGAATTTCTAACTTGGGCCACAGATAGCTAGTCGCATTTGATGGTATTTCTGTTTTCCTATTAAAGTAATACAATATATTTCCATTGTAAACAAACAAACAAAAAAATGCAGTATATGATTTAGAAGGGAAATCTACAGCCCTCTAGCTGACTTAGGCTCAAAAAGAAGGAAGCCCTAATCTAAAGGACCCAATAAATGGTACTTAAGCCTCTGGCCTGAAAAATGGCCAAGGAAGGGGATATCCCACCTCTCATTGAAGCCCATTCCATTTTTGGGTAGTTGACTTCTCTGTCATCAGTGACCATCATTCCAGCCATCTTAAGCAAAGGTTCTAGCCTTTCTTTGATTTTTTTTTCTTGTAGCTCTTTAAACAAGGTAAAGCACTCTTTTTGCTGTTCTTCGCTTTCCTTTCAGCTTTAGCTCATACTGTGAACCCTAGCATTCCTGAGGGCTTTCTTAAGCCACACTCTTAGATTCATTTTTTGTGTTGCCTGGTCTTGATTATAATTTTTATTCATTTCATTATAAAATCTTAACTTCATTGATGAGTTCCTTTTGTATCTTAACTGGAGTCTCTTCAGACCAATCCCATTTTGTTCCATCATTGGAGTTGTATGGCTGACTTCCTCTGAAGCATTTTCTTTCTTCCATAAGCTCTTAACCATCTTTCCCTGAAATTGGCTTTGAAACCTTTCCCCAAATCTAGGATGCACATCACTCTGCCAGGTTTTCTCTCCAGTGTCCCAAAGCCTTAGAATAGACTGGTCACTTTTCCGCAGGGTGCTCATCATTTCTACTTTAGAAAACAGATCCTTGTTTTTGTGAGGGTCATATCCTTAATGGAATTTTCCTTTGTTAATTGTCTATCTTTTGAAGGTTAACTGCTCTTTCCTTGGTGGACAAGAAAGTACTAGCAGATGTTGGGATAATTGGAATTCCCCATCACCATTATATCATACCTCTTGTTAAGATTGGGGTTTATTTCCAAACTCCCCTTAAATTTCCTTTTATTCTTCTAGGTCAGTAATTCTTTTTTGTTTCATGGTGAAGAGTCTGTTCAAAAATAGTGTTTTGAGAATCACACCCTGAGATCTCATTATCAGGATAAAATACATAGGATTACAAGGGAAAACCATTATTATTGAAATACAGTCATCAAAAGATTTTTTAAAATAAGCTCAAAGACCTCAGGTTAACCTTTTTTTAGGTGGTCTGATATGTCATCGACAAAAACTTCTCTTCAGTCTTTACCCAAATATTCTTTCCTCATACTTCGCAGAGTTCTTTTTTCTGAGAATTTCCTAATAATCATGCAATGTTTTCTCATTCCTACCTTACACTTAAAACAACGTGCTTGTCTTTAATATAGATGTAAATTGGAAATACAGTCTTTCAAATATGTATAACGGAAGAGGATGGGGAGACACACAATCTTTCTCCCCTCCTTGATGAAGTCAAATTACTTTTTTAATTGTCCCTGATGGAGAGATATAGTCATCAAAAAAAGTCAAACTTTAAAGATTTTCAAAGAAAGATTGTATTTTCAAATTTGTTTTAATTAGTTGAAATTTGAATTGACCTGTTTTCCGCAGTTAATGGCTGGACTATTTTTTCAGTTTCCATAGAGATGAAAGCCACTCCCAAATTTTTGACTGGGCAGATTTACAACATATTGGCCTCTTTGCTCTTTGTAGTGAATAGTGCAAGGATGAGGAATTAATCCCATGACATTTTTTGCCCTGGTTAGAGCAGGCTCATAGGATCATAGTGTGAGAGCTGGAAAGGACTAGAGAGACTAATTTGAGAAACTGAGGTTTATGCATGTTTTCTTGTCAAAGGAGGGTGGTATACAAGATGGCCTCAGAGATTCTTTCCAGTCTTATCAACTCAACTAGTAAATAGGGGAGACCCCCTGATAGTTGTCCAAGCCTATAAGTCAGATCTGTACGGTAGGCTCAGCTTGGCCATGTTTTTGGTCCCAGGTTCTAGATACACTGTTCTGCTCAGGCCCTTTATTCTCCGAATAAGTATTTGTAGAATTGAAATTAACCCTTCTCTTCCCTTTTGCATGTAGGAGCTTCAGAAACAAATGATAATTCTTTTTAATCTTCATTTTACCCACTTAAAGCAACCAGAGACTTCTAAGCTCTGCTAGAGAACAACAGGCCAAGATTAAGAGGAAGCAGTGAGAGATGAAAGTCAGGATGGATTTTGGTTGTTAGAGCTCTTTGTCAGGGATGTCTCCCACTGTCTTCAATGTTCCCTAGAAAGCATACCCCATCCAGTGGTGTTTCTGTGCAGAGTCAGAAAGAAGGAGAGATGGGAATGGCTCCCTGGCTGAATTGCCCTGGAGGGCAGGGACTTTGTTTTAGTGCAGCTGTTTACGCCAGCCTGGCTCTGGAACTGAGAGGGACCTTTCTAGTCTCTTCTCATTTGCAAATTAGGGAACTGAGGCCCCAGGCCTAGGTTGATTTATCCCACACCCACTAGTGGGCTGGTAGCTTGAAGGTGCTTTTGGGAGCCTTTTCTGCCCAGCAGCTGCTTGGGATGTTAAGGCTCACGGTGATTAGGTAGCCGAATCAGTGCTTGGCAAGTGGGCAGGGCCATGGGGAAGGTGGGTCCTCAGAAATGCTGATGTTGGGAAGAAAGGGGCTTTTAGGTGCTCACAACCCATGGGTATTAGAGCTGGGCTCAGCCCTGGCTCCTCTTGACTCCCAAGGTCTGCTTGGGACTGAGCTGTGGCTGCCTCTCAGGGAGAATAGGCAAGAGTAGGGGGATCCGTGCGTACTCAGGATCCCGGTCTTCTTCACTGTAGATTATGGAATGCTCAGGGTGCTGTGGTTTCTTTAGTGTGTGTGTGCTGCTCCAGCTGACACAAGAGGTTTTTCCCACCCAAGATGACTTAGAGTTTGCTCCATCCAAGAACAAATGTCATCCCTGGTGGCCATTTTTAAAGTCAGTGATTGTTTAGGATGTGCCAAGTCCTGTTCTTGGTGGGCTGGGGCAACACAAAGACCTTGCCTTCAGTGGGCTATAGTAGGGAAAACCGTGTACACAAAGAAAAGTGAATAGAAAATCCGCACAATGTGAAATGGTGTTTAAACCCTGGACAAGTCTGTATCTTAGTTCCCTTATCTATAAAATGAAGGGGTGAGGTTTGATGACTTGTAAGGGCCCTTGTGCGGTTTTAGGAGGAGGAACAAAGCACCAGCAGTTCAGAGAGTCGGGCCAGGCCTGTGGAAGACATAGCACTTGGGGGAGCCTTGAAGGGATTCCAGGGACAGCCTCCTGTGAATGTGGCTCACCTGGTCCTCGCATGTCTATCTGTCATTGATACTTTGGCAGAACATGCTCTCCTCCATGCCTGGTCAGCGTAGTCTGAGAACTGTGGGAGTTCTCTCCAACCCACATGAAGGCATGCAGGGGTTTGAGTGGCTGGATAATATCCCACAATGATTTTAAGAGAGAGAAGGTCATGGCCTCTGGTTAGGATGGGTCATTTTTGAGTGCAATCTTTGATTTTGTTATTAGTTATGACAAAGTAGTTAAGCTCTTCATTTTTAAAAACATAGTTGTTTTCTTACCATTCAGAAATGTTGCCTTTTTCCCCCCACTTTTAGGAAGGAAGAACAGTTTTAGCAGGCCTTTCTCCCAAGGACATAGCCAGCTGATGTAACCATGGTACTCATCCTGGGCCGCAGACTGAACAGAGAGGATCTTGGGGTGCGCGATTCCCCAGCCATTAAGCGTAAAGTGTTTGAAATGGACCCCAAATCTCTCACAGGCCATGAGTTTTTTGACTTTTCCTCAGGATCCTCCCATGCTGAAAACATACTCCAGATCTTCAATGAGTTCCGAGACAGCCGCTTGTTCACCGACGTCATCATCTGTGTGGAAGGGAAGGAGTTCCCGTGCCACCGAGCCGTCCTCTCGGCCTGCAGCAGCTACTTCCGAGCCATGTTCTGTAATGACCACCGAGAAAGCCGGGAGATGCTGGTGGAGATCAACGGCATTCTGGCTGAAGCCATGGACTGCTTCCTGCAGTACGTCTACACGGGCAAGGTCAAGATCACCACCGAGAACGTCCAGTACCTCTTTGAGACTTCGAGTCTCTTTCAGATCAGTACCCTGCGGGACGCCTGCGCTAAGTTCTTGGAGGAACAACTGGATCCTTGCAACTGCCTTGGGATTCAGCGCTTTGCCGATACACACTCCCTGAAGACGCTTTTCACCAAATGTAGGAACTTTGCTCTGCAGACTTTTGAGGACGTGTCTCAGCATGAAGAATTCCTGGAGCTTGGTAAAGATGAGCTCATTGATTACATCGGTAGCGACGAGCTGGTGATTGGCAAGGAGGAGATGGTCTTTGAAGCCGTCATGCGCTGGGTGTATCGCGCAGTTGACCTGAGAAGGCCACTGTTGCAGGAGCTGCTGACCCACGTGAGACTCCCTCTCTTACATCCCAACTACTTTGTGCAGACTGTCGAAGTGGACCAACTGATCCAGAATTCTCCCGACTGTTACCAGCTGCTGCATGAAGCCAGGCGGTATCACATCCTCGGAAATGAGATGATGTCACCAAGGACGAGGCCACGAAGGTGAGCAAAGCCCTAAAATCACTCGTGCTGCTGACGTTAGAGCCAGAATGACTTTGGCCAAATCACATAACTGTCCTCAACTTCAAACTTCCTCCCAAGAGGAAGCTTAGACTAAAGAGACTTAGAGATCTAAGGCTGGACCTCAGTTTCTTTATCTGTAAAATGAGGGGATGGGCGCAGTGGCCTCTGTGCCCCTTCCAATCTAGATCGGTCCTCCTTTGATTCTAAGAGGGAATAAAGCATTTCTGTAGGTTAAAGTCTTGATGTGTTCAGTTAGGTCTTTATTTGGCTTCTGGTGGGCAGCAGAAAACAAGCCACTTAATTCGGTTTTTGGTGATTTCTCATTATAGCAGGTTGTTACAAAGGTTAGAGAGCAAACACAGAGAAGCTTTTTTTTTTTTTTTTTTTTTTTTTTTTTTTTTTTTTGCCATAGAGAACAGCAGGTGTCTATCCAGAAGCAGGCCCAGCTTTCCCGACATTGTCCATGGAGAGGGAAAAGGGGGACTCCATTTTAGATGGCCCCCATTATAACTGCTTTGAAAATTTCTCATCACAGATAACACTGATAGTGTGTGCTAGGCAAATGTTACTTTATCCTCACCATGATCCTAGGAGACCGGTGTTTTTATGATCCCTATTGTACTGATGAAGAAATTGAGGCAAACAAAAATCTTAAGTTATGTGTGATGGCAGCAAAGGAATAGGGAAGGGGACAGGAGGAGAGCTGGGACATTAATTAATTAACAGTATTGCAGCATTGATTAATAGTATAGCAGGCACCATGCTAAAACACTGGGGGTACAAAGAAGAGTAAAGGCAGCCCATCTCTCCGTCTAAGGGAGACCACACACAAATAAGATAAGCAGCAGAGGGAAGGCCCAAGCATGAAAAGAGAGGGGAACAGCTTCTGGTGGAAGGTGGGATTTTAGCTGGGAAAAGGAGGCAGTGAAGATGAGGAAGGAGAGCGTTCTAGTACGGGGCAGAGGCAGAGAAAATGCCCAGTGACAGTACATGGGAGTGCGGGTGTGCGGCCCTGGCTCAGGGGCATGTGGGGAGAGTGTAAAGTGGGAGAAGACGGAGGTAGAGGGTAGTGCCTGGGAGCCGCTTCTAGAGGCCTTCAAAAGTGAAACTTTGAGAATTTCTATGGGAAGTAAATGCCCTATTGAACTAATGTCATCTGAATAAACAATCAAAGCGCTCTTTTGCCATCCCCAGTTCATGACGCTTCCTATCTTGTCAAGCTGTGAAGGCCCTATAGCCCTCTGGGGCTGACATCCCCCCGATATTGGGCTCACACAGTCCTTTGGTAGGTGGAAATCAGGCTCTGCTGAATGTGCTGCAGGACAGGAGAGAAGGAGACAGGGTGTGGGGAAGCCTTTGTAAGCACATAGAGTGTCATGCCAATTTAAATCACTTGGATAACAATTTCTTAAACTCTCCTTGTATATTAGACCTTGTGGATATAAAGATGAAGTGAAAGTATTTCCTCTCCACTTAAAGGCACATACAGAGAAATGTATACAACATAATTCACTGGGGAAGGAAGGCCCTGGGAAGCAGGATCTTCATCTTTTGGTGAATTCCCTGGCTGCTTCTGGCCATTGGTCCACAGAGACCTATGCATCCTTTTTTCAGAATCATATTTTTAAATGCAGATATGAAGATACAGAGGGATACAAAGGAAATCAACTATTCCAAAAAAACTCTTAATAAAATATATTTTTTTAAATAAGTTAATAGAACCTGAGATAAATAGCTCCAGCTTAGAGACTAAATTATAAAGGTTTCTCCAGAAGAGGTGACATTTGAGGGTTCTAATTGACGAAACTAAGGAGAAAGTGTGTTCTAGGCCCAGGTGACTGCCTGTGAGAAGAGGTAGAGGCCGGCAATACATTAGAGCAGGCATTTGTTGCGGTCAACTATGACTCCCCTAATCATGTGGAAAGTCAGTCCAAGACCTAAAGTTCCCCACCAGTGCATTTAAAATACAGTTTGATTTCTAGAAACCCATTTTGTAAAACTTTGAAAAGCTCCATCTTTTTAGTAAAGTTCAGTGTGTCTCTTTTATTAATGAGAGAGGTCTTGTTTTCCTAATATGGCCAGAAGACTCCTGTATTGGATTATTACTGTGTTTAGAAGGCTTGGATCTTGGGGATGTGCTGAGAAGGGAGCGCTTGGTGGGAGCCCTGGTGAGCAGGCCTTTGCTAACCGGGCCGTGTCACCTGATGGTTGGAGGAAGGAATTCCTGGAGTTCCAGAATCTCGGACTTGGAAGAAGCTTCCAGGGCCACGTGGCCCAGCGTAACTGAACAAGAGGAGAGTCTCCCCCAGCCAGTGGTCGGGCAGGGTTTTGGGGGGAAGGCCTTCATCTCCTGAGGCGCCCCCTTCTATAAACAGCTCATTTCTCTGTCCCCTATTTACTTTCATTAGAATGACTTTCCCTTTTTAGTTTTTAAACTTTGAACCAGATAATCTCCCACAAATATATGCATATTTCCTTACACAAAGAAGCCTGGAAAGTGCTGATTGTACACAAAAACGTGCCTACACCACATTTAGCCTATTCCTTTTAATATGCATTCAGTGTGGCAGTGCCCAAGTTGCCCTCCTTTGGCCTCTCATCTCCTCTGTGACCAGCTTTTTTTCTGCTCTTGTCTGTTTTGGCATCTTTATCATTATCCCTCCCATCTCTCTCCCCAGAGTCAGAATAGCTCCTTCCAAGAGATCACATGACTTTAGAGTCTTCATTTCGCAGGGGATGGGCAGTTCAGTGACTTATCCAGGGACATGCAGCTCCTTGAATATAGTGAAGACCAGAATTATTCCCATCTCATCTTCAGGAAAAATAATTGATACTCGCAGAATGCTTCAAGATTTACCAACCTCCTTGGGCAGAGGAACCAGAGATTTTATTATCCCCATTTTGCAGGTAGGGAAATCAAGGCTCATAGGTTTGTCAAGTGCGGAAGATGGAAACTCAGTTCTCTGAGGCCAGTGTGCTTTACCCTGCCCCTGCTTCATCTCAGGGAATTCCATCAGCTTGCTTCTGAGAAATCTTGTCCATGCCCAACAGCAGCAGCAGCAGCAGCTCAGAGCCTCCCATTTCTTCTGTTGCTGTGGCTGGCTTTTTCTGGAGAAGAAAGGAAAGAACTGGGGCATTTTCAGTGTGTAAATGTCATATTGCAAAGTTTTCCCCCACATCCTCCTGACATGAGAAGGTCTAGCCCTGCAGCTGCTCCATTTCTGGCCTTTTCATAGAGCTTGTGAATTGTGAAAAACCTTTTATGGAATAAACAGGCTCTTTATAGCTTTAAAAATAAAGTTTTCTAATAAGTTTCTCAAGTGTGCCAAAATCTAAACACTTTACTCAGAAGGGCTATAGGCCAGGTGGAGAGAGGACTGGGCCAGGAGACCGGAGGTTCTGGAGGCAGTCCTCCTGCTAGAACTAAGACCTGGAGGCAACAGCAGCCTTTCACCAGAGTTGTAGCAGTCCTGAGAAGGCCCTGTGTGGAAGATGGATGGGAGTCGGGAGCTGTTGGGGTTTTTGTAATCATCCAGATAAGAGGCAGCGAGGGCCAGGACTGGGCATGGGTGGACAGAGGATGTCAGGTGGGAGAGGTGGAAAGACTGGGAGTTTGGTTGGACCTGTAAGAATACCAGAGGAGGACTCAGGGTTTTAAATGTGGATCACTAGAAGGGGAAGTTTGGAAGAAAGCTGAGTTTGGGGAGAAAGGAGTTCTGTTTGGTTCCAGCTGAATTTGAGGTTCCTGAGTAGAACATCCCTACCAGGCCGTTGGTGCTGGGAGCAGGGCTGGCACTCAGGCCAGGGTTAGCCCTGAGGCTGGATGGAAGAGATGAACTAAAATTAGGTTTGAGTGAAGAATTTTGTGTTCAGGCCAATACTTAACACCATGCTGGGGCTCTCATTTGTCACTCTCTTCTCACCTCCCCATGTGAATGTGGTCCCTGGGGGACCTGGCTGGCTCACCCTAATGGCTGTGCCTGCCACCTCGATGCTCCCGATGCCCGAGATCCCATCTCTCCCAAGGGTCCAGTCCATACCTTGAACTGCCTCCGTCTGGATATTCCTGGCAGCAGCTCAGACTTTGGAACTTCTCCATTTCCCCCCAAACTCATGCTCCTTGTTACTACAGATAGCAAGCCTGGCCTTCGTGAGGGCTTCCATCCTGTCTAGCCTCTCTCTGGTGATGGAGGCTGGATAGTCACCACCAGCTGGCCCCAGGGCCCCAGAGGGGAGAATGGAGATGGGGCTTGGGCACCTCTCTTCTCTTGGGGAAGCATCCGAGTTAAGCCTTGAAGGAGCAGAGGGAGACGTGGAGGTGGGGGTAGAGGGTTTCATTGACACATGGCTGTGTCAGAGATGGGGAGGAGGGGGGTGACTTGAGAGAAATCATGAAGAGTTGGGAGCTAGATGGTGGGGGCTTTGTACTTAATCCTAAAGGGAATTGGGGACCATGGAAGAGTTTTGAGCAGAAGAGAATCATGGGAGAATGTTGGGAGCAGAGGGACCCAGCCCAGGTGGCTGTGAGGCTCTCACCTGGTCCCCTAGCCCACCCTGATCTTTGCCCATGGATGGGCCAAGGCGTAGCTTAGGATAGAGCCATCTGGATAGTTGCTTCTTCCTTGCTAGGAGATTCTAAACTCTGGTGGATGAGATAATGTGCCTTGTTTCTTTTCTGGATCCTCCTGTGCTTCCCGAGTGCTTAATAACTTGCTCAGCTGAATCCTGTCATCTGTGAGCAATGGAATCCACCCAGCAAGGGCTGGTGCTCACCCTGGCCTGAAGCCTCGAAGTCTGGTTATGAAGCCTTTAATTGGAAAAGGGAAAAGAAGCAAAGAACAGCCCGAAGAGCTCTGATTAGCCTGGTGCCCCTCCTCCCTCCCCAGTAGGAGCAATCGTCAGATGTTAATAGCAAAGAAAGGGGTCACCGTTAAAGGCCTATCACCCTGAAGCCAAACCCCCTCCCCTCCCACCCTTGCTGGCTCAGGGCTGGGGGGTGTCGCCTGCTTGTCAGTCTGGGATAGCAGCGGGCCTCTAGAGAGGAGGATGGCGGGGCCTTCCTCCTTGGAGTCCAGAGGCCCAAGAGGAAGAAGCGTCCCCAAGAGCACCGTTAGCTCATCTCTGTTGCTTGCTGTCAGTACCACTCTGCCTTTCTCCGACTTGAGCTAACCTAACTCTATATTAGGCCAGGAGGAGAGGGGGGAACAGTCGATTACTTTGGCTTTGAAGATATAACTTGCCCAGTTGTGGATTATGGTGGGTCTTCCTGGGCATCCCAAGAGGTGGAGGCATAGTACAATTATATGTACTCCAACTGACCAGGATCCAGCATGGGAAAAACCAGTGTAATTTAGCAGAAACCTAGGTGTCCCATCCGGTAGCTTGGGTGATGTGTTTGTGTGTTTCTTTTCCTGAACTTTTTTATTCTTATAAGGGATTTCTCTCTGGGCAGGGAAACAGAAGTGAGGGTGATAAAGGCATGGGCGGAGGGAGGGTCTTTTGACAAGATATCAGAAAAAAATTTTTTCTTCAGTGGAGGAAACATTTTTTAACTAGCAATAAATTACACAGTCTCCACACTACAAAACTATAGCAAGGCTATATGATGAAATCCTTTTACTTCCAAGCAGTGGAGACTGATTACATACACACAATTTGGTTTCCCATGTTCTCCAACCCCTGCTTTGGGCTGGTACTGCATCTATATCTGGCAGTGCACCTCTAAAAATGTAATCCTCTATGACAGGGTAGAATTCCCCACTCTCTTTGTCCAGACTTGCCATGCTGGCTTAGGTGGCAATGTGCCTGCTTAGCAGGCCTGAGTCACTGCCCGCTCTCTGAGCCCCCACAGGTCTTGGTTTAAAGTCATTGCGGACATCTCCTTCCCCCTTCAAAAGGATAGTCCATAAACATAGACAATCCTATCCCACTTTCCCCTCCTATTCCCCCAAATTTGGGAGGCAGATGAAGAGAAGAAAATGTGTAAAAGAGAGTGGTGGAAGAAAAAGTTTGTCATTGTCCCTTTTTGTCTGATTAATTATTGGATCAGCTCCCCACTCCTAGTTACCTTCTGTCCGGCCATTCATTGCTGGGGGAAGCCAGAGGAATAACTCGTGGCCTCACTTTTGCAAGTCTGTACTCGGTATCTCAACTTTTGGGGGTTAGTCACTAACAAAAGTTGTTGCAGTCTGACTCTAAAGGCCAAACAAACTACTCTGACCTGTTATGAAGGAACAGTGAAGCTAATGTCCCCCACCCTATAGCCAAGAGTTGGGAATAAATGATTCTCCCTCATTTGTATCAAGCTCAAAAAAGTTCAGTGGTTTCAGTCACGTCCCAACTCTCTGGGACCCATTTGGGTTTTCTTGGCAAAGATGCTGGGTTGGTTTCCCATTTCCTTCTCCAAGTTTCCATCAAGATTTGGGTTCAAATCCTCTTCTGCCTTATACCATTTGAATAGTGCACAAACTATTTAATCTCAATGAATGAGTGAACGAATAAATAAATGAATGGATTCCCATCTTGCCAACATCTTCACAAATCATCCTGGACTCCTCCCTCTCACCCTCCCCACATCCAATCTTTGCTCTGGCCGGTCTCTGAGGCTGTCCCACATGCCTTTGATGCTTTCTCTCCACCCCTCTGACTACAGACCTCTCTGCCTTCCCTTAATTCCTAAATAAAATTCAACCTTCTACAGGAAGTCTTCCCCAACCCCTTTGAATTTCAGGGGCTTCCTTCTGTTAATTATTTCCTATTATCATATACATCCATGTGTAGACTTACCAAGAGCTCAGCTGCTTTATATACATTTGTTTGCTTGTTCTTTTCCCCCACCCCTCATTAGATCGTGACTTCTTTGAAGGTTCGGACTGTCTTTTATGCCTTCCCAGCACCTAATAGTTGCTTAATAATGTTTATTGAATAATTGGACTAAGGCATCAACCCTTGTCTCTCAAGATAGGAATGTTGAACAAGCAGTTGCTGGCTGAGGTGAAGCTGTCAGGAATAGGTAAGCCATTAGGGAGGTCTTGGGACTCTTATGTAAACCTGATAAGGCGAGACTCATCAGATGCAGATCACAACTAGTCTTTAAGTCTTTTTATCTCTTGTAGAATTGCCTGCAGCTCAGAGGTGCTGACTTCCCCTTGTTTGCTGGCTGTGACACAACAGGGATCAGACCCAGGGCTCCTGAGGCTCAGCTCGGGCTGCTGGCTGTCTTGCCACATTGCCTCTCACAGAGGCTAATTCTGACCTTGATCCTTTCAGCTGACCTTCTCTGTGCCTTTTGTGCTCTGGCTTCTTGGGGTGTGCAGGGATCTTATGTAAGATTAAGATTGTCCTTGCTGGTTCATTTTCAGAGCTCCTGTAAGTAACCTCCAATGTGGTTCCACCTTTGAGACAAAGGAAATCCTTGGCCTGGTGCTTTTAGGAAGTGATCAATAATGCCTCTGAGAGTCCTTTCATAGACTATAATGAATGATGTAGACCTATTGTAAGGACAATTTGAGGTTATTTTCCTTAAATTAGTTACCTGTTTTTCCCATTATGCCTCAACTTTTTAGTGGGTTATGGCCTAGTGAGTGCTTCATGTAGTTTGTCTCTGTTGCCTGTTATCCAAGAAAGATCTTCCCATCCTCAGCAGCCTGGGAGATCTTGTTCTAGATTCCCCTTCTCTACAAAAATAGCTTCATGGGACCCTCAGTGTGGACTCCTGGGGTTGGCAAGTCTACCGTTAGCCCATTTCCATCTCTATCCAGATCACTTCTTCTGGTTAGACTAGAGTGAGAGAGCGCTGTGGACTTGGTGCCAGAGGACCTGCTTTGGCATTCTAGGCTCTGTTCTTGTAGGGGGCAGAGGACCTGCCTTGGCATTCAGACTCTGTTCTCGTAGAGGGCAAAGGACCTGCCCTGGCATTCAGACGCTGTTCTCGAAGGGATCATTTTTGAGTGACCTTTAATCTCATTGGACCTCAGTTTCTTCTCCTGGCTCAGTGGATGGATCATATGGTCTTTTTGGTCTCTTCCAGCTCTAAATATGTAACTCTACAAAGGATCTATTCCTGCCTGGTTTTTATTCTGTACCTTGGGTTTTGTCATTGCCAATGATGAAGCATGACACCTAGTCCCATGATCATTGTTAGGTAGCTTCCCCTTTTTTGCCCACTCCCTTCCCTACCCTTCCTGCCAAGCCAATGCTTTGGAACTTGGTTGAAGATTTTTGAACTTTTAGAAATAATGGTCACTGTTTCCTCCCTTCTCACCAACCCCATCTTAGAACTCTAGGAAAATTAGTAGGTGATGATTTTCTCCAGTAGTCAATGAATGTACAAGTGTTAATTTAGGACTTAAATCTGTGGTAGGCACTGTGCTAGGCACAGATACACGGTACAAATATAACAGTGAGGTTTTGCATCAGGGAACATTGCTTATAATGGGAAGAAGTAACATCTAAGGAAGAGGGTCTTAGGCTATCCATGGTCTAGTTATTGAGAATGGATTCAGGTCCTTTCCTCTAATGCAGGGGTCCTCAAACTTTTTAAATAGGGAGCCGGTTCACTGTCCTCAGACTGTTGGAGGGCCGGACTATAGTAAAAACAAAAACTTTGTTTTGTGGGCCCTTAAATAAAGAAACTTCATAGCCCTGGGTGAGGGGGGATAAACGTCCTTAGCTGCTGCATCTGGCCCGTGGGCCATAGTTTGAGGACCCCTGCTCTAATGACTGGTGCTAGGCTTGATTTGGTTACTGTTGTTACCAGAACAACAGTGAGAGTAGGAGGTAAGGCCAGAGGACAGTACAGGCAGCTAGAATCCTCTGCTAGCTGGGCCTCCCACTTGATTTGACAGGCTGATCTAAGTTTTCACTCACCCACCAACTAAGATTTACCCTTTTTACCTTAGTGATCTCAGTGCATCTCCTCAGTTTCTATTGACTTTCAGGAAAGAGACCATGTCCATCGAGCTCACTGTTCTCTTTGATTTGAAATTGGTAGTGAATATTTCTAGTGGCCCAACTGTTTCAGATTTCTTTTCGATATTTCTAAACTTTCAGGTCTGCTTAGCCCCAACCTACCTTGCCAAAAATTAATTAATTGATGAATTAAAGTCTAAACTTTCGGATCTGTAATATTCTCCCTAAAACGTAATGTTCTCTGTTGAGGTTTTCTTGGGGTCTCTGGAGGCAGCCTTCATTTCAATTCAGTAATGACCATAAGTGCAGCCAGGTGTTAAAGTCCAAATCCTTTATTGTCTCCTTCAAAGTCTTATCTCCTTCACTTGGGGCTTGACTAGTTTTTGGGGGGCCTTCCGGAGTCTTGGTTTCAGTGGAGAAGCGAAGAAGAGGAGCCTGCCACCAAAGTGGTGTGAGATGTCTTGAGTCCAAGGTTTTGTGCTCCAGCCTTCTGTCCTCTTGTCTCTGAATTTCTGAATCTCCTTGGCTGAGACTTCTAGCTTATACTCTCCACTCTGAGTACAAACCAATTATTATATCCCCAGGAAACCATTATTTATTGTAGGATTAAAGCAATGCTAAACTAGATTTAACCATTGACTCCTCAATTCCACTTAGTACCTTGTTTCAAGTTCTGGCTCATAACGTTTCCTTGTAGGATCAGATCAATCATACTTGAACCATGTTAAAGTAGCTAACTATTGTCTCTATCAATTCCACCGACTTAGTACTTTATAAAAATCCTTTGTTTCAAGTTCAGAGTTCTGGCTCATAACACAGATCTAAAGCAATCTGGGTGATTTTTAGTGGGAAAATTCTGTCTCATATCCACCAGTTAAATCTGTAAACACTAACTTAGGGAATACGTTTTCAGACCTGAACGTAAACTAAATGACATTTCACTTTTTCCCGTCTACTCATGATTGTTCCTTGTGTCCCCTTTTAACATTCTTTTAGATCCACTGGCTTCTCGGAGGTGATTGTAGTCGTTGGAGGGTGTGAGCGAGTTGGGGGCTTTAATCTTCCCTACACTGAGTGCTATGACCCTGTTACTGGCGAATGGAAGTCTTTGGCCAAGCTGCCGGAATTCACCAAGTCGGAATATGCAGTGTGTGCTCTGAGGAATGACATTCTTGTTTCAGGTAAAAATATTTGCCTCGTTAAAGATGACAGCTCTACATTTGTTCATGAAAGCCATGTATTTCCACAACCTAGATAAACTGGACTTTTTTTATAAAACATGAATTCAGAGAGATTTTTTGCTTTACAAAAGACATTGCTTTATAAAAAGATTTGTTAGAGGATTCCTCTAAATATGCTTCTGAAATACATTTTGAATTTGGTTTAATCAGTTAATCTTCTTTTCAGAATCATATCAAGATGCTTAAAGTGAAGCTCACACCTTCTCTTTGGAAAGACACCACATATGCTGTCAAAATGTTCAGTCAACAAGCAAATATTAAAAGAAAGAGGCCACTGGCAGCTGAGGGTGATCAGAGAAGGATTCCTATAGGAGATGCTTGAGTCTCTGTCAGGAGGGAAGGAGATCAATGTGTCCTTTTGATTGATCTGGTTTTTCCTCACTTTTGGGGGAGCTGGGTTTATAAAGGATGGCTTTAAATGCAAGTGATGATAGAAATATATCAGGAAACAAAGATTTGTACAGAAAAATTTTACAGTAATGGAGAACATCCCTAAAATCAAATGTTTCCTCTTGCCTCTTGTCTTCCGCAATTGTTCTGAAAACTATAAAAACTTTACCTAAAGTTTCCTAATTCTGATACAGTCTTTACCTTTGTATTCTCTTTCACCCCTCTTAGTCACTAGAAACAAAGGGATAAATTTTGCTTAAGAACAGTAGAGATACTTTGACAGTGTATCATCTAACCAAAAATATTTGACTTTTATATTTAGCATACTTGATATAACAGTAGATTGTATCTACATTAGCTTAAAAGAATCCTAGTGAGGCAAAGTTCCAGGGGCACCTGTTCATCTCTCTTATATTCATCAACTAAACCCTCTTGCCTCTGGGGGTGGATGTGGGAATATTGGGGGATAAGATGGTGCACTCTGCCCCTGAGCACCTGAGACCCAGAGAAGCTGGGGCTCCTTTCAGGCTTAGGAAGACCTTTCCTTGGATTTTTAAGGGCAGTGATTTGGAAATGCAGCACTTTGTTATGTTTCTTTCCAACTTTAGTTTGCTGCTATATATTTTATAGTTTAGAGGAGAGATAGGTAGGAAATAGAATGCCATTTTGGAGTCAAGGAATTCCAGATTCAAGTTTTGTCTCTTATATATGCTAGCCATGTGAGCCTGGGTTTGAGGCAATCCTTTAAGACTATTAGGAGCAGAAAAGCTGTTGATATTCACAGGTAGAGGATTTTCTTTCTTTTCTTTTCTTTTTTTTTTTTTTGAACATACACCTCCTTTTTATTTTTATTCTGGATGTTTTTTTTTTTTTTTTTTAAATAAGTTTTTATTGATAGAACCCATGCCAGGGTAATTTTTACAGCATTATCCCTTGCACTCACTTCTGTTCTGATTTTTCCCCTCCCTCCTTCCACCCCCTCCCTCAGATGGCAACAGTCCTTTACATGTTGAATAGGTTACAGTATAGAGGATTTCCTTTCCTGGGAGTTCCTGTGGCAGTAAAATCACTGAGACTTCTCAACTCCCAATTTACAGTTAAGATAATTTTTATTATGTTGAGTTTATATCTCCTTAATGAAGCCATATCTATTTTAACAAAAAATGGACTGTTAAATTGTCCTAAAATTAGATAGATAAAATCAGATAAAACCTGATTTTGGATGTTTTTTTTTTTCTAGCAGAAAACAAGTTACATTTTACCTAAATTTCATCTATTTTTGCTCTAAATCATGACACATCTCTTCTTTCTTATAGCAAAATGCTAAATATAGTTGAAGTTGTTTCGAACTGTTGTTGATCATTAGATCTTATCTTCATCCACATCAAGAATTGAAAGAGAAAACCATGCTTGGGAGAATTGGTTTTGAAGGCTTTTGATCTTTCTTTTATAATCTTTGCTTCTCTCTTTAAAGCTTTCTGCCATTTGAGAGAGTATTATCTTAGAATCCTATCAGTAGAAGGGACATGGTAAGATTTGAGTTCAGACACTAAATTTGTCACTGATCCCCAATATGACCTTGACCAAATAACCTCTGTGCCTTTGAGCTTCCTTGTCTGAAATGTCCCTTCCAGCTTTCTGAGAGCTGCTTTTTCCCCTCATGACATCGGCCATAAAAATAACTTCTTATATTGTCCCCACTCATAAATTTATTGAAATTTTTTTGAATCTGCACTTATTTCAGCCTTAGATTAAATGAGGACATAAATTGCATGATTGTAATACCTCCTGTGAGAAATTAGTATCTTCTTTTGTGTATCCTGTAACAGTTAATTCCAAAGGGTTCCCCCCTTAGTTATAGGTTTTTTCTGAGATTTGGTAAAGTAGCGTCAACTCCATCTCTTACTCAATATTATTTCACATTTCAACTGTTTCCCTTTTAACCTAGATGACTGAAACTATTTGGTAGACATGTCCCATGTTAAGAAGTGCTTCCATAGTCATATTTTTGTTATGTTTTAATATAAAAACTATATATTTAATATGGCCTTCTAGTTGTAATTCTTGCATTTCTTTTAATTAAAGCTTTTTATTTTCAAAATATATACGTGGATAATTTTCAACATTCACCCTTAGAAAATCTTGTGTTCTAAATTTTTTCCCTCCCTTCTCTTACCCCCTTCCCTAGATATAAAGTGATCCAGTATAGATTAAGCATGTGCAGTTCTATACATAATTCCACAATTATCTTGCTGTACAAGAAAAATCAGATCAAAAAGGGAGAAAAAATGAGAAAAAACGCAAGCAAACAACAACAAAAAGGTGAAGATATTATGTTGTGATCCACACTTGGTTCCCACAGTTCTCTTTCAGGGTGCAGATGATTTTCTTCTTCACAAACCATTGGAACTGGTCTGAATCATCTCATTGTTGAAGAGAGCCCTGTCCATTAGAATTGATGATCCTTGCATTTCAGCCATTGCTAACTCTATTTCTGGTCCCTACACTGAAAGCTGAGTAAGATAGTTAGGGACTGATGGGCAGACATTCTGGTGTTAGATCATAGAAAGATCATAGTAAAAAAGAATTAATTTTATATAATTTTATTACTTTATACTTAGAGAATTGAAACAGGGAAGCTTAAGATGGTGAACAGAGCTTTTCTTGGCTTAAGCCAGAAGATCTTGGTTCAGTTTCTACCTGGGTGACTCCACCACTTTTCTTTCAGACCTTGGGCCTCAGTTCCCTCATCTCTGAAATGAGGGCTTTGGACTGGATTACTACTGAGATCCCTTGCAGCTTTCTAGCTATGATCTCTGTAAAAAAATGGCAGTTGGTTGTTCTATGTTTGTATCTTTTTTAAAGGAGGAAGAATCAATAGCCGTGATGTCTGGATTTATAACTCACAGCTTAACATCTGGATCAGAGTTGCCTCTCTTAATAAGGGCAGATGGCGTCACAAAATGGCTGTCCTCCTTGGTAAGGTAAGAGCCCTTTCTTTGAATTGAATTTTTGCCACATGGCAAAATGACCCCAGCTGATTTCTCAGTAATGGTTCTGTTGCCTGTGATTCAAGAAGACTTAAAGAGTCAGAGTAGACCCAGCAAAGGGCAGGTCTAGGAGCCGAGTGGTCAGTATGGCCAGTGTAACATTCATATGCAAATATCCTGTACTGTTATAGAAGATTACCAGAGCTCCCTTTCTCTCTGCAGATCTATTTCTTTGGTCACTTCTCCCCCTCTCTCTACTCAACCCGTCCCAATTTAAATGTTACATCATGATTTTTCTAAAAATATGTTTTGGTCCCCCACAAAGTGACCACCAATGTTAAGAAAGATGAAAATTTCATGTACCCAATTTGTACTCCCATCTTGTGACTGCATCAAGCTGGCCTGACCTCAAGTAAAACTCACTTGCCCTGTAGGTCCTATAGATTTATATTTCAGGAAACCTCAGGACAGCACAAAGTCTTCAAATCTGCTCTGAGTGACCTGATCAGGAAAATTTGCACAAAACTGGAGCTTCTTCGGTATCCTGAAAACTGGCAGTTCTAATCCTCCCTGCAATCATAGCCACAAAGACCAAAGGAGATGGGCCCTTTTCTCTGTTCTGCAGAATCTTCTGGATCACAATTCCAAAACCAGAAAAGGGTCCGTGACTGAGCCCTGTCACATGGCCTACAAATATGGTGGGGCTCGACCCCTGGTGACAGTGATCAGTATCACCTGGAATGGCTTTTCTTAGATAAATTTTGCTGGAATCTTTGACATGGTTCAACTTCAAAAGAGATTTTTTTCAAATTTTTTCTAGTCCCTCTGTTTCTGTAATTCTAAGTTATCAACCCTAAGAAGTCTTGTTGGTTATTTGAAACCAATGTCTCCCATAATGAACTCATTATGACCACTACAGAAGAAATATTTTTCAGGAGCTATGTCCCTCTCCCCAGCTTACTGTGCTATAGACTTGGAACTATTTCCCTTGGACTGGTGAGAACTGCTGAAACTTTTTCCTTTTCCAATGAAGTTCATCCAAATTCATCAGTGGCCCTGAGGCTGCTCCATCCATGCTGCCCTCGGGATTTCCTCTCCCATGCCCCAGCCCTTTATTCTGAAGCTCCTTTCACCCCCAGGGTCCCCCATTGTAAAGTCTTCCACCTTTATGGTTGCTCCCTTTCTAGCTGTGCTGAGAGTTTTCAGGCCAGGTCTCATTTCCAGACCCCCATGAGTACTTTCCTCATCTTCCACATTTCAAGCCTTTTACCTGAGATTTTTTCCCCATCAGAATGTAAGATGCATTATATACACAGATTCATACCTGTTATTAGTCAAATCCCATCTCCCTTTCCCTAACCAAAATATAATTTAAATTCACTCTCAACACGTGGTAAATCCTTAGTCTGTGCCACACAACATGATAGTCTAGGAGATAGATATAAAGTATAAACTACAGTTCTTGCCCCCAAAGAGCTGAGAGTATACTTGGGGACCCAACATTTACACAGATAAGTATATATATGTATGTTTCAGAAGGTAGAGAATATTAACCATTTGGGAAATCAGAGAAGACTTCTGGGATAAAATGGTACCTGAGCTGAGCCTTATAGGGAAGGAAGAAGAGTCCTTATAGGGTAAAGAGATAAGGAAGAAGAAAATTGCAAGGAAAGCAGCAGGTTTGGGCAAATGGGAATAGATTTGGGAGTACGAAACATTTAGTTGAACATAAAATGCATGAAGGAGGTTAATGTGAAATAAAGATGAAAGGGGTCAGATTGTGAAAGTCTGAAATGCCATGGGGGGCGGGGGGTGAGGGCAGTTAATTTATCTCAGAAGTGCTAGGTTTTTAAATCAAAAATTTAGTAAGTCTTTTCTCTGTGCTAGGTCTTGCAGATGGTTCAGAGGATACCAAAAAATGTTATTTGATAGCAGATGTGGAGGTGATATAAAAACAAAAGTTATTGATAAAACATCTTAAAATAATATGAAGTGACTTTTAATTTAAATATTTAAACTAAACTTACTGTAATCATCGATCCTTCATCATTAAGAGTTTTCCAAGGGGAAAAATCGATTCATTATATGTAATTAATCAGAGTAGAGGCTTTTGCCCAAACTTAAGAGCAAACTAAGGCAAATCATGTCTGTGTGCTGTAAATATAGGTCTATGTTGTTGGAGGTTATGATGGCCAGAACAGACTCAGCAGCGTGGAGTGTTATGATTCATTCTCCAATCGTTGGACTGAAGTAGCTCCCCTCAAGGAAGCAGTGAGCTCTCCAGCCGTGGCCAGTTGTGTGGGCAAGCTGTTTGTGATTGGTGGCGGGCCCGATGATAACACTTGCTCAGACAAGGTAAGGAGCCTCCGTGGTCTAGCTCCCTATCATCAGTGAAATTCCTCCTTTCTAAGTTGTGTCAGTAATTAGCTGTAGCTTGGATAGCTCTGGGGCTTCAACACAATGCTTCTCCTCTTTCTTGGTGGGGGCCTCTCATCCATGTCTCTTCCTTAAATTCTCCACAGAGGAGTCACCCATCGAATAGTGAGTGACATGTATTGTCTCTTCCATCTCCAGCAGCTTGCCAGTCAAAATTTTTGGAGTGGGGCTATGCAAAAATCCTTTTTAAAAATGTTGTCGGAGTTTTTCTGTAGAGCTCACAAAATCCAAAATATATCTTCAAGCAACAGGTTGGCTGTTTAACGTAGTCTGCAGACAAGGGAGCAAATAGCCTGCAGAGTAAGTACTCTAAGGAATTTTAGAAGGGGGAGGACAGAGCAAAAGAAACTTGGAGGAGAAACTGGACACCTTGGAAAACTATGTGCTTCTCCTGGCAGAAGGGATCTTTCAGCAAGCAGGTTGAGCAAGAGCTAAATGATATTCGTGTCATTTGTTGGGGGGGAGAATTGTTAGTTGAATATAATATAACCAGAGTACAGTCATCTAGACAGTGCAATGGCTGGACCCAGATAACTGCTGCCTACCTTTAGCACTCTTTAGAGAGCAGCGTTCCTCTGAAGAGTGGCAGATTTAAGAGTCAAGTGTCTTGTAGTTGCTTAAGGAAACTGCTTTTAAAAGATTGTCAGATTTTAATTTTGTGAAAAAACTGTACATTACAAAATACCTGACAAAACTTTTTCTTAGTCTTCTTGCACATGCATAAACACACACAAGCACACCATTTTTCTTTACAAAGAAAAGAAAAAGGAGTAGATGTGTAATAGTGAATTGATTATCTACAACTCTGGCAGCATTTCTAATTGAGGACTGTCAGCATTATCCTGAGAAACTGTATATAGAGATGCCTCCAAATCTTGGTATACAACAAATATTATTTATGTCTTAAACTGTCTGACTGAAATTGTGGTTTTGTTTTGTTTTGTTTTTTTGGTTAAAGAAGCTAAGAATTCATTTCTGTGGGTGGTGTGGGGTGTGTGAATGTGTGTTAATCCAGGACTCAGGAACCTAATTAAATGTTTTTCTGTACTTACCAGGTTCAGTCTTATGATCCTGAAACCAACTCTTGGTTACTTCGTGCCACAATCCCCATTGCCAAGAGATGCATAACAGCTGTGTCCTTAAATAACCTGATCTATGTTGCTGGCGGGCTCACCAAGACCATCTATTGTTATGATCCAGTGGAAGATTATTGGATGCATGTGCAGAATACGTTCAGCCGTCAGGTAAAATCTTAAAAGCAGCGCTTGTTAGTAGTGTCAACCCCCATATACTGCGTGTTGCAGAGCAGACCTTCCTACAAGCAGGTTTGTAGGAACTTCCTTCAGGAAGCTTCTCTGATTGAAGAAGTGTGTGTGCTTTCTTTTCCTCTCTACAAGTGTTATGATGAACCCCTCAAACTGATCCCTGCCCTCTGCCCTGCTGCTGTTGCCCTCCCATGGACTCTGTGTCTTTTTGGTGTCCCGGACTGCTTAGGTGGCAGCCAGAGCCATGTTTTTAAATGCATAAAAACAAATCCACAGGGTGACTGGGAGAAACCATTTGCCTGTTAAGGATCTTCCTCAGATTGAGGATATCTGCTCCATCAATTCTCACCTTTTTCTCTTTCAGTTAAAGGATCTTCCCTTTTGATTTGTTTCCTTTCTTCTCATCACAAATATACTCGGATCCTGTCTTTTAAAACAAAATCAGCAACAACAAAAACTCTTGCTATCCATCCTGCTGCTCCCTCAATACCAGGTTCCTTCCATGATGCGTCCAGTTTCTAGCTGTTCCCTTCTTGAAACTCTTTCTCCCCCAAACCTCTGACCTACTGGTGAGCACCTACTGTGCTTCTTTCCTCTCTGACTATTCCCTATCTGCTTTGCTGACTCCTCTTCCTTGTCTTTTTTCCTGAATGTTCACATTCTTCCAGATTTTTAATTCAGACTCTGTTTCTCCTTTTGATTCTTCTTCGAGGTAACTATGAAGAAGACATGGGTGCCGTAGTTGGTGGCACCAATGTTGTTAAGTGACGTGGAACTTTAGGGTCCCCTGTGTCCTAATCAGGAATCCCTGTCACTCTCGGACCATTTTTGAAGCATATTGGAGGGAGGAAAGGAGATGAGAATGGAGCAAGACCCCAAGCTCTGTGAGGAATAGGTGAATGAGTCAGGAATTATGCCCTTGAAGAAAAGAAATTTGATTGAGGAAGCATAATAGCATAAATGGTTCCATCATAACATTATTGGAGTTCCACAAAGCTCCAAGTTAGGAAAATCATGCAATAAAGACCACAGAAATTAGGAGAGAGGTGAGCTTAGGGAAGCAATGCTGAAAAACTGCATCAATGACCTATTTAAAAAGGAAAAAAAAGTAGGAACTTAATTTAAAAAACTACTCATGTAATTATACTTGTTAAATGGTTGAAGAAATACATACATACTATAATAGACAGTAGTTCCTCCTTGGCTTTGGGCAGTTGCCTACTTGACCTGGTGCTGAACAAACCACCTCTGGGCAAGAGGTCGTGGCAGAGGAACAGTTGATTCTGTACTAGAAGTTGTACCAAAAAATTATGCCCTTAAAAGTTCATGGAAATGGGAATCAGAATGGTGATAGCTTGTGAGTTATTGTAAAGTGGGACAGTTTTATATGTTATCTTGATATTTCTTGAGGAAATTTGCAGAAGCATGCTCAAAGTTTGAATTTTGCTCAAAATATTCCCTGATATGTCATTTATGTTCGAAGACAGAGTTTTCAGATCTATCTTCTAGTCCAATTGATGATATTTGAAGCACTCTCATGGGAAGGGGCATAGCAATGTGTGGTACTACAGCGAAGAGCTAGCTGTGCACTCCATCACAAGTTGCAGAGAAACACATTTTTCTTCAATTTAAGAAATACTTTTTAGTGTCCTGCAGTGGAACGGCCAGTGTGGGAAGTGATGAACTCATCGGAATCATTCTGCTTCTCTGAGATGTGTGAGAGTTCTCTGAGGTCCATTATTCTGGGACTTCTCAGGGCCTTTAGGAGTTTTTTAACTCAGTGTCATTATTTCAGAGTCACTGTGTTTGAAACCAAACTCCTTCAGATTCATTTCTCCCCCATCTTTTTTCCCCATTTGATTATCGTACCATGAATAACAAGTTCGAGACCACCTTATAAAAAAGCCTCAGCAGGTAATTTAGCGGTCCTACTGATTCTTTCCCTGCCGGGTTCCTTTCCTGTGACCCTTTCTGTCCATTCTTACTCTTTAGTTCAGGGCCAGTTTGCCTCACGCTACAGCACTTTGATTGGCCTTTTCTCCCACTTAGCTTTCCTCTAGACTTACATTTGCCATTTTGCTGGATCTCTGTTGTCACTGTTGTGGGGACCTTCTCTGGCTGCACTTTGCAGCCCATTCCCACCTTTTTATTCTCTGTGATTCATCTATTTCTTACATAAATCCTCTTAAGGGCCTTGATGCTTCAGACTGGGGGCAAGGGGTGGGGATGCTACTCTACCTCTCCTGATATTCTATGGCTACAACTTCTGGAAAAGGGGGTAACATGCAAGATCCCAAATGAGCCCCATTCTTGCATATGAACTCTCCCAAAGATCTAGCAAGGGGGGTACCATCCCTCACAGGACTCTGTACCAGGGAGAAGGCCTGTGAAAGGTAGACACACATTCCCGCCAAGGAATCCAGCTGGATCCCAGTGAGCCTGATGGGAATGGTTTTGGGGGTGGCAAGACTGCAGTGTTGTGAAGGATTACCTGCTTGGAGACCACCATGTTCTGATTCTGAATGATCCACGAGGCCCCAGATGGGGAATCCAAAACCTTCCAGCATCCTGAACGAACATAGGCTCTAAACAGGGTCTCATTCCTCGTCCAAAAGAGCAGGAAGGGTCAAGTGTGCTGGGCTTGATACCCATTCCTAGGACGTTGTCTCTGAGAAGTAAATCCAGAAGATTTACGGTACAAGTGAGCTGGGGCCGGCCCTGCCACAAGGCCCTCAAGAGTGACAGAAAAAATGAAGAGAATTATAAGTAAAGAGGGAGCTCTGGAGGGATATAATTAACTTAATTAACTTAGAACAGAAAGTGGAAAACCTTACCCAGAGGGCAGGCTCCTTGCTGTTAAAATTTTGGAAAGAAAACTAAATATTTGACTCTAGGATTATAATTTTTAGAAATTATTGGAAATTAGAAATATTGGAAAGAAATCAGAGGGAGTGGAGAAGTAGAAAAGAAATAAGTCCTAGGTGTCTACCCACAGCTAAAGCAGGCAGGAACTCTAGGCTGGAAGTGGAAACTCCAGAATCTGGCCATATACTTCCTCTCTGTGTGACCCCTAAACACTTTCTGCTACAGTTTCCTCAAATGTAGAATGTGGATCATAATAGCACCTATTTTGAAGGTTCTTTTGAGGATCAAATGAGATAATAATTGTTAAGCACTTAGCACAGTGTCTGGTACACAGTAAGCACTATGTAAGCATTAAACATTTATTATTTTCATCAAAAACAACTACCCTGGGAAACACATTGAGAACTCATTTAAAAATCATTCAATTTCCCTCCAACTCTATGGTCTCAAACCCAAGAAACCTGGCACTATATCTTGAAAAATCCTAACTGAAAACCTCTCCACTCTATTAGAAGCAGAGGTTAAAGTGAAGTAGAATCCCCGTTATCTGCTGAAGAAAACTTTGCAGAGGGTCACAAGCAAAATGCAGAGCCACCATCTCTAAAAAGGTCCCTAGACAGGCTCACACAGTCTAAGAGTGGGCCCATGCCCCCACATCTGACACTGGGGCAGGACCCCCTGGGGAGAAGGGCCCATTTTCCTTGTCACTACTTATAATATTCTTCTCTAAAACGTAATATTCTCTGTTGAAGTTTCCTTGGGGTCTCTGGAGGCAGCCTTCGTTTCAGTTCAGTAATCACCCCAAATGTAGCCAGGGATTAAAGTCCAAATCCTTTATTGTCTCTTTCCAATTCTTGTATCCTTTCCTGGGGTCCAGTTAGCTTTCTTAGAGGCCTATCTCTCTCCTTGGTTCCGTGGGCTTAAACTCCTGCCACCAGTCCTATCTTCGCTGCTTCTGCCAGCTTCTTGAGGTCCTCCTGAATGTGTCTTGGTTTCTGTGGGAGAGGCAGGAGGACAGCTCCCATGGTCTCTGTCTTCCCTAGTTCTCTGGCTCCAAGAGCTTCTAGTGTGCTTGTCTTTATGTCCCTGAGAGCTTCTAGCTTATATTCCCCACACTGAGTAAACACCAATCATTATATCACTAGGAAACCATTATTTGTTGTAGGATTAAATCAGTGCTGAACTAGATTTAACCATTGTCTCCTCAATTCCACTTAGTACCTTGTTTCAAATTCTAGACCCTAACATCTCCTCGTAGGATTAAATCAAAAATCCTGAACCCATGCTAAATTAGATAACCATTGTCTCTATCAATTCCATTGACTTAGCACCTTGTTTCAAGTTCTGGCCCATAACAACCACTGACACCCACTTCCCCTGCATGGGGGCAAGCCCCAGAGCTCTGGGGAGTAACACAATTTCTTTTTCATTCATTCGTTTGGTGCCATACAAAAGAGGGGAAAGGGACTAGACATTTAGGTGGTCCCTCTTAAGGGCCCCACGATGCGCTAAGTCCTTTATGTATGTTATCTCATTTGATCCTGGGAGGGAGGGGGTGGAATGTTCGTTGTACAGTTGAGAGAGAAAGTGACATGCCAGGGTCACACAACTAGGAAATGTCTGAGTCTAGATTTGAATTCAGGTTTTCTGACCCCAGGCCTGATTCTCTGTCTCCTGGAAGGACCCCTGGACATTTGGAACTAAGAAAAAAGAGGTAAAGCTTCAGGCTCTGGAGTTGCAGCTGCCAAGCTGCAGCCATTGGTGACTGATCTCCACTGCCTGTCTGCCTACCTAATGCCAACACCTGCCACAGATATCTCCTGGAAACTCAGGCCTGGCAGCCATCTGCCTGCCGCCAAGACCCGTCCATGCCCTTCTTTCATTCTCCTTCTTCCCTAGCATAACCAAGGATCTATCTCCCTTTGTTAGCATCCTTAGCGTTCAGCTTCTGCTTTTTTTAGACTTGACTCCTCTGGGTACCCTTCGTGCAGGCCTATTTGTATTCAGTCCTAAATGCTTACTCTTGCTTCCACCTTCTGTACAGGTCCATCCAAGCTCGATGAGCTACAGTCATGTCAGGCCCTTTTCCAGCTCTTCAGAATCATTTCTGTTTTTGTTTCAGAGCATCATTTTTTTTACATCACTTTCTCTGAAAAATAGTAGTCCATTTGGTTGCTATGGATACTTTCTCTCCTTTGAAATTTCTTTCTGCAATATCTAGGCTTAATATCAAATTTTATTTTATTATTTATCTTTCTCTCTCATCATGAAATGATCACTTCCTTCTATGGTTCCTGTTTCTTTTTCAAGAACAATTTATCCTTTTTTGTTTAGACTCAAATCTAACTTGTTTTCTTCTTCCAAGTCATAAAGCCCTCTACTTATAAAGGTCCCATTACTCTTCTTGTATTAGAATTTCTAATCGTCTCTTCCTATTTAGAACCTGAGGTTGTTTTGTTTTGTTTTTTTCCTGGCTCTCCTTATATGTTGTCTCCTGGAATTTACAGATTTTTCTCTCTCCTGCTGTGCTTGACTTTGGCAGATCCTGTGAGATCATTTTCATTTAATTGCAGCCTATAAAATGGATAAAAATGTAAAATAGCTCTCAATCCTCTTAAGTGTAGCCTCCAATCAAATAGCTGATTGAATTGTCTGCTCATTCAACTGATTCAAGGAGCTTGCCCAAGCCCAGATCCATACTTTCTACCTTTTTCATATGAAGAAACTTTTAGCTATCTTCCCCCAACTCTGTTTTGGGGGATTCAAGTACAAGACAGTTTTTTTCCCTATTACATCTCAACTTATAAGCTCCACATTCTGGCCTGTTATTTCTTCATTTCCCAGTTCAATTGGCCATTGGCCAGTGAATTAACTATCCCTTCAATTTGTGTTTTGGTCCAAGTCATTGATAGAAATAACATACTTTTTTTTAAAAACTAAACTTTTTAATAGTATTTTATTTTTTCAAAATATATGCAAAGATAGTTTTCAACATTCACCTTTGCAAACCCTTGTGTTCCAAATTTTTCTCCCTTTCTGACCCCTTTTCCCCTCCCCAAGACATTAACTAACGTGATAATAGGTTAAACATATGTGCAGTTCTTCTAAATGTATTTCCATATTTGTCATTCTGTGCAAGAAAAATCAGATCAAAAGAGGAAAAAAATCATGAGAAAGAAAAACAAGCAAACAAACAAACCAAGAAGGTGAAAATACTATGCTATACTACTATCCACATTCAGTCTCCATAGTTCTCTATTTCTGGATGCAGATGGTATTTTCCATCCCAAGTTTATTGGAATTGTCTTGCATCACTGTAGTTGATCATCACCTATTCGTGTTACTGTGTACAATGTTCCCTTGGTTCTGCTTACTTCTCTCAGCATCAGTTCATGAACGTCTTTCCAAGCTTTTCTGAAATCAGTCTGCTCTTTATTTCATATAAAACAATAAAATTCCATTACATTCATATATAGTAACTGATTCAGCCTTTCCCCAAGTGAGGAATTACTAACTCATGGTAATTAGCATTCTCAACCATGTCCAGAATCCTTATTATTTTTTAATCTACATCTCTTGTCTTGTCCACGAGATTCCTTCCATGCATGAAACTTAACTAAACTCTGTACTTCTTGCCATCTGGCTAAAATACACTACTTAAATCCTCTCAAAATGGGGACCCGACTTCTAACTTGCAAAGTCAGGGCAGACCAAGATTTGTCTCTTCCCTCCAGCCATCATCTCTTCCATGTCTTTGAACACACAAGTAATGTCACCTTTCTGAACCTCTATTTCCATTTTATACCCACTCCTGGTTGAGGAGAAAGGAGAAGTTACATAGAGCCTGCCTCAGTGAAGTTTTAGCGCTCAAATAAGAATACAGGTAACTTACCTTAACCTTAAAACAGTGTATGAAGGTCAGCAGCTGTTATTATGCTGCTTATTACTATTTCTCTAGGGTTTATTTAAAACCCATGCCCTTTCTTAGATAAAAATACACATAGCCTTTGTTTTTTACGTTTTCTACATTCTTCAAGGTGTCTTTTTCGCTCTCTCCAACAATCTGAGTCAATTCTGACAGCTCAGAATTTTGCTACAAGAAAAGAGGGCCACAATATCCAGGGTCTCAGAGAACCTCATCTCTGATGATGTGCTCGGGGGTGATGACTATGATTATCACCTTTTTCGGTTCTGGTCATTTTGTTGTTGGGGGAGGTGATGCTCTCCAACATCTCGGGTTCTGATGAGGTGATTTGGAGGAACAGTTCACCCTTTCACAGCCTGAGGAGCCTTGATCCAGTGGTTTAGTCAGAAGTCATTTATTGGGGACCAACCCTTTTCCCAACCCCCCTCACTTCCTAAAGTCTTGACTATAATGTGGCCTGTCTACAACCACTACTCCTGTCACGTGTAGTATTGGTTCTCCCTGCTCGGTCCATTGGGCACCCTGCTTCCATCCTTTCTTCCACCCTCAGTCTTCCCCTTTCTCTACCCTAGATGTGCTTGGTACTGTACCCCTTCCTCTCTTCTACCTGGAACCACCTCAATCCTCCCCCATCCACCCTATGGCCAAACTGATATTAGTGGAGAGTCATAGTGAGCAAATGACTTGGTTCTGTCGGCTAATGTGGAGGAATGGGGAATCGGGTGGTGCCATCCATTTCACCCACTCTTTTAAACTATATCTTTGGCTGTCAGTAGTTTAAAGCCTTCAAGTGTAAGTTGTACCCTGAAAAATCTATAGTATGATGTAGGGTAGATGTAGGCTATAATTTTAATTAGTCTTATAGGATAAAGTATAATTACTAAATGCCTTTGCTTGATGAAATGTGATTCCTCAGTACCTTTGCATATTTCAGAGCCATAAACTGCTATAATTTGAGTAAAGCAGGGAAGAATGAAGCACTTTAAATAATTTGATTGGATTCTAGTTCTTTTCTTCTGAGGGTCTCTGACCACTCAGTCTTTTATGCCAATAATCTTCAGAATTTTTTAGGCTTACACTAAGCACTTATTAGCCCCTATTTTCTTTCTTTTTTTTTTTTTTTTTTTTCCCCTGAGGCAATTGGGTTAAGTGACTTTTTCACAGTCACACAGCTAGGAAGAGTTAAGTGTCTGAGGCAGGATTTGAATTCAGATTCTCCTTACTTCAGGACCAGTACTCTATCCACTGTGCCATCTAGCTGCCCCAGCCCCTAGATTCTTTATTAGGCAACTGCACCCAAGCAAGATGGCCATACAAGTAAAATCTCATTGTGAGGAGTGTGAAATCAGCTAAAAAGATTCTTCTCAAGTCCCTTTGATGTTCCAGCCCCACCACAGAGAGATAGAATGGGGTTTATCCTCCACTAGCCTTCTGGCCACTCCTGGGCCATCTCTCAAATGATGAATGATGAACTTGTAAGTTTGGCCCAGAAAGCAGCGTGTGTCCATCCAGGGTCTCTCTGTATTAAACATCATAGCTGTCTACACCAAAAGAATGTGTGTATCTGGGTATGCTTGTCTCTGTGTGTACATGTATATGTGCGCATGGTGTAAGAGTGTGTGTATGCATGTATACAACACATACTAGATTTAAGTGCTTGTAGAGATCACTTAAGTGGTACAGGTTTTAGAATATGGAGCTCCAGGAAGATTTGATTTCAGATACTGCCTAGTTGGGCAAGTTACTTAACCACCGTCTGCCTCGGTTTCTCTAAAACCCACCACGATGATGGCTTGTCAGAAGTCCAAAAGCTTAAAGAAAGAATGACAGTTAGGGGGAAGGTCTTCTCTTCATGCTTTCCACACTTTTCCTCCTTTCTCAGAGCATTTCTTTTTTGATCATTTAAACTTGTCTCTGACTTTATAGCATATCCTTGTTCTCATGTACAATTTTTGCAGCGTGGAAATCACAGGAAGGAAAAGCTTCCCTCCATCATGATCTAACTGGCATTTGGCATTTACTGTTTATAAATTAAGCATTTTCTTCATATAATGAAATTAGCCTTATAGACAAAGATATAATGATCTTAGTATCAGATAGTCTAGTTCATTTGAAAGACATATTTTTCTTTTTAGTATTTTAAATAGTTAACCTCTTCCGAGTAAGAAAATGATAATCTTGAATTTGTACAGATAAAGTAATAATTTCTCCTATGTCACATAATAATTTAATAGTCTTGCTCAGGAATAGAAAACTGGTCTGCTAGTGAGTGTGTCTCTTCAGTGAATGCTATAATATAATTCCCCTTTCTTTTATACATCCAGAAGCTGTGTTGTTTAAATTTCAGCATATTCTTTGAGACTAAATATTGAAAATTAACTCTTAAATTTTGTTTGGGACAGAAACAAATTGTATGTTGTATATTCATATAGACACATATATAATAATAATTATCACAAATATTAGAGAATTGCCATTTAATTACACAATTTTTGATGAAGTACTTAATAATAAAGTAGCACAGTGATAGCTAGAAGGGTGGGGGTGGGGGAGACACAGTACAAAGTGCTTAGGCCTAGAGTCCGAAAGTCTTGAGTTCCAATCCATTCTCTTAGTAGTTGTATGACCCTGAGCAATCACTTCACTTCTTTTTCCCTCAGTTTCCTCAGCGGTAAAATGGGTCAAGTGAGAGAGTAATAATTGTAGCATGTTTGACAAACTTAAGTTACTAAATAAGTGCCAGCTATCGTTACTTCTTATTATTACTATTTCTGCTTCCAGCTGCAACTACTTGAATAATTATTCACTTTTCCCCACATATTTGATTAAACAGGAAAACTGTGGCATGTCTGTGTGTAACGGCAAAATCTATATCCTGGGAGGAAGAAGAGAAAATGGAGAAGCGACAGACACAATTCTCTGTTACGATCCTGCCACTAGTATCATCACCGGAGTAGCAGCTATGCCGCGGCCAGTGTCCTATCATGGCTGCGTGACTATTCACAGATACAACGAGAAGTACTTTAAATTGTAAAGCCAGGAAGCCCCGGAGAAGCCGCCACTGCCGCCTCCACCACAAATGGGAATGTTTCCAGAAGCCCCAAACAGACATTCGAGGTTTCCGGTTTGGGGTTTTTTACCTGTTATATGCAAAGAAGAGTTCCCGTGCCTCCCTCACCTGGGCCCAGTGCCCGTTTCCAAATTGTAAATAGTATAAACTGTCTAAAGCCTTACTAGTTATTAGCACTCTTTTTCTGGCTTGTGATAGCGATCTGATAGTGTGTTCCCTCTCTTATCCTAAGGAAGAACTTCAGGGGAGGTAACCTCTACAGGTATTGGTGGGGCTGTGTAGACTGAGGCTCGTTATCACCTGCCTTTCTACATGGCGCTGCCCCATCTGTGAATAGTCTTTTCGTTCTAAGTCTGTTCTCCGTAGACTGTATGTGCCTAATCGCGACATTCGTTCTAGAGGAAAGTTAGCTGTGGTTTCCTTGTTCAGCTTGGCTACGTTGGCTCATTCAGTGCTTAAACCTTTCTTTCAAAAAATTTTTACATCACGAGAAAGGTTTTAAGTGGAACGTTTTATTGGTGGAAATTTTTTCTCTTTTGGATGGAAACTTGGTAATTCATTCAGTTTGAAAAATGCCTGAGATGAACCGCCATGGCGATCGTGATCAGATACTGGTCTTTTTTGAAAACGATAATTTGGGGAGACTTGGTAATCCCTGAAGGCCAGAAAACACAGGCCAGTTCATTTTGGAGCATAAGAAACCCTCGAAAGGAAAATAGCATGGTGCCTCTCATCAAGGAGAGGTGTAGTAAGTGGTTCTTGGACTGACTAACCATTTTTAGCCCTGGGAGAGACTCTGGAGGCCAGAGTAGCTGTTCATTTCTCTGAAGCGAGCCTACATGGTCAAGAATTGCTTTCATCTCACAAGTGGGTGCCTTCATTTGCTGAGGATTCGGCTTCTGAATGGGGGAATCTAGGGATCTCAGGGGGGATCTTCATTAACTACAAAGAATTGCCACTCCCATGAGGGGAAAGCTCCTTTTTAGAATTCAAATTCAGGGACCATCCATGGTAGTGGGTCATGTTTTCATACCTAGCTTAAAAAAAAAAAGACGACCTTTCACGTTGATTTAAGGGTCAGTACCATCTTTATGTATCTTTTCTACCCATCATTGGTTAGAAGTATCTGCTTCCTGACAAACCGGATCTCCTCCTCCAGTGCTGCTTCATTAATCTCCCATTAGCTTTCACTGAAGGAAAGGTGATAATGTTGCATTTCTGAGGCACCTTTAAGGATCTCTGTTCCAAGTGATTCTTTTTCATTTCTGTGTCAATGTAACTTAGCTTCTCAAACTTGAAATGATAGGGAGCTATGTTGTATCTGGTGATACCCATAGAGTTATTATCAGAAAGCAAACAGCAAGGCTGTTGCACTTATTTTAGGAGAGTGCAACATTTGTTTTTCACATCCTGCTCTTTCATACTTAGCTAGATCCTGAATCCCTGTGCATCTTTTTGTTATACAAAGGAAAACCCTGCAGATATGTCAGAGGAAAGACCACCCAAACAAACAAAAGTTCCTGGAAGTCTGTAGGATGCTTCTCAGATCACATGATGCCTTGAAATAGGCATTGGAATATTGGAAAAATTAAATGTGGAATAGTCTCTTAGCCTGAGTTAAAACAGGAAGCTTTTAAGCTGAAATTAGGGGATATATGTACCCTCATATTCTAGCAAAGAACTTCTGCTTGTACTAAACTGCTGTATAATTTCTTGTGTATATAATATCAAAGGTAGCAATACAGGGATTTATTTGCATTTTTTATCTGTATTTGTAAATTGGTGCCCATTTGTAAATAAAGGCACTTGATACAGAAATGGTTTTCTCCGGATAAATGACTTCTGTGGTCTAGCCTCTTTGTCTTTTGTGTATGATCTGTTTACTTGGATTTTGTTACTATTATGCAGTCATCTTTAAATTTGTGCGCCGACTCTAGTAATAAACATGACACGACATTGTAAGGAACAAGATCTGCATCTTAAAGGTAGAGAGCGTTTCAAGCTCCTACCAGTGTGTGATTTCTTTCTCCTTGATCAATGCCTGAAACTATGTAATGTACAAGTCATTTTCCATACTAGCAACTAAAAGACTATCAAAAATTTGTATTTTTTTTCCCAGTGAATTTAGATGAAGTTGTTATTTTTGAGGTAAGGTAAAGTGACCCAACTTAGTCTTTGAAGTGTCCTAGTATTATGTCATCCTCAATTAGTGAATTGCTGCCAATTGGTATAGACATTCAAAGTACTACTTAGATTAAAGCACAGATTGCATTCATACTTTTTTTGTGCAGTTGAGGTTTTTTTTTTCATAGCTGTTGCTCATGTGGACACACACACGCACGCTTATACATAAATCATTCTTAGCCATCTGTCATGGTCAAGGAAAGTCAGGAGAATTTTGTGTGGACCCCAGTGAAATAAAATAAAAGAGAATGTATTTTATCTCTTAAAGCATTTTTGTACTTGCCAAATGCAAGTTTGAAATTATCTTTCATGTGAAGACTATCTTTATAACAGACCTACTTCAAGGTTTACAACTATAAGGTTAGAGTAGTCAGGAGGAAGAATGTTCAGGGTGAGGGTCATGTGCTTATTCAGTTGTGTTACCCACCCTAGGGAAGGAAGAAACCCAGTGATTCTGTTTACTGTGTCATAGAAAAAAATCTTTTAAATGCTAGATTTGTTTCTCTAGGTGTTATAACCTCAAAGATGCTTCTGGGCTTTCTCCCACTAAAAAGAATCATTAGTTCTTGTTAAGAGTGTCTAATTGCCTGGTACCACCATTTTCAGGGATCCCCTTAAATGGGCATTGAATGGCAGCCTTTTGGATCTCCAGGAAACTGAAAAAGTTTAAAAGTTTAGATATACCACAAGAATTTGGAGGGCTTTTTTTTTTTTAACTTTGTTTTTAGGGGAGAAAAATATTTGGGGAAGAAATTGTCCCTTCTTTCAATTTGGGTTTCTTGTAGTAACTATCAGAAAATCAAAATTCTAGGCTTTGAGGCAGATTAGGAAAATAAACTTCATCATTGTGACTTAACATTCATTCTTTTCTCTTAAAAAAGAAAATGTTTTCTTGACTGGTATTGTAGTTTACTAGCAATCAATTGTTCACCCATCTAACTACCGTCAAATGCCCAATGAAACTCAGGAAATGACAACAAAGGTTCTTTTACTTTTGGTCATCTACATACCAGGTTTTTTATATTGTCTGCAAATGACAATAGACAATAAAAATTTGCTGTGAGGGCCCAGTCTAAGGCCTGGGCCCACATCTGTTTTGTCCTAACTCATGAGAAAGTAGAGGCTGAATGATAAAGGGTGTGTGTGAGGAAGCATCTTGAGGCTCATCTGTGCAAGAGGCATCTTTGACCTCGGACAGTTTTCTCAAAAGGGACGTTAACCTTCTGTCTGTTCAATCTGATGAGAATCTTAGATGTCTATGAAAAGCTACCATAAGTCGGCCTTTCTTTGTGCAAAGGCAAGGAGCCATTTGCGATCTGGAGTAAGCGTTAACTCTGTTCTGTTAAACTTTAGAAGTATTTTAAGCCAAGCCATTGGAAACCAAGTTCATGTTCACTCACCTCATTAGTCTTTTAGTTAAATAAGTAAATTCAGTAGGTACTGTAAGTAACATAGGGGCCAATTGGCCCAAAGACAGCAGTGTGAACTAACTGAGCTCCATCACTTCAGAATGCTGGGTGCCAGAGACCACATGAGCCAGGAGAGTGTGAATCCATCAATAATTCCAAAACACTAGGAGAATAGTTTGTCTTTTTTTTTCATCATACTTTAGACAATATTTTTGAAGTGTGGGGATTTTTTTTTTTTTTTTTTTTGGTATGAATGTTTTAAATTTTGTATGATTACCAAGATACTCTAGTGCTCAGGATGATCAAGTGATAAATGTTGAAAATGACAGTGACAAGTGTGTAGTAACTTATTTTGCATTCTTGTTCCAAAGAGACTGTAAGCTCCCCAAGGGCAGGGACTCTGTCATTTTCATATCTATGTGTCCCCAACACCTAGCGTGGTGCCTTATACATATAGTAGGCGCTTAATAAATGTCTGTCTGAATTGAATTTTCCTGTTTCAGAAATAATTGTGCCTGAATTTGCTGGATGTGCCTAATGTTTTCTAGTACTGTTTCAAATACTGTACTCTCAAGCTACATGATAATTGCTTTAGGTAAATGTCATGTATGTTTCCTGTAGTGTAAACAAGGTTCCCCACCTTTTAATCTGTGTAGTGAATTCTAGGCGAAATGGGAAAAGATGAGAACACTTTAAAGGGGATAATTTATTTCTTTGAAGCTGTGACTTGAGGCTTCTGATTGGTTTGCTTTTGTATTCTGCATTTTCCATAGTTTTAAAAAATATTAATTGGTCTTATTTTTAGTTCCAGGGATTCCTTGAATTGTGTGTTAAGCCGTAGTATAACAGTTGCTTGGCAGAAGGTAATGGGTGGCTTTATTTCTCTTGTCTCTTCAGACCAAGGTGCTTTTTACAACACTCAGATAACCTCGTAACCTGATAAACTTCATTTGAAATACATAGAGGTTACACTTATATAGCAAGAAATTACATCTGCTAATTTTCCTTTTGCAATCTCGCTATTTGTTAGCACCGCTCTCCACAAGATTTTTCTTCTCATCTTCTTTTGGAAGCTGTTAATTTCTGCCAATTTATTTACAGAAAATTTAAAACTGTTGAGCTAATCCTCTTTTTTAGGAGTTAACTGGTAAAAACAAGTTATCCATTTGGACACCAGTGCAGCCTCGGGGAGTCTGGAGCGGTGACGGCCATTCTTATCATTGGCGGTTCAGAGTTCTAGGTTGACTCCACATTGAGAAAGATAACCTGGTATTTCAGTGTCTTTAAGTTTCTGTTGTAGCCCATTAGTACTTGTGTTCTATTTAAATGTACTGGCAAAGTTTTCTTCAAATTCTAAAAAGTGTAATGTACCTAATAAATTTTATCTTTTAACTTCTGTTTGCTTTAAGTTTTTCTTCTCCAGAGATACTTGCCAAATAAACTAATGGCCAAGCTTGCTGGCTTCTTGAATTTCCTTACCACAAGGATTCTGTGATAAGCCTGGAAAAACAAAGATTAATTTAAAAAAAGAAATAACCCAACTCACACTATACTGTCTTACAAAAGCATCTGTAACACCAGACCCTTTGAGAGTGGAGGATTGGGGGATGGGGGGGATCACATCCTGTATTATTAAAACAAGGTGTTGTGAATAAGTGCATTGTGAGTGGTGGGCTAGTTGTGAAATAAGCCTTTGTCCTTCCCTAACCGACATGTTTAAATTTACTATTTAAGTGCCTCTTTAATAAAAACAGCATAGATTTAGAACAAACTTGACATCACTTCAGAGCAGAGATGACATATGAAAGCACAGGAATAATGGTTTGAGGGAATACACCATTTGTTTACACTTAGAAACTTCTTTTGGAAGAAAAATGGATATTTTAAATTTGGGAGCTTTTATATTTTCAATGTCCTGGGTTAAATGAAAGGTGGTATAATTACATATCACGCTGTTCCTATCCTTTTCTCTTGACATCTAAATGCCCCTGATGGATGCAATGGGAAAACTCTCCTTGGTTTATAGAAGGTGACCCTGTGTCCTAGAGCTGTATTAGCTAAACCTGAATTCTGAGTGGAAAGATTAAACTGGAAAAGTCTGAAGCAAAAGCTTAGTGACCAGGAGTAAGCACTGGGGACCATCCATCCAAAACAGGAGGTTGGTTCTTTGGCTAATGACTTAAAAACCCACAATCATCTTAATAGTTAAAAAGTTTCTCTAGGGCTGAAAGTGCAACCTCATTTGATTCTCACAACATCCTCCTGAAAGGGAGATTGGTAAAAACTAAGACATAGCTAGGAAGTATCTGGGGCAAGATTTGAGCTCTGGCTATTCTGACGCCAAATCTAATGCTCTCCACCAAGCCACCTAGCTGCCCCATCTATGAAGAAGAAAGGAAGGAAACAAGCATTTATTGTGGGCTGTGACCTGGAAGAAGTCTCCACACTGATGTCATTTAAACCTGAAATAAGGAAAGGCTATGGCTTTTAGCCACATTGTTCTTGGTCTTCATTGTGCATCACAAGACACTGTCCCTTAAACATCAAGTATTTTGGAAAGCAATTTGCTGAGTATCGGTTGATTGGTTTTTAGGGTAATTTCTACATTCTCCACTCATTTCCCAACTTAGAAGAGTCAGTAAAGATGTACATTGATAAACTAATATTTTGTGCTTGACATTCTGCAAAATAAAAGCAAATCCAAATAAGACAATGGCCTTTTTCCAGTCAAGAGTCAAGAACATCGAATCATGTTGATTTGGGGGCTGAGGGGAGTCAGGTTAAGGAGCCAGCCTAGGATCAGCTAACCCAAGGCAGAAGCAGCCTCTTGACTTAAAGCATGTTGCCTTCATGGGAGCCAGCCTATTGCTCATGGACACAAAAGGTCTGGTCTGGGCACAAATTCTAATTTGGCAAAAATTGAAAAACTTTACTTTGTGAATCTCCCATACTTGTGAACTCCAATGAGTAAAGGTGTAAACACAAGCATTGTATTAATTAGTTCTACTTAGTACCTTGTTTCAGGTTCTGGCCCAAAACATCTTCTTGTAAGATCAGATCAATAATCTAACAACTCTAATGAATTAGCAGTTTGTAAAGATTCCAACACTTTAGTATAATAAAAGACTTCATTTGTAATACAAGGGGTCGTTTTTAGCTCTAAATCCGATGAAATACTAATATATAGACAAGCTGTCATTTTCTTTCTAATAGGAAAGCCTATTTAACCAAATTAAGACCAGAGGCCTCCCTGGCAAGGAAGGAGCAGAGATTGGTTGGAATTGGGTCTTAATTTAAAGGTGAGTCAGTTTTGCACTGAGAGACTGAAATGTCAAGCTCCTGATTTTTACATCTACCATCCAGGACCCCAAAGGGGCTAGAGGTTCAAGGACAAAATCTGACTTTTCCATTTCTTCTTTTCCATCTATGGGGACCAACATCTTTCCATTTATGATGGTCTTGACTTTTTCTTGTCTTGATAGACTTTCCAAGACTCTTTTAATTTCATTGCATTGAAGTTGGTATCATTTTGATGACACATAAGGATGGGAAGCTTCCACAAGGGGCGCACATGGTGCAGGAGAAAGATGGACAGCTCTGGATTCAGAGGACTCTCAGTCCCACTTCTGCCATTCCATGGCTGTGGGACCAAAGCTCCCGAGGAGTACAAGACCGTAGACTTGAGGACCTCTGGGCTTCCTTCCCGTACTGTATCTCTCTTTTTTCCTAAGAAGCCTGCCAGGGCTGAAGTCACTGAGCCCTTGTTCCTCTGACCTTGGGGAGGAAGATGTGGTGTGCAGGGATTTTAGGCTGTTGCTGCTGCTTTGAAGACTTAGGAGGCTTTCTCAGAAGAGAAAGATCGGTCAGTAACAGCAAAAAACGACAGGACTTTCTTTTTGGAGAAGCTTAGAAGACAGCGGACAGCTGGACAAAAAATGAAGGGTCCAGGGCCAAGGGTGCAGTTAGTTTTAGGCACTGAAGATATAAGGCAGGGCCTTGAGTGCTATGATTTTCTGGCCAGAGCAAGAGGAGGAAATGGGGCAATGACCCCATGAGTTGAACTCTGCATTTGGTACACACAATGTGTGTATTTAGATGATTGGGTTCCACCGTCAAGCTCCCCTGCAGAAGCTCTCTGTGTTTTTGTGGATCTGCGGCTCTAAGACTCTTGGTGGGCCTGGTTCAGCAGGACAGGGATGCTAACGAAGGTGTATGTGTCTATCATCCCCAAATCAGTTCCCCCAAGCCCTGACCAGATTTTCCAGGTTCTCAACTAGAATATGTGTGGGTTGGTCCAGATTAGCCACGTGGTTTTCAGAAGTTTTCCTATACAAAAACATATTTTATACATTTGTAAGAAAACTCTACTTGGAATGGGGCACTCCTGTTGCTTTCCTCACACTTCAGTATGAATTATTGCATGTGATTCTTTCCTATCAGCTTTACAAACACGGAAGGAATGAAAGTCTTGAGAGGAGGTGAAGAGGAAGAGAGGACAGGGAGGTATTTGGGGAATTTGAGGGGAGGCTAGTGTTAACTCTGGGAAGCCCGAGGCTTCTGGGAGCTCGAGAATCTGTGGCAAAGATGAGATCTGGAGGCTGGAACCTTTTGCATGGTAGGAAGTAGGAGAGAGAGAGAGAGCCATCGGAACTCAGCTCCTTGGAAAAGTTCGGCCCAAACCCAAGAGCAAAATGCTACCATCTACTGGGTGGCCAATACGGAGAGCAAAGTTCAGCTGTGGGACAGGGAGGGAGGGAAGTTCTGGGGGTCTGCAGGCCAAAAGGTGAGGCCCAAAGGACCTGGCCAGAGGCAGAGGGCAAGCCCAGTGGTCTCCATCTCACACAAAAGGACATGGCTGTGGACGCCGTCTCCCGGCTGTGGACTCAGCCCTTCTGTGGGCTGCCTGTCCGGCTGTGGGGTGCCATCTCCCGGCTGTGGGAGGCCATCTCCCGGATGTGGGAGGCCATCTCCCGGCTGTGGGGTGCCGTCTCCCAGCTACGGAAGGCCATCTTCTGGCTTTGGGGTGCCATGGTTGGCTGTGGGGTGCCATCTCCCAGTGAACCCTTAAGCAGGAAAACAAGACTGGATGGGCTCTTGGGGGTGGGCAAAAAGGTAAAGGAAGAAGGGAGAATCTGTGGTGAGGGCGGTCTTTCGGCCTTCTCAGCCTCCTGATTGGGTCTTAGGAGGGTTCTGATACTGAAGATGATTGGACCAGATGAAGAGCCAGGGACTCAGCCACCTGGTTATGTAGCCCACGCAGGATGTGAGTCCAGGGCCAGTTCTGGGCCCCAAGGTCTAGGCGGACCTCTGTCGGGGGTCCCTGGGTAACTGCCGGGTGAGCCTTGGCAGGTGCAGGAGACATGGTGAAAGCAGAGGGCTCATCTCTTTGTGTCCCAGCCCCTACTGCAAGACTGGCCTGGTCTCCCAACATCTCTTGAGGCTCCTTCCAGTGCTAAACTCTGTCTGCTAAACCCAGGCATGAATCCCCCTTCGCCCAGAGCTTGGTCTGGACAAGAATCCCCGCAAATCCTTAGACTTTATGAGTGGGTGCCCCCTTACAGACTGGCAGAACCCCCTTATTGGCTGGCTTGACATGGTTTGTGCCACATTCTGCCCTTTCTTGCATGGAACCTTGCCATCAAGGACTTGCAACTTGCAAAACCAAGCGGCATTAATTAGGCACCGACTGTGTTGCAGGCACTGACACAAAGACCATTCTCTCTCAAGGAGCAGGTGCCAGACCTCTCCCCCACCCCACTGGTGACCTTGTCGCCACCGTGGGTGCTATCGGGGAAGCAGGACAGGCCTCAGGCAGCGGGATACTAAAGCTGGGCTCCGGGCCGGCCAGCCAACCATCAGGCCCGAGGCCTCCCTGCTGGGCTGGCACCTGTGTCTGGCCTGGAGGAGGAGACATCATGAGAACACCCACGGGCCCCACGAGGGGAGACAGGGAGGCCCGGGGGGAAACTGAGGCCAGATGAGACAAAAGGGCTGCTTGGGCCCCGGAGCTCCCGTCCTTCCGCGGCCTGGTCCGGCCTAGCTCCCAGCGTCACTACCTGGCACGGGTTGGGACCCCTTCCGCTGGTCAACTGCTTGCCTATTGCCAAATATTAGAGTATGTTCTCTTTGAGGGCAGGGGCTGTCTTTGGCCTGGCACACAGTAGGCATTTAATAAATGCTTCCAGTCATCCTCCTGACTGAGGGAGGACCTGAGCAGAGCGCCCCGCACCCAACAGGTGCTTAATAAATGCACGCCATCGTGGCCCTGGAGCCTCAGTTTCCCCAAGTAAAACGAGGGCCTGGGCCCCACCCGCCCAACCTCACGCTGCGGCGCCCCCTGCCGGGCCCTGGCAGCCACCGCGCTCGCGCGCGCTCTCACAGCTCTCCCCCTCCTCCCGGCTTCTCGCGCCTCCTCCAGGTCCGGCCCCGCCCCCTGGGGGGCGCGAGCGCCTCCGACGCCGCCGCCGCCGAGCGCGCGCTTCTCCGCGTGCGTGACGTCTGAAGCGGGCTGGGCTGGGCCGGGCCGGGCCGGGCCAAGCGGCGCAGTCCGTTTCCCGTCGGGCGCCGCGCCGAGCAGGGGGCCTCGTGGCGGGGCGTGGTCTAGGCAGCTTCGCCGTCCTGTGTCTGCCAGGCTGCAGCCGCGGGGTTCCGGCCCCGGGCTCGTCGACGGGTGAGTACCCTGAGTGGGGAGAGCACGCGGGAACTTGGGGCCTGGGGCTTGGGGGTCGTGACGGGAAAATAGAAGGGGGGAGGGGGTGCGTGCCCTGGCGGTGGGGGGGAGATGGAGGGGGCCCCCGTGACGCGTGCTCTTGCTCTGACTTTTGCGCGTGCGTGGGGGGCGGAGGCGCGTGCTCCTGCTTCTGTGCACGCGCGCGCCCTCCCGCGGGAGCCATTGTCCGGGCGGAGGGGGAGGGCGAGCGTGTGCGCGTGCGCGGCGTGCGCCCCTCCCCCCTTCCTCCGGGAGGCGGGGCTGGGGGCGGGAGGTCCCGGTATTTGTGCGTTCTTTGGGAGCGTGCCCGTGCTTGAGTCCCGTGACCCTCCCCTGCCCCCTAGAAGGTAAGCTCCCCGAAGGCAGGCACTCCTGGGCTGCACTCTTAGCCTGGAGCTCAGAGGGTTCGCCTCTTACAGGTGGGGAAACTGAGGCCCAGGAGGAGAAAGTAAGTTCGAGCCGGAGGCGGCCCAGGGGCTTGTGTGGGCGAGGGGCTGGCGGGACACCCTGGGATCCGATAGTTGTGTGACTTTCGTCATTGATCTCTGCCTCAGTTTCCTCCTGGTAAAATGAGATAATTTCCTCAGGGAGGCTTAGCTCCCCCGCGAGAGCCATGTGAAGGGTGGCCTGTGGCCCTGTTTTTATTGTCACTCATCCATTCTTTTATTATTAGCCCCCTAAGGTAAGACCCCTCTTTTATAGCGGAGGAAGTGCCGCAGCCTGGCGGGGTGCTGGTTCTGAAGTCGGGGGCTCCCCCACTGCACTCCCTGGCCGTGAGGTCCTGAGAAGGAGGGGCGTGTGGCCCCCCGCCGAGTAGGTGCCCCTTCCGCTCCTGCCCGCCTCTGGGCCCCGCATCCTCCTGCCCCTGCGTTCGTGGAGGTGCCCAAGATGCTGGGCTTAGATTCAGGTTCCCCACCTTGGGGTGCTCGGGGGTTGCCCGGCTGGGGAACTCGGGAGCGGGATCTCCTGCAGCTTGAGGGGTCAGTCTCTCCTTGTTGAGACCATGGGTTTCAGCAACTCCCCTTCCCCCCACGGGCCGCCTGCCGGGTCTGGCCTGGCTCCCCTGCGCCCCAAAGATGTGGGGGCTTTCTCCGGACACCCCCTGCACAGAGCAGGTCTTGGAGAGGTTTCTGTAGAGTTCTGTACCTGAAACTGCATTTTTTTCTTAATTATTCAACAGCTATTTCCCAGGGCTCACTTTGAATAGTGGTGGGTGGGCTGCTGGGGAGTGGGGGGAGGGGGGAATTCAGAGAAGCTTCGATGTAGGGACCCTGGACTTGAATGGGGAGTTTTAATGACTGTATGTTCGTAGACAGGCTATTTATATATTAAACCACAGTATCATGTGTAACATGTATACTACATAATACATGTTCTATGTTTGTCCACATATCTGTGTATCTCCCTAGATACTGGAATACAAGAGACAAGTAAGTAATGGAGTAATAGTGCTGGGGCCAGCAAATAGTTATTTGAAAGTTTCAGATTTAAAAAATGTTAGGGCAGATCTAGCTATAATAAGCTCAAGTCTCCCCACTTGCAAGCAGATAGGCCATAGGCCATCTAGTTGCTCTGTAGATAATCTCCTGGAGAATTTGTCTACACCTGTCCTTTCATCTCCCGCCTCTGGCTCCGGCCTGTCTCTTGTAGCCTGCTGCCCTGGCCCATCGACCCCCTGGGTGATCTTCAGCTCCCTCTTACTTTCCCTTCCTGAAGAAGTGACTCCTGCTGGCCATTGTCTTCTGGAGACCCCCGGGCCTTGTGGCTTCAGGGATTCTGGACCCTCGGCTCCTCTCCTTCCTCGCCGCCCTGGTCCTGGGCCTTCTTTGTCTAAAGGCTCCTGTCCAATGCACACGAATCCCAGAGCAGCGTCCGCACCATCTGGTCTCACTGACCTTCGGCCCAGGCCCTCTCTTGAGATGCCCAAGGAGACTTGTCCACTGTGACCCGTTTCCAAAACTGAACTTGGAACTCTCCTAAAGACACCAGCAGCCACAGGCTCCCATGATCCCCTTGGAGACTTTTTTGTTTTGATTTTTGGAGACTTTGATATGTACTGAGTCAGAATGTTGGGGCTCCTCAGTATTGACTTTATACTCTTATTAGCATGTATCTGGTCTGATTGAGGGGCCGACTATTATCGGCTTTTCTCTGGAATCTTCATTTGGCTTTGATTTCTTTTAACATCGAGTAGCCATGCTGTAGCTTGTTTTTTTGGTTGTGTTTATTTAGTTTTATGTCAAGTCCTACACATTTTCCCATCCATCTCTGAATTCCTTGAGGCGCGGCTAAACTCAACTGTAAAATGGAGAGAATAAGACCACTCTCACAGGATGTCTAATAAAATAATACACAGTGCCTGGCACATAGTAGGTACTCAAAAACTACTTGTTCTTTTCAACCCCTCCTTTTACTTGTCAGTAATTTCCTTGGGATATGATTGTAGTGATGGAATTGCTGAGACAATGGCATAAACAATTCACTTACCCTTACCTTCCTTCCATAATTTCAGTTTTCTCCCAATTGAAGCTATCCATTGCTTCTTCAGGCACTTGGGTGGCTGCCTTCCACAGTTTGACCAGTAATAAGTTTCCCTTGCTTGTCGTTGTTAACTTGATCAGCATCCAGTGGCACTTCAGGGGAGGTGTTTTAATTGAGAATTTCTTTTGCTATTAGTAATTTTGGATATTTTTCAGATGATCATTGATAGTTGGCATATTTTATTTTGAAAATCACTTGTATTATCTGTCAATTTCATATAAATCCTTAGTGTCATACTTTTGTTAGAGATGTTTAATTCAAGATTTTTCTCAGTCTCTATTTTCTAATTCCAGCAACATCGTTTCTCTTAGCACGAAAGCTTTTGAATCTTATATAATTAAGATTGTCCATATCTATTCAATGTCTGGTGACAAATTTTTTCCTATCTACATTTTCTGTTCTATTATCTATTTTCGTATTCTACATTCCTGTTTACATATAAGCTTCCATTTTCTCTCTCTTTTTTTTATCATGCAAGTTTTTGTATTTAAGTTACTTAAAAGCTGCTAAATTTAACTTCTTATTTTTAGGGAGAGGAGGCATTACAACTTGCTTAGTCTCTTCCCTAGTTATTGGGGGTGTTGAGTATTTTGAACACTGAATGGATTTCTATTTCCAAACCTTATTTATGGCTTCTCCTCTATTATCCAATATTAGATAGTTTTGATAACTACCTCTTGTAGAGTATAAAATGTAGAGTTACTGACTTCTGTTCATTCCTGCTTTTTAATCCATTAGATTCCTTTATTTTCTTGACGTTTTATTCCTCTGAATGAATTTTATTATTTTGTCAAATGCTGCAAAGTATACCTTTGACAATTTCCTGGCCCAACATTAAGTCTTTAATTTTTATTGTTATTATTTTTGGTATGGCAAAACCTTGAAAATTGAATGTTTTTCCAATTATTTAAGTTATCTTAATTTATTTTAAAACTTTAAAAATTGTACTTGTATGTTTTAGGTTAAATCCTAAATATTTAATGTTAATTGGAATCTCTTCCTGTGGTTTGTTAATAATATACAGAAATCTGATGATTTTGTGGCTGGTTTTTTTTTTATCCTTCTCTGTAGCCAAAGATATCTCAAGTTTTTGTAGAGCTCACTAAGACAATTATTTTGTCAGTGCTTGGTGATCATTTTGTCTCCTCTTTATTATGCTTATTCATTAAATTCTTTTTATTTTTGCTGCAACTAGATAATTTCTCTTAATTCTCTAGATAACCTCTAAGGTAATAGAGGTGGGAGAGCTTCCCTCCTCTGTTGATGTTATTGGAAATACTTTTCATTATTCTCCAGTGTAAGTAATATTTATTCTTGATTTTAGATAGATACTTTGGGTAATATGTATTTTTTTAAAATTCCTATGTGTTAAAAAAAATAAATTATTGACATTTTTTGTTTTTACATTATTTAAATTTCCTCTTGTTTCTCCCCTTTTCCCAAAGAATCATTCATATTAGAGAGTATTTTTTATAATAGCTTTTTATTTTTCAAAATACATGCAAAAATAGTTTTCAGCATTCACCTTTGCAAAACCTTGGGTTCCACTTTTTTCCCCTCTCCCTTTAGATAGCAAATAATTCAAATGTAGGTTAAATATGTGTAATTCTTCTAAACATATTTCCACATTTATCATGCTGCTCAGGAAAAATAAGATCCAAAAAAAAAAAAATGACAAAAAAAAGCAAGCAATCAAACAGCAACAAAAAAAGGTGAAAAGACCATCTTATGATCCACATTCAGCCCCCATAGGCCTCTTTCTGCATGCAGATGGCTCTCTCTATCCCAAGCCTATTGAATTTGGCTTGAATCACCTCATTGTTGAAAAGAGTCAAGTCCCAATCCAGTTGATCATAACATAATCTTGTTGCCGTATATAGGATCTCCTGGTTCTGCTCATTTTGCTTAGCATCAGTTCATGTAAGTCTCTCTGTATTCATCCTGCTGGTCTGCTGGTTGTTTCTTGCAGAACAATAACATTCATATGCCAGAACTTATTTGGCCATTTCCCCAACTGATGGGCTTCCATTCAGTTTCCAGTTTCTTACCTCTATGAAAAGGACTGCCGCAAACATTTTTGCACATGTGGGTCCCTTTTCCTCCTTTATGAGCTCTTTGGGATACAGGCTTAGTAAAGACACTGCTGGATCAAAGGGTAGGCACAGTTTATAGTACTTTGGGCAAAGTTCCAAATTGGAGAGTATTTTTTTTTTTTTTAAGAAAAAGAGGAAGAAAATCAAAATCAATCAATACATCAAAAATATCTGAGAAAAAATGTGTATGTATATGTATGTATTATGTACCTGTGCATATGCACATGTATTTATTTAAATGATGTGTGTGTGTGCGCATAAAACATGCATTTATTTATTTATATAATATAATAATCTAAATTATTTATTTATATTAACTGCACCCCTTGGGTCCACATCATTGCAAATTAGTGGGGGGGAGGTGTCTTTACATATCTAGTCTTGGGGGTCATGCTTTTTCTTTGTAATTTTGTAACATTCACCTTCAGTTAGTTTTGGTTGTTATTTTCATTTACATTGTCATGGTCATTTTATCTTTGCTGGTTCTGCTTACTTTACTGTATATCAGTTCATGTGATTTTCCAGGCTTTTCTATAGTTCATCATTACTTGTTATTTTTCATAGCACAGGAATATTTTCTCATTCTCATATCCTGTAGTTTGTTTAGCTGGTCTTCACTAGATGGGAAAGTGATTGCTTCCCATTCTTTCTCCCTAAAAATAAGAGCTGCTATAGCATAGTGCAGACTTCCTGGGGAAGGGGTATAAGTGCATACTAGTAGAATCTCTGTCTCATGATAGAGACATTTTTGTAATTTTCTTTGCATAATTCCACCGGCTTCCCAGAATGATTGTACTGACTTAGAGCTCCACCAACAGTGCACCTGTTTGCCCCAATCCTTCAAAATGGATTATTCCTGTCTTTTCTCATCTCTGCTAATTTGCTGAGTGTGAATAAAATTTCAGGGTTGTTTTAATTTGGATTTCTCTCATTTGTCATTTGTAGCATTTCTTCATATGGTCATTAACAGTTTGCAGTTTGTCTTTCGAGCACTGTTTGCATCTTTTGGTTTTTGGTCTTATGCCTATATGCACATATACTTGTATATATTGACAAGTAGACACAGATACCAGTTAGGAAGGAAATAATTATTAAATACTTGCTACCTGCTAGGAACTGTGCTAAGCATTTTGTCATTCTTATATTCTCCCAGCCTTAGTTATGGGCTCGTTTCTGCCAGTATCATTCCTGCCAGTAACACTCATCCCTTAAACTGGTCAGGTTGTGCCCGGATTCCCCACGCTCAAGCAGGTTCTGCTTTGTCAGAGTGTCTTCGAGGGGGAGTTTGACCTTTGCTTGAGCTTGCTCTTGAATGACCAGGCTCCCTAAGCAGGGAGATTTGCACTGTTCTCCTTCTGGCCAGGAGGTGATGAATTCTTTGGCCATAGCAGCTCAGGAAGCCAAAATTTAAAAGCTGTTCATGGGCCTTCGCAATCTGGTCTGCTTCCCCATCAGCAGTGACACAAGAGCAGAAAAATGAGGTGGGGTGGAGGTGCTAAGAACGACACTTCTTCACCTTCTGGAACGCAGCTTTAGCTTATTACAAATGGCCAGCAGTGAGGAAACGCTGACTCCAGGGTCAGAGGAGCAGCTTCAAAGCCTGCTTGGAATCTTTGTAAGGCTGGGACAAGTCAGTATCTCTGCACTGCTAATTGGAAGGCCCTAGGCTAGAGAGCTTCTGAGGTCCCTTCTAGCTCTTCTTTTGGGAGCTTTTTCCTTGTTCCCTCCACCAGTCAGCAAGCATTTATTAGGCATCTCCTTTGTACCAGGCACTGTGGCTAAGCCCTTTGGACATACAGCCAAAAGGGAAACAGCTTCTGCCCTCAAGAAGTTTGCATTGAGTTAGGGAGAGATAACAGATACACGGAATAAAGACAGAATGATTATTGGGGGGAGCAGCTGGAAGGGCCTCCTGTAGGCTCAACTATGAAGGGACCTGGAGTTTCTAAGAGAGAGCAATGCATTCTAGGCATGCAGAACAGTCCAAGTGAAGGCACAGAGTTACAGCCACAAGGCCAGTTTGGCCAGAGTATGAAGGGCCTTCAGTGTGAAGGGATTTTGTGCTTGAGGCAGCTGGAGCTTTGTAGGCAGGGCAGTGACCGGGGGCAGCTCTGTGCTCTGGGATTATCAATTTGGCATTTCCAAGGTTGGACTGGAAGAGGGCATAATGAGTATTAGGAAGGACCATGTTTAGGAGAGAATTGCAGCTGTCTAGATAAGAGTTCTGAGTGGAGAAAAGAAGGGAGAAAGGAGAGATGTTGACATATAATCAACAATGGAGACTGTAAGGAGGTAAGAGTCAAAGAAGTAAGAGAGAGAGAGAGTCTTTGTGTAGCTCTGTCTGTAATATCAAGCTGGAAATGTCCAGTAGGCATTTGAAAATGTGTGGCTGGAGCTTAGAGCTGAATGGCTGGATATATAAATTTGTAAGTCATTTGCTTTCTTTTTTTCCCCTCAGTAGCATTTTATTTTTCCAACTACATGTAAAGATAGTTTCCAACATTCATTTTTGTAAGACTTTGTGTTCCAAATTTTTTTTTCCCTCCATAAGACAGCAAGCAGTCTGATCTATGGTAAATATGTACATTCTTTTAAAATATATTTCTATATTTGTCAAGTTGTGCAAGAGAAATCAGATCAAAAGGGAAAAAAATAAGAAAAAGGCAAGCAAACAACAACAACAAAAAGGTGAAGATAGCATATTGTGGTCTACTTTCAGCCCCTATAGTCCCCTCTTTGGATGTAGATGGCTCTTTCCATCACAAGTCTATTGGAATTGACCTGAGTCACCTCATTGTTGAAAAGAGCCACATCCCATCAGAATTGATCATTACATAATCTTGTTGCTGTACAATGATCTTCTGGTTCTATTCATTTCATTTAGCATCAGTTCCTATAAATCTTTACAGGCTTTTCTGAAATCAGCCTGCTGATCATTTCTTATAGAATAATAATATTCCAAAACATTCATATACCATAACTTATTCAGCCATTCTCCAACTGAAGGGCATTCACTTAGTTTCCAGCTCCTTGCCACTACAAAAATGGCTGCTATATTTTTGTCCTTTTCCCTTTTTATGATCTCTGTGGGATACAGACCCAGTAAAGACACTTCTGGATCACAGGGAATGCACAGTTTGATAGCCCTTTGGGCTAGTTCCAAATTGCTCTCTAGAATGTTTAGCTCCCATTCACAACTTGTGAATCATTTTTCACAGAGATAGTTGAATCCTTGGAAGGGCTCATGACATCACCTTGCTAGAGTAAAAAGTGATAAGAGGAAAGAGCCCAGGCAGAGCTTTGTGATAAATAAATAAATTATACCTAAACATACACATGTCTATATGCATATATACTCATATGTTTGTAAGATTAAATTGTGGATCATGATCATTTCAAAGAAATTGTGAACATACAGGTAGTGTCTCAAAAACCCAGGGAGGGAAGATGAAAAAGGAGGTAGTGATTTATCATGTCAGACATAACAGGTGAAGAAGGTTTAGAACTGAGGGAAGATCATTGAACTTAGCCATTGACAGATCCCCAGTGACCGTGGAGAAAGCAGATTCCGTTCCTTGATGACCTTGAAAGCTAGTGTGAAAAGGGAGGTGAAAAAATGGAGGCAGTCAATGTAAATGGGTTTTTTTTAAAGATGTATGACTGTAAAAGGAGGGGAATTGTTCTATAAATCCTCCATAGAAGATCAGCCTAATGTACTTGACACTATCTTGCTTTGTTACGAATAGATGCAACCTGTGATCACCCCCCTCAGCTTGTCTTTGTGTTACTCCAGGTCTTATTATATGATCTCTTGCAAAATTTGCATTTGAGGGGCAGCTAGGTGGTGCAGTGGATAGAGCACCAGTCCTGAAATCTGGAGGACCTGAGTTCAAATTTGATCTCAGACATTTAACACTTCCTAACTGTGTGACCGCGGGCAAGACATTTAATTCCAATTGCCTCAGCAAAAAAAAAAAAAAAAAAAAAAATGCTTTTAAGGAAGCTAAGCTGATGGGGAAGTCTTAATTTTTTAAATTAATATTGATTTTTGGTTTGTCTCTCACAAACCAAAGGCTAAGGCGCTGTAAGTTCTATGTCTTATAATGGATTCGCCAGATGTTTCCCAGAGGCTTTTTAAATGTTTATTAAAAGTACTGTCCAAAAAAAGGTACTATCTTTTTCTTACATTGTTGACTTGAAAAGGAAAGATAGAATTAGACTTAGTCATTGGAGAGCTTTCTGACTTTTAGTTGGGCCTTGCAGAGTAAGCCCTGAGCTGTTTCTTCCAAGTTGAGGGTGTTCTTTTACTTACTGAAGTGCCTCTTAGAAGCTGTAAGGGCGGGTTTTCCCTGTGAGATTCAGAATCTAGTCAGTGTAGGATTTCAGGATGTGGCTTGGGAACCCAGTTTACTTAAGTAGCTAGAGATTTCTCAGGAATACTTACCCCATTTGAAGATTTTAGAAAATTGAAAGGGATAGCTAACATATTCTAGTGTCGGGCCATATGTAGGGATTGTAAAGTGTTTTGAATTGGATTCGAGAAAATAAACTTCACAAATTCAAGTTGGGGACTTGTGGCTTTGTAGCAGTTTTTTTTTTTTTTTTAAGCTTTTTATTTACAAAACATGCAAGGTTAATTTTTTAATATGAACCCTTGCAAAATTTTTTGTTCCAAATTTTTCCCTCCCTCCTCCATCCCCTCCCCAGATGGCTGGTAGTCCAATACGTTAGATATGTTAAAATATATGTTAAATCCAATATATGTATACGTATTTATACAGTTATCTTGCTGCACAAGAAAAATTGGATCTAGAAAGAAAAAAAAACTGAGAAGGAAAACAAAATGCAAGCAAACATCACCTGAGAGAGTGAAAATGCTATGTTGTGGTACACACTCAGTTCCCATAGTCCTCTCCCTGGGTGTAGATGACTCTCCTCGTCACTGAACAGTTGGAACTTATTTGAATCATCTCGTTAAATCTTGTTGTTCTGTGTATAATGATCTCCTGGTTTTGTTCACTTTCCTCAGCATCAGTTCATGTAAATCTCTCCAGACTTCTCTGAAATCATCCTATTGGTCGTTTCTTACAGAACAATAATATTCCATAGCATTCACATGTCATCACTTATTCAGCCATTCTCCAACTGATGGGCATCCACTCAGTTTCCAGTGTCTGGCCACTACAAACAGGGCTGCCACAAACATTCTTGCACATACGGGTCCCTTTCTCTTCTTTAAGCTCACTTTGGGATATAAGCCCAGTAATAACACTACTGGATCAAAGGGTATGTATGCACAGCTTGATAGCCTTTTGGGCATAGTTCCAAATTGCTCTCCAGAATGATTAGGTCCATTCACAATTCCACCAATAATGTACCAGTGTCCCAGTTTTCCCACATCCCCTCCAATATTCATCATTTTTTCCTGTCATTTTAGCCAATCTGAGAGGTATGTAGTGGTATCTCAGAGATATCTTAATTTGCATTTCTCTGATCAATAAGTGATTTGGAACATCTTTTCATATGACAAAAATTAGCTTCAATTTCTTCATCTGAAAATTGTTCATATTCTTTGACCATTTATCAATTGGAGAATGGCTTGAATTCTTATAAATTTGAATTAATTCTCTATATATTTTAGAAATGAGGCCTTTATCAGAACCTTTAAATATAAAAAGTTTTCCGAGTTTATTGCTTCCCTTCTAATCTTGTGTACATTAGTTTTGTTTGTACAAAAACTTTTTTAACTCAATATAATCAAAATTATCTTGTTTTGTGATCAATGATGATTTCTAGTTCTTTTTTGGTCCCAAATTCCTTCCTCCATAGATCTGAGAGGTAAATTATCCTATGTTCTTCTGATTTGTTTATAATATCATTATGTTTAGATCATGAATCCATTTCAACCTTATTTTGGTATACAGTATTAGGTGTGGGTCAGTGTCTAGTTTTTGCCGTACTAGTTTCCATTTTTCCCAGCAGTTTTTGTTAAATAGTGAATTCTCATCCCAAAAGCTGTTCTTTGGGTTCGAGGTGTTTGGGTTTGTCAAATACTAGATTACTATAGTCATTGACTATTTTGTTCTGTGAACCTAACCTATTCTACTGATCGGCTATTCTATTTCTTAGCTAGTACCAAATGATTCTGATGACTGCTGCTTTATAATATAGTTTTTTTTTAAATTTAATTTAATAATAACTTTACATTGACAGAATCCATGCCAGGGTAATTTTTTACAACATTATCCCTTGCACTTGCTTATGTTTTGATTTTTCCCCTCCCTCCCTCCACCCCCTCCCCAAGATGGCAAGCAGTCCTATATATGTTAGATATGTTGCAGTATATCCTTGATACAATATATGTTTGCAGAACTGAACAGTTCTCTTGTTGCACAGGGAGAATTGGATTCAGAAGGTAAAAATAACTCGGGAAGAAAATCAAAAATGCAATAGTTCATATTCATTTCCCAGTGTTCTTTCTTTGGGTGTAGCTGTTTCTGTCCATCATTTATCCATTGAAACTCAGTTAGGTCTCTTTGTCAAAGAAAGCCACTTCCATCAGAATACATCCTCATACAATATCATTGTCGAAGTGTATAATGATCTCCTGGTTCTGCTCATCTCACTTAGACTGATGCTAAGTAAGTCTCTCCAAGCCTCTCTGTATTCATCCTGCTGGTCATTCCTTATAGAACAATAATATTCCATAACATTCATATACCACAATTTACCCAGCCATTCTCCAATTGATGGGCATCCATTCATTTTCCAGCTTCTAGCCACTACAGACAGGGCTGCCACAAACATTTTGGCACATACAGGTCCCTTTCCCTTCTTTAGTATCTCTTTGGGGTATAAGCCCAGTAGAAACACTGCTGGATCAAAGGGTATGCACAATTTGATAACTTTTTGGGCATAATTCCAGATTGCTCTCCAGCATGGTTGGATTCGTTCACAACTCCACCAACAATGCATCAGTGTCCCAGTTTTCCCGCATCCCTTCCAACATTCATCATTATTTTTTCCTGTCATCTTAGCCAATCTGACAGGTGTGTAGTGGTATCTCAGAGTTGTCTTAATTTGCATTTCTCTGATCAATAATGATTTGGAACACTCTTTCAAATGAGTGGTAATAGTTTCAATTTCATCCTCTGAAAATTGTCTGTTCATATCCTTTGACCATTTATCAATTGGAGGAATGGCTTGATTTCTTATAAATTTGAGTCAGTTCTCTATATATTTTGGAAATGAGGCCTTTATCAGAACCTTTAACTGTGAAGATGTTTTCTCAGTTTGTTGCTTCCCTTCTAATCTTGTTTGCATTAGTTTTGTTTGTACAAAGGCTTTTTAATTTGATATAATCAAAATTTTCTATTTTGTGATCGGTAATAGTCTGTAGTTCATCTTTGGTCACAAATTTCTTCCTCCTCCACAAGTCTGAGAGATAAACTATCCTATGTTCCTCTAATTTATTTATAATCTCGTTCTTTATGCCTAGGTCATGGACCCATTTTGATCTTATCTTGGTATATGGTGTTAAGTGTGGGTCCATGCCTAATTTCTGGCATACTAATTTCCAATTATCCCAGCAGTTTTTATCAAATAATGAATTCTTTTCCCAGAAGTTAGGGGCTTTGGGTTTGTCAGAAACACTAGATTGCTATAGTTGACTATTCTGTCTTGTGAACCTAACCTTTTCCACTGATCCACTAATCTATTTCTTAGCCAATACCAAATGGTTTTGGTGACTGCTGCTTTATAATATAATTTTAGATCAGGTACAGCTAGGCCACCTTCATTTGATTTTTTTTTTTCATTAATTCCCTTGAGATTCTCAACTTTTTATTGTTCCATATGAATTTTGTTATTATTTTTTCTAGATCATTAAAATATTTTCTTGGAAGTCTGATTGGTATAGCACTAAATAAATAGATTAGTTTAGGGAGTATTGTCATCTTTATTATGTTCGCTTGGCCGATCCAAGAGCACTTAATATTTTTCCAATTATTTAAGTCTGACTTTATTTGTGTGGAGACTTTTTTATAATTTTGCTCATATAATTCCTGACTTTCCTTTGGTAGATAGATTCCCAAATATTTTATGGTATCAACAGTTATTCTGAATGGAATTTCTCTTTGTATCTCTTGCTGTTGGGTTTTGTTGGTGATGTATAAAAATGCTGAGGATTTATGGGGATTTATTTTGTAGCCAGCTACTTTGCTAAAATTATGAATTATTTCTAATAGCTTTTTAGTAGAATCTCTGGGGTTCTCTAGGTATACCATCATATCATCTGCAAAGAGTGATAGTTTGGTTTCCTCATTGCCTACTCTAATTCCTTTAATCTCTTTCTCGACTCTTATTGCAGAGGCTAGTGTTTCTAATACAATATTGAATAATAATGGTGATAGTGGGCAACCTTGCTTCATTCCAGATCTTACTGGAAAAGGTTCCAGTTTTTCCCCATTGCATATGATTCTTACTGATGGTTTTAAATATATGCTCCTGACTATTTAAGGAAAAGTCCATTTATTCCTATGCTCTATAATATAGTTTTAAATCTGGTGTGGTTAGGCTACATTCATTTGCTTTTTAAATTTTTTTCATTAATTCCCTTGAAATTCTTGATCTTTTGTTCTCCCTGGTGAATTTTTAAATTTTTTCTAGGTCAGTACAATAGTTTCTTGGAAGTTTGATTGGTATAGCATGAAATAATGTAGCAATTTTTTCTAAGAAAAATACAGGGATTGTAAATGACCTGAAAGATTAATTTGGGTCACCCTTGTATACTTTGTGACTGTGAAGGATATATCATTTCATTGATGGGGTACTCCCACCAGATGTATGATATGGCCATCTAAACAGTGGAGCCATTTTGGACCGCATGGAGGATGTCCAGGTCTGGGCAGATGCTGGTCCTGCCAGTTTATGCCCTGAGCTGACTACAGCTAGAATGTTGTGTTGAGTTTTGGCAGCCACCGTTCAAAGAGGATGTCAGTAAGCTGGGAAGGGCCTTAAGGATTTGCCACATGTGGAGAAGAAGGAAGACTTGAGTGGGCAATAATACAGTTATCAATAAGAATTTGAAAAACTGTCATGTGGAAAAGGGATTAGACTTAGTCTTCACTGAGGGCAATGGATAGAAATAAAATGAGTTTTCAGCAGATCCTTTGTAGGAGGCACCATGCTACATTCAAAGATGAAAGCAAAACATTCCCAGCTGTCCCAGGAAGAACACTGTTAAGGAAAGGGACTGACCGGCCTTGTGATTGCCCAGGTATAGCTGCTCCATCTTCCCATGCAGGTTGGTGCCTTCTCTATCCTGATATACATGCCACCAAGGATAAGGAATGGATAGGAATTTGAGAGTAGCCTGATGGGTTAAGAGCTTGCCCAGCATTAAGAATTCTAGCTTCCAGTCCAGCCAGGGACCTAGAGCAGTTATGGGCAAGTCACTTCTGTCTGCCCCTCTCACCCACCCCCAATAACTCATCCTAAGACTTAGCTTCCTGACTGTTAGTTAGCATATGGGAAGAGATAATGCTGAGTTTGGGGAATGCCTGGAGTTTGTGTGGAATGTGCTTGAAGGGGAATAATAAAAAATAAGCCTAGGAAGATAGGAGAGATCCAAGTAATGAAGGCCACGGATGTATTTTAGCCTGGAGTCAAACAAGTGCCATTGAAGATTTTTGAGCAAACTTTAGGAATATTATTTTGACAGCTCTTTGGGTAATGGATTGGAAAGAAGAATGGAGACCTATTAGGAGACAGGTGTGGTACTATAGGTTATGAGGGTCTGAAACAGTGTTATAGCTGTGGAAATGAAGAGAAAAGGGTGTGGAGGTAGGATCAACAAGACTTGACAGTGATTGGAATTTTGGAGTGGGGGCTGGTGAGGAGAAGGAAGTGACCTGGAGAATTCTGAGGATTAGAAGTTTGCATGGGAGGATGTTGTGTCTTAACAGAAATAAAGGATGGTTTTTGGAGAAGAAAGGCAAGTTTTAGCGGGGATATGAAGGTTGAATTTCAAATTCCTCCAGGACAGATTCTCTGAAAGAGATGTCCAGGAGGCAGTTGATGTCCCCATTGCACTGAAGTTCAGGAAAAAGATGAGTAGATCGTTTAGGTGATTCATCACCATGGAGATGAGACTTCAGCTCTTGGGAGCAGAAAAGCCCTAGATAGAGATCTGGAAGGATACCAATTCAGAGGGTGTGGATGATTATCCAGGAAAGACATTGAGAAAGGAGGAGACAGAGGGTGACACTGAAATTAAGGGAGAGGAATGCCCTGGGGGAGGGACAGTCAGGACACTCACAAGAGAAAGAGGACCAAGCAGCGGCCTTTGGGTTTGGTAGGTCAGCTGTGTACCTGAGAGACATACATACAAAATACAGGGATTGTATTTGCTGAGAGACAGCAGTTTCAGCTAAGGGTAGGACGAGTGTCAAAAGCTGGGTTTTCATTATCTGATAAGAAGCAGGGATTTGGGATGGCAGAGGCCAGCAGGAAGTCACAACAGGTGAGAGGTAGGCGAGGAAGAACTCATAATTATTTTGAGAATCTGAGCTGAGAGAAGCTTTTGATAAGGTAGAAATAGCAGTAAATCTTTGCTTTCATCATGATAGGGAGGGTAAAAACTCCAAAGAAACAGACCCAGGTTTGGTACTTACTGTAATTGGTACTATTGTAAATCCAAATTTACTATTGTAAATGCAGGTACTTATAATTGAATTTTTACTGTCTTGTATGGACAAGAAGAGTACAGAATGATAATGTATTCATCCCATGTTAGTGAGATGATGGGTCAAATGAAGTGTGCATGTCTCTAAAACTGACTTTCAGATCTCCTAACAAGGATCCAACTTTGATAAAAAATAAAAGTCTGCTGTGAGGCAAATAGGAGCAAAGAAGGAGGGCCGGTTTTCGAAGCAGGTGGTGGTTGAACTGGCTTCCTGGGAGTTCTCCCCCAAAGGCGGTGTAGGTGGATGTTGGTGGGGCAGGTGTTGCTGCAGGATTGCCCTACTTCTGGGGTTCCAGTGAGACTCGAGTGCCAGGCTATCTTTCAGGTCAAGAGCATATCATAAGGTGGCAGAAGAGGCTACAGATTGTTAGAAGTTGACTCTAAGCATGGCCCCAGGATATCGCCCTCTGAGCCTTCGGCATAGCCAGCGACGACATGGGGAATAAGATGTTTGGGCTGAGAGCGTTCACTGTCTGCTTTTTAAGTGTGGTTGGGCTTTGCCTCATGTTTCTAAGGGCTTGTTAGCGAATGTTTACTGTAACTATCTCTGGGCTTCCCCACAGGCAACAGCAGCTAGATGACTTGTTCTCTTGAGTTCCAGGTTGTGACTTAGCTTTGAGCGTCTCGGCCTCTTCGTTTTTGTCAATTCTCTTTCCTTTTTCTTACCGATCTGGCCGTTTCCTCCTCTTTTCACTGAGGTGATTGCAGTGGTCTCTCCTTCAGACTTCTCCAATCCATTTCTGCCTCCATAGACTGCCCCAGTGATCAGGCCACGGCCGCCTCCTCCCCCCACTTCACTGGGCAGCTTCATTAGGACCTCTGGGAGGTTTGACATCCAGTTGTCTTCAGAGGGTGTTGGAATCTTTACAAACTGCTGACTCATTAGAGTTGATAGATTATTGATCTGATCTTACAAGAAGATGTTTTGGGCCAGAACCTGAAACAAGGTACTAAGTAGAACTAATTAATACAAGGCTTGTGTTCACACTTTTACTCATTGGAGTTCACAAGTATGGGAGATTCACAAAGTTAACTGTGTAACTTTGTGAATTCACACCTCCCTTGAAGCTCTTAGGGCCAGAGAGCACTATGGGAGAAAACCCATAATCCCTCTCTCTCATATCCCACAATTCCTCTCTCTCATATCCCACAATTCCTCTCTCTCGTATAAAAGAAACAAGAGGCTCTCGGTCAGAATTCAGTGGAATTACATGAAGAGTGGAGCTGGATTGAAGACTGAAGAAAGCAGAGGCAGAAGCAAAGGACAAAACTGCAAGAGCTCTTAGAACCAAGCAGAGAGATAGGCCTCTAAGAAAAGCTAACCAGGCTATATTGGAGACAATAAAATATCTGAACTTTTACCAGCTGGCTGCATTTGGGGTAATTATTCATCTGAACTGATACTAAGGCTGCCTTCAGAAAACCTTCCTCGAGAAACCTTCTCCCCCAGAGAGAACCATCATCTTCTATATTTTAAAGAAGAAAAAGAACACCACATTTTGGCGCCCGAACAGGGCGTGCCGTGGAGTTGGGACGTGCAGAGGGGGAGCCGGGGGCCCAGCATTGGGGATCCTCTGAGTTCTGTGGTTTAGGCCCTGTGCTAAGTGCTGATCCCATCCCATTCAGCTGCTGGGACACAAGGAAGGAGCCTCTAAAGCCTCCTCTGCATTCGGCTCTTCTTGACTCTGGGGCCCCCTTGCTCTGTCCAGAGGATGTTATCCCTGCTGTCCCCGGTCGGGGTGATGTCATTTTGGTCTTATTAGAGATAACAGCCTAACCTCGTTTCCCCTCAGGAAGCTGCTCTCCATGGTAGTCTTGTACAAAAGATTGGGCCTGATGGAACGGACTGCTCCTACTAGGGGTGGGTTTGCATGACACAAATTTAACTCGACTTGACTTAAAGAATTCTGAAAGACATTTCCCAAAAGCTCCCGTTAACTTTACTCTGCTCTCTGCTTGCTCAGCCTCCCACATCCCACCAGAAGACCCCTAAGTGAAAGCAGAAGAGAGATGTGCCTGCTGCAAGGTCCTGCTTTTGCTTCTCTGGCCCAGCCACTGTGTCCTTGAACTATGGGCGGCCAGGTGCTGTGGTCCTGGGCCCCTTTCCTTCTTCCTTCTCAAGCTTTCTGTCAAATTTGCAATAGATAAAATAGATTTTTAAAAAATAGCAAAATAGAAAAAAATGCAAAATGGTCTGTATAAAGAGAATCATCTGTACTCAGACATACAAGTGAATCTCCTTGAGTCCTTTGTATCAATCAGTGACTCACTATTAATACGTAAGAAGCCTTCCACCCTGGGTCTAGAAGTAAGAGATATTTCCTTGCCGAAGGTGGGAGAACACTTAGAGGAAGAACTTAAATAGAATGGATAGTATATTTTCTTACTTTTTGTACCTCTTTTGCCAAGCTGTTTCATAGTTTTCTTACATTATTCTCCTTTCTTTTTCCAGTGTTTTCCTCCACCATTTTTATTTGATATTTAAAATAATTTTTTACTCTTTAAAAACAAAATCTAAGCTTTTTTTTTTAAAGGAATTCTTGTTGGCATGTGTCTAATTTGCATTTTTTTTTTTTTGAGGATTTGCTTGTAAATTATTTCAAGTCATTGTCTTCTGTGTTTGTATCTTGAGTTTCCTTGAAAAGTGGTGGTTTTCTTTTTCTTCCAGCCTTCTTATTGACTTTGGACTTACTGTTGGGCTCCACCTACCTCTAGGGAGGTGTCTGGCTGACCTGAGCTTTTGGAGTTTTTTTGGTCTTTGCTGCTTTCACAGCCCGGTCTGAAAGCATATGAGTTTTTAGTACTTCCAGTGTGGCGACCCAGGGAGAAGTCTGTTCACTGCCCTTTGGGCCTGCAGAATCCTGCTTGGTTTGTATCTCTTGGCTTGTTTGTGATTGAATTTCTGTAGGCTGCTTCTGGGCTCTGTTAGTTTTCTGAGATGTGCGTGTTCACAATGTCCAAACTCCAGGTCCTTGTGGTTATTGTACTACAGGCTGAAATGCTGGGCTAAGGCTAGAGCTGAGGGTCCCCTCTTCTGTTCTTGTTGAGTTTGAAGAAAAAAGATTGAGGTTGTGGTCTTCTTTTTGTAGAAGAGGGATTAGGTTTCTTCTTGACCCCAGAGGCAAAATGGGCTGAAGCTCAGTGAGGGAGACTTACTTTATGCAAGGGAAAATTTCCTAACAAGGTGATCTATTCCTCTGTGAAATAATGTGAGGATTTCCCACTTCAGATAAGGCTGGATGACCATTCTTATAGGAATTGTAATTGTCTTCCCTACCCAGCTAAGGTTACTTCTCAGCTGCCTCTCCCATGAAACTGAGTTTTTTCTTTGATTTTCCTAAAGATTTTTGGTCTTTTTGTCTAATTCAAGACAAATGCTGCGGATATAGTGCACCTTCACTTTGCCAGAGGATCGGAAACTTGCCATAATATCTTTTTTGTTGAGATAATGAAATATACTTAATGGACATCACAAGTCTGAGAGCTCAGTCTGGCAGATTGGTGAAGCTGACCTTTGTCAGAGTGATGGGATGGAGGGATGATTAGATAGATGTAAACATTTCTACTCTGCCAGCCTCTATGCTAAGCACTGAGGATACAAATACTGGCAAGCCAGACAGCTCCTACCTTCAAAGAGCTTACATTCTGTTTTTAAGAATTATTCTAATTTTTTATATTTGTATATAATTTAATATTTTCTCTCCCACCTCTGGTCCAGAGTAATGGTTTTAAATGTATAAAATACATAGGATTATAAAAGAAACCAATTATTTTGAAATAGTTATCAAAATAATTTTTTAAAAACAATTTTATGGAATCAAAGTTAAGCACCACTTGTTTGGTCCTACATCTTTATCTTATAAATGAAGAAACTGAGCTCCCAAGAAGAGAAGGCTCACTCAGTTAGTTAATGTCAAACTAGATGTAGTGTCCCAAATTTCCTGATCCCTGATGCTCTTTTTAAAAAAATATAGATTTTATTAATGTCTTTTCTTGTTATGTGGCTCAGATTCTTGTATGTTTTCCACTTCTGCATTTTTCATGTTCACTAGGGGCTAAAAGTACATTCCATTTTTAGTTCTAGGAGACACCTATTACCAGATATCACTTAAGTGTTTTGTGAAAAGCAAATGGATATTAACTCCTTCAGGAAATCCCAGAATGCTTGCCTTTTCCCCGTACTCTGATTCTGTTCTCCTTCTCCCTCTTTGCTTTTTTTCCTGGCGTTCCCAAGTTCAGAAGAGAATTTCTTCTGAAGGCTGAAATCATGAAAAATGGAGTCTGTTCTTGTTGATTGTAAGGCAGAGGTGGGCTTGTGTGTAACTGCTCACTTTTTATCTTTTGTGGGGTCTGAGCACCAACTGGAACAGCACAAGACTGTGTTCTGGGGGGGGAAGTGGTTTTTGACAAGCTGAGGGCTCCCTGGAGACCTTCATGGAGGGCAAGGGATGTGGCGCTTCTGTCAAAGAGCATCATGCAAGTTGGGGGGCCTGTGGTTTGGCCCTCTTCCTGGGAGTATTCTGAAAGGCACTCTTTTTCCTTCTCCCTCAGTGAGGAGCTGCTGCGGGTCGTCATGTCGGGGATCAAACGAACCCTCAAAGAAAATGACCCCGACTACGAGGAAATTTCTGTGGCGCCCCCAAACAAACGACATAAAGCCATGGAAGACTCAGGTAGAGCTCTCGGGGCATCAAGGCAGAGGCTGTGTGGCTTCCAAGGCACTGTAGTCCTGAAATCCTACTAGAAATGGACCTTAGCTAGTAGTCTCCAGGCCCCTTCTACTTTTTATGGAGGGAGGATGCTGAGGCCCTGAAAGATTAATGTGGATAAGGTTATGCATCTGATTGAGAACAGCTCATTTAGAGTAATGCTCTCAACTAGAGTTCTGCATCATCCCAGCTTACATAATATCTAAACTAATACTGCAAAATTTGCTTCCCCATCTCACAAAATAACTTATCTTAATTTGATTTAAAAGGAGATATCTCAAGATACTTTTATAAGAAGGGAGAGAAAGGATTGTAAAATGAAGCATATTAGTAAAATCATTGAACTGGCAGAATTTAGGTACTTGGAACATCCACTGTCTTCTAAATCCAAGTTCAAACAAAAACAATCCTAGCTGCATTTAAAAAAGAAAATTCTGTCCAAAAGGAAAATCTGCCCAAGGATGTCAGTGTAACCACCAAAAGCTGGCCTGTGGGTCTCCCCCTGTCCACAAAGACATGCTTCCCTCTTCTTAGGTGATATTAAGAAAGGTTTCCAGCAGAGCCGCCTTCTTGGTGCTTTTAGAGTTGGATCCAGGGAGTTTTTGAGAAACCAGAATTGTTTAACTGTTGTTCTGGTTTTGTTCTGTGGACAGCTCGAGACGCTGCCGTGCAGAAGATTGAAACTATTATTAAGGAGCAGTTTGCTGTCGAAATGAAAAACAAGGAGCATGAAATTGAAGTCATAGATCAGGTATAAAGCAAGAGTGCTTTTCATCAGGGGTGGATTGGAAAGTTCAACATCCTTTAACTCTGTTGCTCTTTCTAAAGAAATAAATGTTTTAAATTTATTTTTAGCGACTGATTGAGGCTCGAAGAATGATGGATAAACTTCGTGCTTGCATCGTGGCAAACTACTACGCTTCTGCTGGTCTTTTCAAAGCCTCTGAGGTAAACACGCTGCCCCCACCCCACCCAGAGGACCTTTTGAGTGCCGCCTTCTGGCCTTCTTTGGATTATGTCGTTGTTTTGACTTTAAAGTTGGGGGCTTTTGGTCACCTGAGTGGAGCTGTGGCTTACTTGCTACCATCAGCTCTCACTGTCTACCAGGCCATGGGCTGAGTGCTGGGGAGACCCAGGAAAAGCTTGGTTCAGTCTCCAGCCACACCTCCGTTCAACAGCCACTCGTTCTGCACTCGTCTGTGTAAATTGTCATGCTTGGTATGGAGATACAAAATTAAGAACAGCTCTTTTGGAGAAGAGTGTATTAAAAGAGGCCTTTTTTCTCTTTAATCTTTCTCCTGACTTGGTGAATGTACACTCAGAGTGCATCCCAGCCTTTAAAAGAAAGGGAGACATATGCGTCCAAATCCTAAGCCTTCACCTCCAATCTCCCCTGTATTGGATCTCTCCTTTTCATTTCTCTCCTGGGAGAGCTTAGTGGGATGTGAGAACATTTGCCACGAAAACAAGTGTTTGCTTGATTGCCATTAGACTGCTGGGGAGTGACAGCTTTGGTTCTGACAGCTCGGCCCTGTTTGTAAGCCTTCAGTTTGTTTTTGACAAATAAGCAGATAAAACAAGAATCTCTGGCTCCCACAGGGTTCTGGAAACTTTGATATTGTGAAATACTAACTCTCCCCTCCTTTTCTTTCTTTCCTTTTTTTCCTAACCCTATTTATGGAGATTTTATTTTTATGAGTTTGTTGCCAAGGAAACAGAATTCCACTGAAAGAGAAGTGTTTCTTCTAGATTGTCATTTTGATTATCTAAATGTTCTCATATTTGTATTAAGGAAAACCAGCTTTATTTCAGTTAAGAAAAACATTAATTTGCCTGCCTCCTCCCAATGCCAGTACAAGAGTGGCCCCCGGGGATGGGGGAAAGCTCAGAATGAGAGTGACTTATTGTGGGTTTTTCAAAAGGGCACTGACCGGGCGACCTCCAGGTCTGGTTTATTCAAGATGACCTTGAATACAGAGGATGTTGCCTTGAAGAAACTGCAGGTTAACAATCTAATCAATTTCCAGTGCATCAAAATTATAATTTTACGTTCAAACGATGCCTAACTTTCTGGCTTAGTCCCTTATATCCAGCTGACAGCATGAAGAACTAGCCAGTAGTTAAAAATTTGTAAACAAAGATTTTAATGTAACTGTGGAACTCAAGATTGCAAGGAAATTTTCTATAATTAATATTAACATTTCTTGCTGCCAGATTTTATTAAAATGGGTTAAATTTGTTCCTGTGCTGCTGAAGATGTTTTAAAATGTACTGACCTTTGACTTTATTAAAAGTCAGTGGTTTTTTTTTTTTGCTTTTGCAGGGATCAAAGACTTGTGACGCCATGGTTTTTAATCATCCTGCCATCAAGAAGTTTTTGGAATCGCCATCGAGGTCATCATCTCCTGCTAATCAGAGATCAGAAACACCATCTCTTAACTATTCAGAAAGTGATTCTTTATCTCAGCACAATGACTTCTTGTCTGACAAAGACAATAGTAGCAACATGGATCTGGAGGAACGATTGTCCAACAATGTGGAGCCTCAGAGACTGGCCAGAAATACTGGTCGGGTAAGCTTAAGTTTAAGATTAAAAAGTGGGATGGGGGACAAAAGAGTAGGGCAATAATGGATGAATTTGGCAATCCTTTTCTAGGATTTCTAGGAATCACATTGTGCAAGATGTTGTTCCTTTTAATAGATTTAGACATTTTAACTACTTAGAAGTACAAAGAGTCCTGGATCTAATGAGGGCATGCCCCTCATGGCCAAAGATCCAAGCCCCATGATCGACTTTGATGTAGGCCTGGTGTGTGGGGCTAGGACAAGTGCCAGCCCAGTGTGGGACTCTGACCCAGGGTGACTGCTCTTGGGCTGACTTGAGCTGGCACTTTGGGGGAGTCCTGTTAGGGATTTGGGTGGGGTCAGACCTTACCCTGCATTGAATAGTTTGCAAAGTGTTTTTGTGTAAATGATTCCAATGAATCCTCCTTGCAGCCAGCTTGAGGGGGAAAGAGGGATCAAGAGAGCAAAGTTTTAGTTTTCTTTTCTAAATGACAACCTTGAATTTGGTGACATCTTCAATTACTGAGTGTTTTTTTAGGTACAGGGCACTGTAGACCTGCTGCAGGCAAAGATGGATAAGAACTGGACACCTAACAAATTCTACTTTAAACAATTTATTTTTTTGGAAAAACAAAAGGTTGCCTTCTATTGTACTTAGTAGGAAAATGTTTACTCCCATACTCTTAGTTTTTGGTTGTGCCTGTTCAGTGCTGCTGCCCTTCCTGATGATATTGGACATCTCTTAGTAGCCACTGTGTTGGTTTTCTTTCAGGACTCCAGTGGTGGAACAAGCTCTCGGAAAACAAACCTACAGAATTCAGATCTCGCTTCAGAAGATGTTTCAAGACTTTTTGTGAAGAAAACCATCGTAGTTGGCAATGTGTCAAAGTGAGTATGCTGCAGGATCTTGTTTGTTTCCACTCCCTTTTTAGTTTTTAGTTTGCGTTTCCTAAGACTGGAATAGAAATAATTGGATCACAGTTGTGGAAGGAGAGAGCTGGAGAAACTTTTTTGACAATTGATGTCCCCTTTGTTTTACAGACATGGAGACAGACATTTATTTATTCACTAGATGTGAAAAAATGACATAACGCATAAAATTTATTTATATGCTGAAAACATTTCCGTACAAGCCACAAAGTGAAGGGGATAACAGATTCCCTCCTATCTGTGAGTGACCAGTTGATCTGATAGCCATGGGTCCCTCAAAGTTTAAATCCGGATTAGGAATATCTGCTTGTTTCCCCACACACGGTGTTTCCTCATTTTACCAATGCAGCACATTTCAGAGATAATGAGAAATAGAAAGCTGGTCTTGCCCAGGTCAGTGGGTATGAGTGGTGGGAGTTAGAATTCTGGTGCTGAGAGCGACCAGGTGAAGGATCAGCTCTCTCTGAATCTGTTTCCTGTAAGGAGGGACGAAGGCTCTTATACTTGCTGGCTGAGAAGAAAATGCTTTGTGAAACCTGAGCCCTCCACATAAGAGGCATGATGCCAGTAATGACCAAGACTTGGATGGTACCAGTATGAGGGAACTCGGGAGAGTGAGCAGAGGACTGACTGTTCCCTTCAGTGGTCTGGATGGGACTTGTGGCTCCGACGCGTCCCCCAATCCTGCCAGACCTCGGCTAGCTCACCTGTAAAAGGAGCTAGTGCAAGTGACGACGCGCTGGGTATTCCGCATCTTGTGTGTTTCTGTTACCTGTGGGCTGGAAGGAACCTCAGAGACCAGCCTGATCTGCCTCCACCTTCCTATTTTAAAGATGCAGAATTGAAACGCAAAGGTTCTGTGATTTACCAGAATTGGCAAGCTATTTATTTTGACTTTACTGAAAAGCAGTCTCTGGATTGGCCCATCTCAGGCTAAACTTTGACAAAAATTCTAAGGAGCAGCTAGCTCTGCTGATCAGGGTGTCTCACATGAGGTGACCAGCCTAATCTAACCTTGAAGTTAAGATTCCCTGCTTCTAATGCACTTCTTCCTCATGTCTGCTATCTTGGAAACCCCTGGCATTCTCCAAAGCACAGTCCAGCTGATTCCTCTTGGACTTAGACTTCAAAGCTTTGTATTCACTTCTTTCCCTCTGTGTTGGATTCTCTCCCTTGCTCAGGGGATGTATTCCTTGAGGACAAGAACCATTTTGTTGAGGGATTTATAACACCACTGGGTGCCTCCCCTTAGATGTCAGTGGATAGAGTACCAGCCCTGAAGTCAGCAAGACCCAAGTTCAAATGTGGTCTCGGGCACTTAACACTTTCTGGCTGTGGGACCCTGGGCAAGTCACTTACCCTCAATTGCCTCAGCAAAACAAACAAACAAACCAAAAAAGACCCTTAGATGTTAGGTGTGTAAGAGCTACTTTTTGAATTTTATTGGATTTGTTGAAGAAGATCAAGAATCCAATGACAAAACTTTGACACCAAAATAGGAATGTACTTATTCAACAGCTTTAACCAATAGGCTGTTGTTATTGGAGACGATCTTCTGTCCCTGATCTTGTTGAGAGGGTAGCAGAGCAGACTGTCTTGGCCTTTACTTTCTTCATAGTACTTAAAACACTTCCAACTTAGTGGCTTTTGCTCATGAAAGAGATGCTAATATCTAAGTGTAAGGAAACCAACATGGAAGCAAGTTACTTGATTTAATTCTCACGTGGTGCTTCCTTATATAAATGCCAGGAACCCAGATTTCTCCCTCATGACGACTTGTCTTGGGAGGGAACTTGAGGGATGCTCATCCTTGAGAAACTGCCAGATAAATCTGGTGTCCAGTTGTGTGCGTACAGTTAAGTGTCCAGCCAATAGTGAGGGGCAAATAGAAAATTTTCTTTAATGTGTATTCTTGCTGTGACTATGTGGGGTGTGGGCATCAATTTGGCTGGACTCTAGGCCCAGCTCCCCAATCTGCCCGCTCCGGTAGAACCCTAGGTCAGGCCTATAAGTATTTGTTGCAGCTCCTGAGACTCACGTGTTCACTCCTCACATATAGATTATTTTTCAGTTGGAGCTTAGGGTTACGCCCTCAGGCCATGGGGGCTGAGCTTCTCATGGGGGAAAGAATGATCCCAGAATAGGATGATCTCATGCTGTACTACCTCTGTGGCCCCAGTTCTGCCAAGTCCAATGGGTTAGATAAGTTCACAAATCATTCTCTGATAACATGCCGGCAGCCTGATGGAGGGCAGTGGAGATAGACTGACCCCTCCCAAACTCCAAACTGCCCCAGGCAAATTCTTCATTATCCTTGAGATAAACTAAAGTGACCTCCACAGTCCCTCCCAGCTCTGAATTTTTGATTCTGTGAAGTACTTGTTAACTCAGGTCCTTGGAGCTGGGATAACTGGGCCACAGAGAAGGGGGCTCACTAAGGAGCTGTCTTATGAGGGAAGACAGTCAGTCAGTCATGGACAACTACGTGGGATGGAAAGTGACCATCATCTGGGGTGGGGGTAGGGGGTAGGGAGAGGCTCCCGTGGAGCTGGGAGCCAGGGATTCTAACAATGAAGGAGGGCCAGTGTCCCTGTCCAGCCATCCATTGTGGCAGCACCAGTGCCAAGGCCAGATTATTACAGCAGAGGCCCATAGGTAAGGCCCATTGTGGGATGGTGAGTATGGAAAGGAGGGAAATAATTAAAAAATGAGAAAGGCCGAGAAAAGCTTAAAAGATTTGGGCAGTTTGATCCTCGAGATACAGGGAACCAGCAGGATAAAGTAAAAGTGGAAAGGATGCAAGCCAGTCAGAATTAGGACTTTAGAAAAATCCTTTTGGCTTCAGTGTGGAGGATGGATTGATGGGGAACCAGATTCACATCAGAGAGTTGAGTGTTAGTCCAGTTGTGGGCTAGGGGGAGGATGGCGGCTCTGTTTGTGGACAGAAGAGGTTGGGTATGAGGAAGAGGGTGTGGAGATAGAAAAAACAAGATCTGACAACTGGTTGAATATGGAGAGTGAATGAGGGAGAGAAACAAAAGGTAACACTGAGGGTGTGAACCTAGGGACTGGAGGAGGAGGATGCCCTTGACAACATGAGTTATTAAAATTGTCATGTGAATAAGGAATCGTTATTGAGGAAAACAAGAAACAAGGCGAGTAGAAAAAAACCAATAAAAGTAAAATTCTATTACAGCAAAAAGCATGACAAAAATCTCTCCTTAACAAAAGATTACTAAGCCTTAATTGATGACCATCTTATTGAAAGTAATGTTTAATAATCTCCCCCACCCCCCCAAAAGATCAAGTTAAAAATAAACTCAGTGCCTTAATGTTTATAAATTGTTTTTCAGTCAACAAGTAAACAATTATTAAGCACCTTCCATGTGCCAGGCACAGTTCTAGGTACCGTGGATATGAAAACGAAATAGTCCTTGCCCTGAGAATTTAAAACACGCACACGCCTCAGGATATGCTAGTGCAGTGGGACATCTATCTGCTGGACAATGAGGACAGAAATTGCCAACTGAAAAGGGTGTAGAAAGGCCGGATTCGTTGCTAGCACTTTCAAGGACACTGTCCATAAACTTCTTGCTTTCCTGATGGGCTCTACACTTGGCTCCCCTGGATGCCTCCTGATCCGACATCACAAGGAAAATATATGTTGAATTTCACCCCTTACCTGGCTCTCCTTTTAAGTTCTTGTATCCTAATTGGTTTTTTTTGGGGGGAAATAGTGTTTCCTCCCAAATAGATTAGTGGGAGTTTTTTGATTCTTTTTGCAAGGCAATTTGGAGTTAAGTGATTTGCCCAAGGTCACACAGCTAGGAAATAATAAGTGTCTGTAGTCAAATTTGAACTCGGCTCCTCCTGACTTCAGAGCAGTGCTTGATCCATGTGCCACCTAGCTGTCCCAAGACTAATGCAGTAATTCTATTTATCCACATTTACTTACACATTTTTCCTTTCAAAGAGATCTTATTTTCAGCAGACTGCCTATGTTCTAGGTTAGCTCATCCTTTGGTACTTACGGTTAGTTAAACTGTTATGTAGTGTCTCTTGAAATTTTGATTTGTTGGCCAACCTCAAGGTTCCTAGCCTTTTAACTTTTTTAATCCTTCCATTGGTAGGTTCTTCATTCTGTGTAGGAAGACCAAAGCAGACCTGTTTGGTAGCTATTGAGGCAGCTAGATGACCCAGTGTGGCACCTAGGGTCACGATCGAAAAGGAGAGAGACCAACATTTATTAAATGCCTGCTGTGTGCACGGAGCTATATTAAGCACTTAGCTCATCTGATCTTCACAACAACCCTGTATTTCACAATTGAGGAAACTGAAGCAGAAGTTAAATGACTTACCAGGGTTACATTGCTAGGATCTGCCTGGGGCTGGGATTCAACCTGGGCTGTCCTGACTCCAGGGCCAGTGCTCCAGCCATCACCCTTCTTGGTTTGGATCTTCTTGCCTACTTAGAGTAAACTGGGTGATCCCAGATAAGTAGGTGGGCCTCTCCGCCTCACTTTCCTCCGCTGTAAAATGATGATAACAATGAAACTTAAGTCACAAAGTTGTCATCAAATAAGATTATCTATGTAAAATACTTTAGGATTCTTAAAGCATTATAACAATGTTAATTACTGTTGTTGTTTTAGTATCATAGTACCCTGAGAATGGAGAGGAGCAAGGTCTGGATGAGATTTAGCTAGTGGTTGGTAGTTGTCCATTCCATAATAAAGGATAACCGTGTATCCCCGGCAGCAAAGCAATTTATTGGATTTTTGTTTTGTTTTGTTTTTATTAACTGAAATTATATGCTGATGCTTTTGTTTAACTTTAAATGCAAGCTTGTTCTGTAGACATCCAGACTTTCTGAAAAGAAGAAATTGAATGAGTTTTATTATGTTGATGCAGCTTTGGAAGATTCTTGAACTCCAAACATTCTTTAAAATGACTGAGAAGAAGCCATTTTGATCATGTTTTCTGAAAATAATTATGAATTCAACTTTTTTTTTTTTTTTTTTTTTTTACCAGGTACATTCCCCCTGATAAGAGAGAAGAAAATGATCAGTCAACTCATAAATGGATGGTGTATGTCCGGGGCTCCCGAAGGGAGCCTAGCATCAATCACTTTGTAAAGAAAGTTTGGTTCTTTCTCCATCCCAGCTATAAACCAAATGACCTTGTGGAAGTTCGGTAAGTAAATTTAGGATGTCATACAATAAACATTAATTAAGTACTTATAATGGCCCAAGAACTGGAGAAAAAGGCAATCCCTGGTCTTGAGGAGCTTACAGCCTACTGGGGAAAGACAGTATCCAAAGGAAGCTGGTGTGTATGGCGGTGGGGACTAGTAGAGGGTTCCTGGAGCAGGAGAGTGGTGGTAGTGCTGATGATGTGGAAAGCAAGCAGAGCAGCTGATAGCAAATGGAAGATGTCTTGTTATTGAATAAAGCATTAACATTTCATAAAATTGCAGAAAGCTCATCTAACCAAACCATTTTTTATAGGTAAAGAAACTGAGGCAGAGAAAGGCTAAGTAATTTGCTCAAATCCACATAGTTTGTTAGTGGGGGTGCTAGGGATAGAATGTGGTACCTGTTGTAGAGGTCTTTTTACTGTTATCTTAACATGGACATGGTGACCATAATGTCTGATCTTATAAGCAAATCTCTGGGATCTAATTCTTTGCCATATTAATGGTTTCAGTTCCCTATTTTTGCCATATACTTTACTATAAGTAGTAGAATTGTAACTAGGGCAGTGTCCACATCAGACTTTGCCACAGGGTCCAATATCTTGGGAGAGGTGGAAGAGGAAGACTTTCTCCCTGGGGCAGGACCCAGGTCTAACTTGTCCTTGCCTCAGTAGCTGACTTTACACAGGGCCCCATGCCTGTATGGCAGTGATGCTGCTATTGACTAAGAGGGACCCTTGTGCCAACATCTCCTTGTCATCTCCTTCAGGGAGCAGTATTGTTTCCTGAAGACTTTTGTTACCAAATCTTGCTCATTAGCTGTTAGTGCCAGAACTCTCACAAAACTGGCCTTGGGTGATTTAAAGAGATTGTTTGCTTTTGGGAGAGAACTTGTGTCTGTTCTTTTTGTGCTGAAGAAGTCGCTTTGACTAAATGTCTGAGATCTTAACAGTTAAGCAGATCCTCTCTCCTATCTCATCTTGTGCTAAAAAAAAAAAATAGTTTGTGAAAATGGTTTTAAGCAATAATTGTGTCAGCATTTTTCTTAATTCCCAACTTGTAAAGTTGTCTTTGTTTCAGTATGTTCAGCTAGCAGGTTCTCAGTAAAAATAAGTTAACTTTTATTAGATTTCTCTTTTTAAAATTATTTTTAATTTAATTTTTTTTGTTTCTTCATTGTTTGTTTTTATTCCTTCAATTTCCTTCGCTTGCTTTTTTTCCTTGCCAGCTTTTTAAATAATAGCTTTTTATTTTCAAACTACATGCAAAGATAGTTTTCAACGTTCACCTTTGCAAAACTTCATGTTCCAAATTTTTCTCCTTCCCTTCTTCCAGACAGCAAGTAATTAAATATAGATTAAGCATGTGCAATCCTTCTATACATGTTTCCATATTTATCATGCTGCACAAGAAAACTCAGATCAAAAGGGGGAAAAAGTGAGAAAAAAAAAGCAAGCAAACAAACAACAAAAAAAGGTGAAAATAACTATGTTGTGATCTACATTCAGTCCCCATAGATTCTTTCTGGATGCAGATACCTCTCTTCATCATAAGTCTCTTGAAATTGGCTTGAATTACCTCATTGGTGAAAAGAGCCATATCTATCAGAATTGATCATTGCATAATATTGTTGTTGCTGTGTACAATGTTCTCTTGGTTCTGCTCACTTGCATCAGTTCATATAAGTCTCTCTAGGCCTCTCTGAAATCATCCTGTTGGTTATTTCTTACAGAACAATAATATTCCATTACAGTCATGTACCATAATTTATTCAGCCATTCTCCAATTGATGGGCATCCACTCAGTTTCCAGTTTTTGGCCATTACAAAAAGGGCTGCCACAAACATTTTTGCACATGTTTTTTGTACATTTTTCCCTTCTTTAAGATCTCTTTGAGATATAAGCCCAGTAGAAACACTGCTGGATCAAAGGGGGTGCACAGTTTGATAACTTTTTGAGCATAGTTCCAAACTGCTCTCCAGAATGGTTGGATCCATTCACAACTTCACCAACAATGTATTAATGTCCCAGTTTTCCCACATCCTCTCCAACATTTATCTTTATCTTTTCCTGTCATCTTGATTTCTCTCCTTTTTTAAGAATTGAAATGGAAACTTGGGGAAAATAGTGTTGTGGCTAGTAAAAGTTTTTTAACTAAACCTCTAGTAGTAATCCTTAAAATAAGAAGAGATGAAGTTTTAAGCTTTATTATAATTAGTAATAAACCATTGAAATGGAAAGTAAGACACAAAACTACTCTTCCACAGGTACAGAGCATGGTAGGCAGCAGAGGTGTCCCCTCTGAGAGATGGCCCACTTGTTCAACCCTCTTTCTGCTTTTTAGCTTTTTGCATCTCAGTATGATCAGGTGATGGTGGTTTCCTAATGTGTTCATGATCTTTGTCAGTTGTTTCTTCCATTTAAAAACAAGGTTCTGAGAAGTTCCTGGGCTTTGCCAGCCCATGCAGGAGAAGTCCAGGACCCAGAGTATATTAAGAGGCCTTGATCTTGGGGTAGGTCACATGGCAAAGGCAGCAGTTTGCAGTCGAATCAAAGAGTCCCTGGGCCCCCCAGACCTGGCTGACTTCCAGCCCTCCCTCCCAAGAAGGCTGAGACCATGGGTCCTGGTGGCAGGAGCTTCTGGTGTCCCTTCATCTGGCATTTGGTTGTCCTTCTTTCTCAAGGAATCATGGCCATGTCACACAGACACACACCCATGTCCAGATAGACGCCCGGGAGGCTAATGGCATTGTTCCCAGTCCAGCTTTGTGACATAGTTCGTCTCCTAGGGGCCTTCTGCCACTGTCAGAGAGGGGAACGTTCGCTGGGTCTTTGCTTTCTGGTGGGTGATCTGTGTCCCCTTCCTTGTGCCTCAGCCTCCTCCTCTTGCAGGGTCTGTTCTGTGATGATTGGTCTGGATTCCACTCCCTCAGCAGCAGAACTGTTAGTATGGAACATTTGTCTGTAGCTTGAGATCTCAGGGACTTTCCCAAGGCCACAAAGAAGGGGCAAGACTTTAGTTTGGGTCTTCCCAGTGGCCTGGATGAGCCCCCTCCCAAAATGAGATCACCGTCCTTCCCATCCTTCCTGCCTGGCTGCTGCAGGGACTGTTCCAATATCTCGATAGCCAACGTTTTACATTTAGCAGCTTAATTGGTGTGAATCAGCTTGTTACGGTCAAATAAAGACATTCATTCATATAAATACATATTCAATTGAAAAGACTGTGAAAGAAACTTCTCTTAAGTAATGTCACTTGATACATCTCTTGCCTCCTTTTCACTTCCACAACAGAAGGTAAGATGTGATTGCTCATGTATAAAACCCTGTGCCTGGTTCCTGTCTGTTACCTTTATTTCTCTATAATGCATGCAGACTTTTGAGAAATGCAAGTAAACTTCATTGTAACGTGAGGGCATTTTTGGGTCCAAACTTCTCCCCCAGTGTGGGTGACAAGTAGTGCTGACCACGCTGGGGCTGGAGGAACTGGGTCACGGTTCTTTTCCTGCCCATGGGCCTCCTCCGCTTGGTTGTTCTCCCACGCCTTCCATGCTGTAGTTCCCAGTTGGATCCCCTCTCCCCCAAGAGTCTCTGTTGTTTTTGGAGGACTGAGTTTTTGGTTTGTTGCTGGTCCTAATGGGTTTTTTCTGCCTAGAGGATCCCTTCTTTTCCCTACTCTGCAATTCAGGTGCTGTTCTTTTTATTGAAACATATGGGGTGCGTCATCTCCTGGCAGTTTTCCTTTTTAGTCTTGACATTAATGTTGATGATTGGCGTTTGCTGTGTTGAGCCGTCTCCTTTGCTTGGCTGTCCCGGTACTTTTGAGGCTATGGCTACTTTGGGGTTCTGCTTTCAGTCATGTTTGCCAAAGCCCACCAGACTCTGCTCAACTAGAACTCAAAATTGGACATTTCTCTCATGCTAAGAATTACCTCCCCAGGATTTCCTCTTCCTTAGTAGGAATTTACATTTGTATTTTAAATGCAAAATTTACATTTGTATTGCAATCAATCTGACATCATTGATAAGGGCATTCCTTCCAAAAGTGTAGATCCCAATTTATTCATGCCTAACCATCCTTTGTGATTCATCTGGGCCTCCCATAAATCCACCCAAGGAGGAAGGGCCCACCCAAGTAGGGACTTTCCAGGATTTACTCATCAGATATATCTTAGTAACAAGCCAAGTCTATTGGAACAGCCTACTGTAATGCAGAGCACTTAATACTGTTAGATTATCTAATTGGTAAAGAACTCTTTGGCTATAGAAACCCATTTAAATAAAGAAAAGTACCTAATGGCTCCCTGTTCATCCCCATCCTTCTAGGCCTTTCTTCTGATGTAGTGACTGTGGCAAAGGGAAGATAACTAGGGATCAGAGAGTTTTCATTTTTTAAGATTGTAAGTATGAGCTTAGCTGTTACCTTACTTATGAGATTTTGTAAGAGCAGTGAGAAAATACTACTGGAAAAACTAAGTCATCTTCAACTTCAGTTTTTAAAATGCTTAAGACTTAATTTACAAGTCAATAGAAATATTTTAGGTTGCTATCTAGTGAGGGTTCACTTGTCAGTTCTCAAAGATTTTGGGAGGGGCGGAAGGCAGTTGACCTTTCTTTATATGGGATTCCATATTTTTGTTGAGTATCTTCTTGCCTCTTTCAGACTTTTTCCTCTTTCCACTCCAGATTGTCCATATGTCTTTTATTTATTTGATTTCTTCCAGTCTGGAGCAGATAAAGTCCGATGAGGTTGGGCAGAATGGAATATGAAACTTAGGGGCCAAATGCAAATGTCATCTGCCTCCATGTTTGTTCCCTATTTCCTGAGTTTAGCAAAACTCAGCAATAATGAATTAATTGTGAGAGAAAATCCAGAGAATTCTCATTGGAAAGAGTCTGGGAGATTTCACCCATATCTGCTTTTTTCTAGAGAGCCTCCTTTCCACCTGACCAGGAGAGGTTGGGGTGAGTTTCCAGTCAGAGTTCAAGTTCACTTTAAGGACAACCAGAACAAGCGGATAGATATCATCCATAACCTGAAGGTATTGTATGAGAATGACACCGTAATGGATGGTGGGCATCATTTGTACTCCCAGACACATGCTGTAGCGATAAGAAAAACGGTCGTGGTGGGAAGAGGTTGGTGGAAGATTCTTGAAGACAGTAGGCTACCTACACCTGGATTCTGGAAAACCACCCAGTGGTAGTTGCCATGATGGAGCCAGGGTAAATGGTTAAAAAAAATTGGTATGAATTCTTAAAGAACAGAACTATTGGAGACAGCCTGTCTCCAAAGGGAATGCCTACAAATTATGTGACTTGGGCAAGGCACGCCAACCATTATTCTGCTTATGTCTGTATATCTTTGAGGACTCTGAAAAGGATATTGGTCTGAATGCAGAGGGTAGCATAATTTCATCCTTATAAATGGGCCTTTTATGGGTTGGTATCATGTACATTTTCCACTGAGTTAATTTTTTGTAAATTTAGAGTTATTTATTAAATCATTCTTCTCTCCTTCGGTGTCCAGATTGGGTGTTTTCTTTGAATAAGTATATCTTTAGAACTCCTTCCTTCTCTGCAGCATCTCACTTGTCAACCTTAGAGAATACTGGTAAAGCCCCGTTGTGATATGTCTTTCCTAAGTTAGAGGTAAAGAACATTGTTATTTGTCTTTATATTTTAAATTACTTTCTTGAAATGATTTTTTTTTTAAACTAAGTATATTTTAAATAGAAAAGCACATAGTGACTTGGTGCTGTAAAAAAATCATTAAGTGTCACATACAGATATTCCCGTAGAGCTGTCTCATCTCTGCCTACTCATTTGGTGTGACTATTCACCCTCAGTTGCTCAAGGCCTACCTTGCTTTTTCCTCACTTTACTGGTACTCTGGCTGTCCATCCCTGTCATCTTCCCCACTCACTATATAACCCTCCCTTCTTTTTTTGTCAGGTACTAACTAGGTGAATTCTTTGACTATTGTTCATCTTTGGAATTCCTCATTGATTTTGTGTTTCAACCTAGTGTTATCCACCACTCTCCCATCTACCTCTTTTTCAGTTTTTTAAATCATCAAATCATTTGTAATCCTTTAGAGGCTCCCACTCTTGCTGCCAACATAGCAGGAAAGTTGGCAGCGTGTTGGTACTTGGAAGATTGATCTAGGCTTTTGTGAGAAATTAGAGTCATTAAAGGGGCTTTTCGTTTTGCTAAAGGCAGTCTAATGCCTTCTCCTGCTCTCTCCCTCTGGGCTCTGCTCCCCAGGTCTGTAACAGTGTCTGTGCCAGACACATTCTCGAGATGGAGAGGCGCTCTCGCTTGTCCATCCCACTGCACGGTGTGACCTGAGCAGGACACACTGGTGTCCACTTGGTCTTACCTGGGAGGATGGTCGGGCCAAACTCCTTGTCCTTGTTGCAGATCTCCTCCCGGAGGTTATAGAGCGAAACTAGTTGTGATCACTTGTCACAACAAAGAGATAGAGCCCAGGAAGCTGAGCTGACCCCCCTAGGCAGCATTGTTAGAGTTGGCTTAGGTGCTCACCCTGGCGTCATTTGAGCATGCTAATGGAAGGAGAACGACAAATGACAGAGAAATGACAAATGCACCATTGGTACAGGCTCTTTTCTCTCTCCCTCAGGGCCCTCGGCCTCCTTTACAGACACAGTCATTTCATTCTGTGACCACCTTTGTCCCCCATGTCTTGTGACTAGAGCCTTTGCTCCCTTGGCCAGAGTGGATCTTGTGTTCTCACAGAGCGCCTCCCTGTCCTCTCCATCTCTCTTATCTTAGGTTTCTCCCCAGGGCTTCCTGGCTCCTTCCCCCTTCTTCCCCCCCCCCCCTCTCCCCAGCATTTCTCTGCCCCGGGGTTCTGCGCCTTGGGCTCCCCTTGGGCTGTCTGTGTTTCTGTTTTTCTGATTCTTTTCTGTTGTCCAGTTTCTGGCTCTCCAGCTTCTTGTTAAAGCTCCAAAGATTCTCTCATGACCTGGTCCTTTGGCCTTTGTCCACTCTTCCCTTTGATTTTTCTGCGCTTTGATGCTCTTGATCCCCACCTTTTCTCAGAGCCCCTCCCCTCTCCTGGTCCTCTTCCTCTCTCTGACCAGGCCACCTCTGAGGCTACAGAATCCTCCTCTGTTCATCTTCTGCCCCATTTTGTTTGGTGATTTTGTCACTTTCCCTGCTGAGTCTCCATTTTAGAGCTCTCTCCTGGCCTCTGGTCTTCATCTCCAATTGTCTTAGACATTTCAGACTGGATGTCATGGGTGTCTGAGACTTTCTGCCAGAATTGAACTCTTTCTCTTTCCCTTCCTACAAACTTCCTTATTGCTGCTTCTGCCCTTGAGGGAAGGGACTGACCAGTTTTATCTTGGTATCCATCCTCGCCCCTTAGTAAAGTGCTTGATATGTAATAGGGGCTAAATACAAACTTGTCACATAATCAGTTGATTCTCTGAAGTCAGAAACTGTGCCTTTGTATATCTTTATGTTCCCTCACATTTCCTAGCACCCTGCCTTACAATATCAGGTGTTCAGTAAATACTTTTTCTGTTGTGATGATTATTAGAGTATAAAGGAATTTGAATGTTTGGAGTCCTTAAACCATTGTGCATTGTTGTAAGCCTGGCAGTTTAATGGAAAAGTTCAGGAGGAATGACAATGCAGATGTGGCCTTGTACATATTCCATTTCAGGAAAGGTCAGAGATTAGCCTGATAACTTTTTAGTAGATTTATTTCAAAGAAGCAGTGTCCTTGGATGACCGAGTAATTGTAGGGAAATATGTTATACACATAAGAAATAGTAACGAATGATTATTTTACTTGTTGTCTCAAGAATGATTTATTATTCTCATTGATTTTGGACTACAACAAGCAGGCTTATAGATGATTATTTTCTACAATTTATCCTGCCTATCTTCATGTTTCAGTATTTAGTGTAGGCGACCCTGGATTTTCAAACACTGGATTAAGCCTTCCCAAAGATGCAGGGATGATCTTTCTGTTCATTCTTGGAAGCAAGGATCAAGAATCATAGGAGGTAGTCCGACTTATGGGGGTGGGTATACAAGATGGGTTTAAGGAAAGTTCACTGACTGAGCCAAGATGTCAGAGGAAAGTTAGGAACTCACCTGAGCCCTCCAAAATTCCCTTCCAAATGACTTTCAAATTTCAAGACAAATTCTGGAGCAGCAGAACTACAAAAGGATGACGTGAAACAACTTTTCTAGCGGTGAAGGAGATAGAAGTCACAAAGACCAGAGCATAGGCCAGGAAAATAGTAAATATACTTCTTAGATCGTAGCACCTTGGAAAAACTGAAAACTTATAGACACTCCCTTCCCTCCAAACTGGATCTGAAAATAGTTAATACAAAAAAAGCTGAAACTTGGGACAGTGTTCCCTCCAACCCAGAAGTAGATCCAAACATTAGCCAAAAATTAAAATTCAATAAATAAGTGAAAAAAAATAAGTAGATAACAAAAAAGGTATCTGGAAAGTTATTATAGTGGCAGGGAAGAGCAGAATACTAAGAAGACAGTCACATCTTAAGAAGTTGTCCAAAGCCTCAAATAAAAATAAAAATTGCTCTTAGGCCCAAAAAGGAGTTTAAAAATTAAATAGGAGAAGTAGAGAAAAAAATGGGAAAAGAAGTTTCATAAAAAGACTCAGCACTTTAATAAAAGAGGCACAAAAAAACCTGAAGAAAATTATACCTTAAAAAATGTTCATATGCAAAAATCTACTGAAGAGAACTCCTTAAAAAGTAGAATTGGCCCAATGGAAAAGGAGGAATAATAGCTCACTGAAGAAAATAATTCCTTAAAAATTAAAATTGGGCAAGTGGAAACTAATAACTTCATGAGACTTCAAGAAACAATAAAACAGAATCAAAAGAATGAGGGGGAAAAACAGAAGATTATGTGGAAAAACAACTGACCTGAAGAATAGATTGAGGAGAGATAATTCAAGAATTATTATACTACCTGAAAGCATGATCCAAAAAAAAAGAGCCTTGGCATCATCTTTCAAAATATCAAGGAAAACTGCTCTGATATTCTAGAAATAAAAGGTAAAATAGAAATTAAAAAAATCTAACAGTCACCTCCTGAAAAAGAACCCAAGATGAAAATTCCCAGGAATGGTATAGTCCAATTCCAGAGCTCTTACATCAAAGAAAAAAATATTGCAAGCCACCAGAAAGAAATAATTTAAGTGTCCTACATGGAACTAGGTCAGGATAATATAAGAATTAGCAATTTCTACATTAAAGGATTGGAGAGTTTAGGATATGATATTCCAGAGGGCAAAAGATTAGGAACACAACCACGGATCACCTATCCAGCAAAACAATATAATCCTTCAGGGGGGAAGTGGACATTCAAGCATTCCTGATGAAAAGACCAAAACTGGTAACTCTTTGAGTATTCTATCATTTATTAGGGCAGTTAAAAAGGGTATTATATAGATAGGTGGTATGGATTTGAGTTGAATATAATGGGATGACATTTAAAAAATAAGAGAAATTAAAAAATAAGAATGGGTGAGAAAAAGAGAAGTGCACTGGGACAAAAGAAAGAGGTAGAACTGGGTAAATTATCTCACATTAATTGTTCTTTGTCCTTTATTCTAGAAGAGAAGCAGTTACATTGGAAAGGTGATACCATGACTTACAAGTGAATTGTATTTTAGTGAAGTGGGTTATGCTCCTCCAGAATCATCTGGATCCAGTGGCAAGAGAAATGGGTGCAGTTTCCCAGATCTCAGTTTGTTAGTGGCAGTGCCCATTAAGGTGGTTTCTTTTACCTAACCAGGAAAAAAAAAGTCACTTTAAGAAGGGAAAATACTTGAGTGTTTCTGGCCAAAACAGAAACAATTACTATTTGCACTCACTCTGAGCCATCAGGACTCAAACAATGATTAAGTGTGGCTTGAGCTAAGAAGTATTGTTGGCCAGTCAGTGAGAGCCAGAGTGGTTTGGCCAAGTAACTCCAAAGACTGAACCTCTAACGCATTATTTCAAAAAAATCATAAAACTACATAGGACGAAAGAGTCCCAAAAGAGCTTTTATAGTAGAGGCAAAGATAGAGAAGGTGAGGAATAATACTGCTTGAATCCTACTATCACTGGAATTAGCTCAAAAAGAGAATAACATGTACATTCAGTTGGGTATAGAAATCAATCTTAATCTTCAAGAAAGAAGGGGACAAGGATAAGAGAAGGCGGGGAAGCACTGATAGAAAGAAGGGCAGATTGGGGAGGTGGTAGTCAAAAGCAAAACACTTTTGAGAATAGACAGAATAAAAGAGAAAGCATAAAGGGGGAAAATTAGAATGGAAGGAAAAAAACTAATCATAAGTTTAAAAAAATCTCATTTTTCTCTGATAAAGATCTCATTTCTCAAATATGAGAACTCTGTCAAATTTTTAAGAAATATATGTATTTCTTACAGATAAATGGTAAAAAGAACATGAACAAGCAGTTTTCAGACAGAGTAATCAAGGCTATCTGTTACCCATATGACAGAGTGCTCTAAATCATTGTTAATAAGAAAAATGCATACTAAAACAACTCTGAGGTGCCATTCCACACCTGTCAGTTTGGCTAATATGACAGAGAAGGAAATGAAAGAGGTCGGAGGGCATGTGGGAAAATTGAGACACTAATGCACAGTGGGTGGAGTTGTAAACTGATTTAACTGTTCTGAAGTACAATTTGGAATTATGCCTGAAGGGTTATAAAACCATGCATGCTGTTTTACCCAATAATACCTCTATTAGGTTTATATCCCAAAGAGATGAAAAACAAAAAGAAAAGGGCATATATATACAAAAATATTTATTTTTTGATATGAAAAATGATAATTTTATTAATCATTTATTATTTAGCTATTTATTTATTAAGAGGAACTTGTGAGGAGTGATAGTGAAACAGGACAAGGGGTTGTATTCTTTTGAGTGTTGGAACACTTTATAAGCCATCACCGCTACATTATTAAATTTTCCTTTTGGCATATCAAATAATTAATACAAGTACAAAAATATTTATAGCAGTTCTTTTTGTGGTAGCAAAAAAATGGAAATTGAAGGGATGTCCATCAGCTGAACAAGTTGTGTTATATAATTATGATAGAATACTTCTTGCTTTAAGAAATGACAAGTAGAATGGCCTCAGAAGAATCTAGAAAGACATATGAACGGATGCAAAGTGAAATGAGCAGAACCAGGAAAACATTGTACATGATAATAGCAATATTGTATGATGATCAACTATAAATGACTTAACTACTCTCAGCAATATAGTGATTCAAGATAATTTTATCTTAAATTTTTTGGGGGAGATTATACATAGACTTTTTTTCCCAAACATTTCCATATGAGTCATGTTGGAAGAGAAAAATCAGAAATAAAGGGAAAAAACTATGGGAAAAAAAAGAGAAGATAGTATGCTTCTCTCTGTATTTGGTCTCTGTAGTTCTCTGGATGCTGATTTCATTTATTGGAATTACAATCCAAGCAATTTTGAAGGATTAAGATGAAAAATGCTCTCTTATGAACTGTTTGGTTCTGCACACATATATTGTATTTAGAATATACTATTACATATTTAACATGTATAAGACTGCCTGCCATCTAGGGGAGGGGGTGGAAGGAGGGAAGGGAAAAGTTGGAACAGAAGTGAATTTAAGGGATAATGTTGTAAAAAAACTACCCGTGCATATGTATTGTCAATAAAAAGTTATTTTAAAAAATTATTTAAATACTCACACACACAAAAATAAAAATAAAAATGTTCTCTACTTCCAGAGAATGGAAAAAGTAAAAGTCTGATTGCAAATTGAAACAAAATTTTTTTGTTTCTTTTTTGTTTGTTTTGACTTTTCTTTTGCAGCATGTCTAATGTGGAAATATGTTTTCCATGACTACACTTGTATAACCTATATCAAATTATTTATCTTTTCAGAGAAGGAGGAAAAGGAGTGAGGAAGGGAGAGAATTTGGAATTCTAGTACAAGAAACAAATGTTAAAAATTGTTTTTATGTGTACAATTGGGAAACAATGTTAAGTAGAAAAGAAAAAAAAAAAAGACAGTCCATACTACTAACTAAGAGTAGTCCCATTGAGCTAGCATTGCCTTGAGTATAGGCTGTTGACAATCAATTCTAACCTAAGGTTTGAGAGGATCAGCCCTCAGGATCTCTGAAAAGAGGAATCACTTCTTTCAGTCCCAGTAGTTCCTGAAGACCATGTCCAAAGTCATCTTAGAAGGCACAGTAGCATAAATAAAGCCTCAGATCCTTGAAGGATTAAATCTTCTTAATATGGCAAATGGTAGGTTACTATCTTTAGTAACAGAGTGTTCCTACCATTTGCCATATTTCCCAGGCCTCTGAACAGGAAAGGAGCATTTTTGTTGTATGTGGTGGTTGCTGCTGACAAACTTAAACATCTTGCATGGAGGTCTGCTCTCGGGGGGTGTGCTAGGTGTTTTCTGAAGTTTATGGGTCCCTGGGCACGTGACATAATTGACTTGTGCTTTCTTGTCTCCCCACAGCTGGACAGAACTTACACTGGCCTACAGACTCTGGGTGCCGAGACAGTATGTATGCTCTTTCCTAAAATGTTCTGTACAATTGGATGATTGGGTTGAAATGTTCTTGTTGCTTCTTTTGCATTTGTGATACGTTACAATGCTCTAAAAAGCACTGTTTGTTAAAGCAGTTGCCATAACAACTGGAGAAGGAAAATTGAATCCATTTTTATTTAGGAAAATGTTACTGGGCTGATGAATCGGGTAGTTTCCTAGTTTTGAAATAGGAAAAAAAAGATTCAGAGGTGTTAGTTCTTGATTCCTGACTTTGCTCCTGGAGCACACCACTTCCCCGGGCTGCACTTACTTCTAATATATAAAGACTATCGTTGCCTTTACAACCAGTCACAAGTATGTGACTTGGGAGACTGAGATTAATTGGAGGGGTCCAGTTTGACTATGGTGTAAAATTGTTCTTTTTCTAAGGATAACATAGTCCCAGACCATGTAGCAAACTTCTGACTGTTGGCATCTCTTCTGCTGAGCTTACTCTAACAATATTCCCTTCTCAGAGCCCAGGATCAATATTAGCACTGAAGTATTGGGGATCTAGAAAGCTAAAGTCCTGTTTGTGGACCTAGAACTGACTCACTGAGCAGCAGGAACTTCAGTGTCTCTGTAACTCTGCTTTCTATCTCAGAGGATTGGGACAGCATTCATAAAAATATTTGATTGGGATGAAACATAATTTAAAAAATAGTATCACGTGAACTCATCACTTCTGTTGGAAGTTAGTGAATGGAGAACATTGGTTCTGTTTGACTAATAATTTCAGTAATGTTTTATGGAGAATCTAGTATGGCATTGCTATTGTGTAACTTCATTTTAAGTTTATTAGTGACTGGTATCTTAAATCGCAAACCTTAAAGCTCTGGGCAGATATCTATCGTTCATTCCTTTGGATTCTCCATTTGGAGGCGCGCTGTGTGAGGGGGAGCTCCAGTGGGCGCCGCTGCCAGCCTCGGGCCTGGCATCGGTTGTGCCTCGGGGCCTTCCGTGACGCCAGTGACACTTGTTTCCATGTCTTCTAGGTGGTAGATGTTGAGCTCCATCGGCACTCCCTCGGAGAAGACCCCCTCTGTCCTCAGTCATCAGAGTCCGACATCTCAGATGCCCCTTCCTCTTTGCCTTTGCCTAGCCCAGCCCCCGTGAAAGCTGCTTCCCCCAGAAAGCCTTCCCATGAGCCCGTGCCCGATGCCGCCCTGGACAAAGGTGATACAACATTTGAGGGCTGTCGCCTCCTCCCCTCTCTCTCCTTTTGGAGTGTTCCTCCTGGGTTAGACCCTCCCAATAAAATTGTACTCTTCCTCCTCCATAGCCACTTCTCCTTCTCCTTCCATCAGTGAACTGGAAGCCAAACCAAAACCCTTGGGAGGACCTCCCCATCTCTGCTTGGAGAAGCGCCAGGCCTCGAAATAGTAGTATAAGAGCAAGCGTCGTCCTCAGCCTGAGTGGGGGCTTCTCGGACGCTTTTAGGTTAGGGCCCGGAGGCCTGGCCTGCCCCCGGGACAGTGGTGGCAAGCTCGGCCCCTCATGCAGAATGTCCGTGATGGAGGGCAGGAAGGGGCGTGTGCGGCCACACACATGTACTTCAGACACACTTGTGCTTGTGCACACACACACCCTCAGGGGATCCCGCGGGTCTGGCTCCTGGCAGACAGGTCTCCTCTTTCCCTCTTCCTACCTCCTGCTACACGTGCCCTCCCAGAGGTGTTAGGCGGCTCAGTGCCGAGGGCTTCAGCTGAACCTTTGCCAGCTCTGCCCCCCGGAGTCTCCATCTCCACAGACCAGGTGCCAACAGTCAGCTCTGCCAGTCTAGGAGCCTGAGCCCCGGCACCATGGTGATGGGGCTCCTGCCACCCCAGTACAGGAAAGGCGCTTCCCTTGGGCCCCATAAGCCATAGCTCAGCCTTCGTGTCTGCTTCTTCAGCCCCTGGTCTAGCTGTGTTTGATCTCCGGGCTCCGAAGTTCAGCATCAGCAGGGGCCCTAGCAGCCCTGCCAGCTTCTTTCCTTAAGAGCGCCACATCTCCCATGGCCTTTGGTTTGCATTTAGCCAGGGTGCTTTGACCTTTTCTGACTCGTTATCTTTTTTCTGTTAGTTTTTTTAAATAAGGGATTCATCAGATGTGATTAGAAGCTAAATTCTTCAAGTGAATTGTAACCAAACACACTATGTGCTGCCCCCGAAGGAGGCAAGAGTGAGACAGTCCCTGTGCCCAAGGAGTTCCTCATGGACAGGGGTAGATTTCCTTCTTGATGTATCTTTAGTTTTTACTTTATAAATGGTGACTGAAGTCTTTAAAGCATGAGAGAATATTTTCTTTTTACATTAAGTTCCTCACTGAGTTGAAGCAGTTTTTCAGCAAAAATCAAAAAAGAAGAGAATGAATTTGTGCCCTATATGTTAGTTACAGCTAATTGCTTTCTTGTTAAGAGTAGAGTGTGTAGTAAGCTCTAGCTAGCTCTTTGTTCTCTCTGAGTATTCGTTTTTAAAAATTATTTTATTTCCCTTTGTCTTTATATTACTCACTTCCCTTCCCCATTCTAGAGCAAGCCTTTTTTTTTTTTAAGTAAGAAAAACAAGTAAAAATATCTGATACTGTAACCACATTTGATGATATAGACAATATTTTGTCTTAGCAGTCCCTCAGTGTGGCCTCCAAGACATTCACTGGTTTTTCCATGAGAATAAACCTTTAATAAGATTGTGGATTTCTTTTATTCTTCTTATTAGTGAACATTTTTAATGGAAGGCAAGCTGCAAGGACTTGGTGGGGTTTTATTTGTGTGACTTGTTCTCCTTGATGAAGTGGTGAGACACTATTATCTCATTTTTACCTGTTTCGTTTAGGTTTCCAGGCAAAAACTGAAGCTGACAGACCCACAGCATTTTACTCTTTGCCGTCTTCAGTGGAACGTACCCCGACAAAATTGGTGTCATCCCAGAGGATCACCTTTGGCTCCCATGGTAATTCAGCATTCCAGCCAATAGCAGCCAGTTGCAAAATTGTGCCACAAGGTCAAGTTCCTAATCCTGAGTCTCCTGGAAAATCCTTTCAACCAATCACCATGAGCTGCAAAATTGTCTCAGGTAGGTCAGAGTTCATGTTGTTGCTGCTGCTGCTGCTACTGCTGATCATGATGGTGACAATGACAACTTGCTTTCACATTGCCTTTGTGATTGACAGTGATCTTTCCTTGAAGCAACCTTCCGAGTTAGGTATTCCTCACTCTTTCATTAATCCAGTTTTACAGAATGAGAAAACTCAGGCTGAGAAAAATGAACCCAGGTCTTCTGATTCCAGCCCGGTTATCAATAGGCCATGCTGCTCTGCTTTTAAAGGCTGTGTTCTTCCTGCTGGGCAGGTTGGGGGAGAAGCCATCTGAAGTTACTGAGAGGAAAGAGGGATTTCTGTGTTTGGCCTTTGACCAGCTTCTTTTTACATATCAGGAGAGGCTTATTTTCCAGTTCAAAGATTATTCAGACTTTTGCTAGTTCTCCTACATTTTGGTCATTTTAGTGCTAATTAGGACCTCTGTTCACACAAAAGCAGAAAGAAGAGGTGAAATTGAAATCCCATGATTTTGCTACTTTACAATCTAGCCCAGAGGCTTTGCTTCTTTGGATAGATGGCTGAGAATGATTGCAAAAACTGGACCTTGGAATCCTCTGTGGAGTCTTTGCCTTCTACTGGGCTAGGTACTGGGGGGATCAAAGCAAAGCAAGCCCAGTTTCTGCCCTCAGGAGATTCATGGTCTGGTGGGGAGAGACAGTATGCAAGCAATGATGTTTACAGAATAAATGAGGGGGAACCTCAGGGAAGACGCCCATATTAAGGAAAACTGGGAAAGGCATCTTGTGGAAGGGAAGATCTTACTGAGACTCTGGGCTACCAGGAAGTACATGGGAGGATGGAGGGAATTCCAAGCCTTGGGGACAGTCGCTGAAAAATTCTGGAATGTCTTTGTGAGGAAGGGCCCAGGGGCTAGCCTCATTGGATCGCAGAGGACTGAAAAGGTAGGAGGGGTCAGAATAAAAGACAAACAGGACTGTTTTTGATCTCATAGGCCTCACCATTAGCCTAGGCACTTTAGTGAGTCCTTGGACAACCCACAAAACAGAGTATAAGATGGCTCCTAGTCCTGCACCTTCCTTCTGTTTCTGACATGGTGATGAGGTACGGATCAAGGCAGGAAAGTGGGTAGGTCTCCTAGTTCTCCATAACACCAAGTTAGGGCCGGTTTGCAGCGAGAAATGCTACACAAAAGGCTGTGATAAGAAAAGGCACTTTATTAAAGAGAGAGACACCAAGATGTTCTCTTGGTGAGCAATGTCAAAGAATTGCCCAGAGACATTTTCTCAGGGCTTACTTTTATACAGAAACAAAACAATTTGGGTTTTGCATCCTAAAGGAACATACTTGAGATAGGGTGTGGGAAAAGAGTGTTTCCCTGGGAATGTAGGTTTTGCATCCAAAAGGTGCATAATGTGTGAGAAGAGAGTCTTTCCCAAGGAATGCAGATGCTCTTCTGGGCGAGGCTGTATTGTCCTCATCAATGGCAGTGGAAAGGGGACAGAGGATGCTAATAATCACAATTTTTAGACAGACTCTCAAACTTTAAAGTAGCTGAGCTGGTGGTATTCTAAATGTGACCAGTGATTGGAAACAACCCTGGAAGATTTGGACCGTATCTTTTTTTTATTTTTTTATTTTGCTGAGGCAATTGGGGTTAAGTAACTTGCCGGTGTCACGCAGCCAGGAAGTATTAAGTCTCTGAGGCTGGATTTGAACTCAGGTCCTCCTGACTTGAGGACTGGTGTTCCACTTAGCTGCCCCTGGATCCTGTCATTCTTGACATTCTAGGTGTAACTCAGTGAACTTCCTTTTCGTGTCTTGGAGTGAAACTCAAGGGCCCCTTCTCAGCATTATGTTTTCTTAAATATGTAAGATTACAAAAGATTGTTATATTGAAATAGAATTACCATAGTATTTTTAAAAAATAAGTTCATGGGCCTCTAGTTAAGACCATTTCTATAAATGAAACCAGAAGAAAGAAGGAGATTTCATCTAAGTAGAAGAATGCCTCTTTGGTTAGTCCCAAAGAAGTAATGATGCAGTTGTTTTTAACATATGCACAAAGGCAACAAAACATCATTTCATAGGACATTTGGTCACTTCATTTGGTACTTGGAAAAAGACTACCTTGAAAATAATCCAGCTTGTGTCTCACCATCTGTGACAGAGAATGAAGAAGTAGGAGCCTTCTGTGAGGAGCTAGCCCCTGCAAATGAAATGAGCATGTTCTTTGTGAGTAAGTCAGGGCACAGGGAGGGCGAGCGTGGCAGAAACTGTGGCTAAGCTCAAAGACCTGCAGAGGCTGTGTGCCTACATGGCTTTCTTCAAGAAAAGAATCAGGAGGGAAATAACGTTATAAAACATATGAAATTGGCTGTCTTTCAACAGATGGGAAACAGCTCACTACTGAAGCATGAGTCATTACTGAATGAGTTTTCAGTGACCACAGACTTGTTAGAGCGAAGACCAAAATTAGTACAAAGATGGGTGAAAGAGTAAAAAGGAGAAAAGACATACCGGATGTACTTGAACCAACTCAGATCTTACTCAAGCAAATTTTTGTTGGAAATTAGGATGTAGTTAGAAGGACAGAGATACAGATGAATCATTTCATGCAGAATTTAAACAAATGACCCTACATAGTCTTGTAGTGAGCAACTGCCTAACCCTCTGCCAGCTTGAGGGATGTGGCAATCAGTGTGAACACCAGATTTGAAAATATTTGAAGGTACAAATTTTTAAATTTGTATAATCTCATTGAGAAACACAATGGAAGATTATGAGCTCTATAGATTCAAAAAACACCAGAGAAGCTGTGGAAAATAAAACTAGTTTAAAGAACAATTGGAGAGAGGACCCATTAAGCAAAGTCAGCCTGGAGGTATTTAGGGATAAATGAGAATGATCAGCAAAAAATTGTACTGAACTTCTAGAAAACCCCATCATGAGTATTAAATCCAAAACATCCCAGTCTCAGATGTGCTTAAGAGGAAAACTTAAAAGTAAAAAAGGTCCCCAAATGCACGTCAAGGAGATCCAGGCTGCCAGGGATGGGTACAGCTGACACGGTTTTCTGATGAGAAACACTTCTGCTGGAGAGGCGTCCAGCAGAGACCTCCTCACTGCTGCTCAGGACAGAGTCCCCTGAATGCAGCTTCTCCCTGGGACAAGGAAATGGTCATGGGATGGTATGACTGATTGGTCTTCCATCTGATCTTTGTCCACCTTGTCTGCCCACAGCTGCTGCTTGCTGTCTTCCCACTAGACTGAGCTTCTGGAGGCAGACCCTGAGATTTGCTTTTCTCTGTGTCCCCAGCTGTTAGCACAGTGTTTGGTGCTTCCTGGTGCCTGTTGATTGGAGTTGGACTGTAGCACAAATGGGCAGGGAGGCTGGATTGAGAATTAATTGGGATGACCTCAGAACTTGCGGTTCTTTTCATGTTCTTTTGGGGCTGCTTTGTCACACAGTATTAGTCCCACGACATCATTGTCTCCATAGAAAATGAGGGTCCCACAGAAGGTGGAGGAGGCACGTGAACTTGGGAGGAGTAGGCTAAGGTATATAATAAATGAGAAACTTCAGGAAAGAACAGATGAATATGTTCCAGAGAAGTGAAGTGTGATGGGAAGAGAGCAATAGCAAGCAGATGGAGAGTTCCAGTGCTTGGTGGTATCCTTAGAATATCAGGAGAAAGTGAAGAACACATCTCCTTCCTCTCCCCCTCCCCCCAGTATCTCAATCTATAGGAACTCAACTTCAGATTCATTGGAATTATTAATACTGTTTTGAAGAGACACCTCCTGGCAGTTAGTACAAGTCGTCATCTTCTTGTCCACTGAGTTGTGGTCTTAGGTCCCAAAAGGGTCATATGGTACCAGGGTATGGTCAAAGCTAAGTTGGAGCTTGACTCTTTGTGGCATTGAGGCTAGAACTACCCATGATTTCTGAACTGCTATTTGGCTTTAAAAACTAAATTTAGTTTTAATATTATAGGTCCTTGAAGGGACCTCAGAAGGCACCTAGTCCGTCCTCATTTACAGAAAAGGAAACTGAGGCTCAGGGAGGGGAAGTTCGATACACAGGCTTTTACAGGCAGTAAGTTTTATTTCTTAGTTCTCACTTAATTTTCATTAAGCTGGAAAACTTCTTACTCCATAACTGCCTCACATTGGCAGTTGCTAAACATTCAACATGAGTCTATACCTGCACTTAGGAACATGCACTTTCTGGCTCTTCACTTCACTGGCCGTAAAATTTGGAGGCCTTCCTGGGAGAGGGCAGTTCAGAAGATTCCTTGTGGACCACTCTGAGGTGACTGTCAGCCTGGAAAGTTGAAGACTTAAAGTAGTCATGTGACTTTTATATATTATAGTTGGATGGAAAGTAGAGTGAACTTACTTAAATTAAACAAAGGGACTTAAATTCTTAAATTCTGAAAGAGTTTAAGTAAGTTACATTACCTAAAAGGAGGAAGGAAGAGTGAGTTCACATGGCGGGCAGTAAATTAAAAGCTGGTTACTGCTAAGAAAAAAGAGGAGCTTAGCTAGAAACACAGGTTTGGAGTTGAGGAAAGTTCTTAGAGGATAAATCAAAGGAAATTAGAGGGTGTCAGATGTCGGTAAATGCTAATGATTTGCTCTCAGGAAGGATGGTTGTGCTCGCTGGCAGACAGGGCACGGTGCTACAGTTAGCAACCAAAAGCTTGCCTTCTTCATGTCCCGGTCTGACTGTTGCAGCTGGCTTGAGAAGAGATACACACTTCATTGAAGTGAGGCTTGTCAGACTCCCTGAGGTCCCACTGACTTTCCGGCACTTTAATTTCTTCAGATAGAAAAAGGGCCAGAATGACCTGCTGGGGTTATCGGAGGCCCCAGTCCCTGCCTGCCCCCTGTGCGTGACAGGCTTGCTGCTAGGTTCTAGGCTCTCCATCCCTCTCTTGACAACCTTCCTATATTCTGTTGGATTTTGCTTCTCTTACCCATTCTAGAAGGGTTAGACATAAGTATTTTGTTTTCCTCTTTTTCATTAATAAAGGTTCCCCAATCTCTACTCCGAGTCCATCTCCTTTACCTCGGATCCCAACTTCCACTCCAGTTCACATGAAGCCAGGGCCCTCTGACTCTGTTATTAATAATCCTTGCATTCTCCCAGACAAGCTCCCAGTGCAGGGGGGGTGGGAGATAATTCATGGTACACTTTACTTGTTCTGTTAAGGTTGAAGTCTTAGCGTGGATTGATCCCTACAAGTCTAGTGGGAGATAGAAAATGTTCCGACAAACAGCAGCAGAAACACTTCGGAAAGCTAGCCGTGTGATGCTAAAAAGGCTTTTATAGTCCTGGAAGATCAGAAGGACAACGTTTCTTTTTTCTCTTCAAGAAACCTAACAATGAGGTGGTCTCCTGTTCTTTTATCTTTGAACACTTGGATGCGTGTCTCTCAGAGCTCTCAGAGCATTTTCAGAATTCTGTCTTGAACTGAAGGAGCCAGGAATGTGTGGGGAATGTTGCTGATGCCAGTGGACAGAAACCTGGCAGGTTTTTTAAAGGCCCCTGGGACCGTGGCATTTAGCTAGGCCGTGTGGCATGGAGAGCGAGAAGCCCCTGGGGGCAGGTGCTCAGGAAGATCTGGGCTCTCATCCACCCACTAGTGGGTATGAGGTGGCGGCCAGAAGCATCAAGCGCCTTGTACCCGCCCAGAGCTGGGACTGAGGTGACACTGGCGAGGTCTCTCCGCATGGGCAGTGCCCCACACCGTGAAGTCACACTAGGCCTCTTTTACCTGAAGTTTTGGTTTCGTGTGATCCATTACATGTCCGATAGGAAAATGATTGTCCCTCGGGGGGGGTTCCAAAGGTACTACCATTGCTTCAGCTCTTTTGGGGAGCCCCTCTTCGGAACTCTCACATCTCCTTCTGACTCTTCTCAGTGGCGAGTTGTCTTTACTAGAAATAGGATTTTATTTTGGAAAAAAGACTTTGGGGGCCAAATGTGCTGGAGGAAAACCCTGATCAGCCTCTGGGTCTCTCCCCTCTTGTTCCCACTGTTGCATTATTGACAGAACAGGGATCACCAGCTTCCTGGTATTTGGAGTTGGACTGAAGTGTACCCCACAAAGCAAGGAGCCTGCCTGAAATTGGTGCTGAGAGCAATTCCAAAAGTGTCCCCAGGAGGCTTTGAATGGCAGCAGTGGTCTGAGAAATGTGCAGTCCCCCAGGGACAGTCCTGAAAGGCAGTTCTCATTTGAATGTAGAGCTCTTCTCCCAGGGTCTCATACACAGATATGTAGTTATCTTTTACTGAATTATATTTTAATGGATTAAGAGTATCTCTTAGATAAATAACCTGACTGTAAGTCCTCTTGTTATCTTCTTTCTTATCTTTTTCTCTCCCTCTCTGAATCCCAGGTTATCATGGGTTGTAGAGCTGAAGCATTATTTTTTTTTCCCATAATAGTTTGAAATTCTTTCTTTTTCAGCTTTGCTTGAATCATAAAGGTGGAAAATAAGGACTAAATGGAAAAGAAGGAGAGCAACTATCAAATACTTTAAACTCATTTTGCATGCCTTAGTCTTAAATCAGATCTTTTTTTCTCCAGGAAGCCCCACCAGCAAGTTGTCCAGTGCTTCCCAGACTACCCAAGGAACAGGCTCTCCCATTCCTAAGATCCATGGAAGTAGTTTTGTCACTTCTACAGTCAAGGTAACATCTTCTCTATGTGATTGCATGTGTCTATTTTAAAAAGTAAGCAAGTTCACCCAAATTGTTTCTCCCTGTAGAGGATTAGCTTTTTGATGGCAGGGCCATTTTATTTTTGTTGTTGAATCTCCAGTGTCACTCATAGTAGGCACTCAGTAAATACTTATTGAACAGTTGAAAACAGTAGTTTTTTCAGTTGACTTTGTACATTTTAGGAGATAAATTCCTAGAGTTCAAAAAAACCTTAGAGATCATTTAGTCCATCCTATAACCCAAGGTTTACTATATCTTTGATATAAAGGAAGATTGCTCACGTGAAAAACTGCATTTGGCAACAGAGGACCCTGCATCTAAATCCTCGAACTGCCTTTTACTCTCTGGGTGACCTTCATTTCCCATGCCTTAGTTTCTTCCTCTGAATGATGAGCAGATTATACTAGAGAACTTCCAAGAATTTTTCCATCTCTAGATCAATAAAGATTCTTCGATCTTGTCTAGCCATCAAGTCTCTGCTTAAACCTTTCTGTTTATAGGGAGCGCTGTCATTTCTGCAGGTAGTATACCTGCCCCATGGTGAAATAGCTTTACCAGAGCTACTACTTGTGTGCTTCACCAAGATTTTTCCTTCATCCATCTACTATAGTATTATGAAATAGCAAAAATTGACTTTGCTGTCCTGTCCCGCTTTCACAGGTGAAACATTGCTAGTTCCTCAGCTTTTCCTCATAAAATAAATCCTACCCATCCGGTTATCTCCTTTGAACACGTTCTTGTCTGTTGGTCTTCCTTCTTACAGTATGGTACCCAGCACTGAACAGAGATCTCCAACTAAGTTTTTGCTGCTTTCCAAAGACAGTGCAAGATGTGTTTTAAATTCTGGGTAGTGATTTTAAAATACTTCTTTTTCATTCAGACTTTTCCCTTGTTTGATCAATTCTTTGCCTCCCCAAACCCCAAATAATTAGGCTGTAGGATTTAGAAGGGATGTTAAAGGTCATTTAGTCCAACCTCCTCATTTTACAGGTGAGGAGACTGATACCTTTAGAGGGGCAGTGATTTGCCCAGAGTTATAAAAATAGTAAGTAGAAGGTGAACTGGCTTAATTTAAATTCACACACTGTAATGCCCAAAATAACCTTTTAGAAAAAGTTACATAATTCTCTGGATGGTAAGTTCTTGGAAAGGCTTTTTTCCTTAGGTCATGCAGAAAGTTATGGCCTTCCATTCTCCTAATTCTTTATAATATGACTGTTGATATTTAAATCCTATTGACGCATTTTGGTGAAAAAAGTTGGTCTAAACCTAATTTTTGCCAATCTGATTCCAAATTTTTCTTGAATATTCTTTTCATATAAGGAACTCTTACTCCAATAGTTGGTGTTCTTGGGTTTATCAAAGACTAGACTCTATTTTTGATTACTCCTGGGTCTTGCTTAATCTGCCATATTCCATTGTAGCTTTTCTGTTTTTTAACCAGTACCAAGTAATTTTGATATGATATATTTGGAGAAATGGCAGTGTACTTCCTTCCCCTTTCATTTCTTTTTATTTTGATATTTCTTGTGGGATTCTTGAACTTTGATTCTCCAGATGAATTTTGCTAGTTTTGACTAGTCCTGTGCTCTGAAAGTTTGGTATGTCTGTAAATTTATTTTAGTGTTTTAGACATTTTCATTGTCTACGTATAAGCTCAACTATGAATAATGAATATCCAATTTCTTGTCTAGCTTATTTCCATTGATTTTTACTTGTAATTGTTTACATTTTGATTGTGGCTTTGTAGATTAACTCCCATATGTTTTATGATATGCATTTTGTATTTATTTTGAATGAGATTTCATTTTTTGTCTTGTGGCTGTTTTTTGTTAGTAATATACAGATGCAGAAAGGATGATTTGGCAGGAGAAGGAAGGGAGAGGGACTTTATGTTGCCACTTTATTGACATTAATTTTATCTATTGGTTTTTTATTGGTTCTGGCATTATCTAAATAAATCATCATATCATTTGTCAACAAAAACCTTTTTTCTTCTTACCTAACAAGTATATTCCTTCTAATTTATTTTCTTGTCTTACCACAATTTCTAGGATGAAATCAGTTGATAGTAGTGAGTAGTTCTTATTGGATGGAACTTTAATGATCCTCTCTTAGAAATAATGTTAGTATATGGTTTTGTGGCTATTTATCCCATTTACAAAAAGGTTCCTTAATACCTACACCTTTTAATGTTTTTAACATAAATGAATATTGTTTTCAAAGATTTTCCATTAATTGATATAAAGATGAGTTGTATTGTTTTTGTTATGTTTTTTAGGTTTTCTAATAAAAGTGTCTGAGACATAGAATGTGTTTAAATATTCTGTTGACTGAATATTGAAGCCATTCCAGCACTCATAATAGAAATTCATAGTGAATAAGTTTTTAAAATAGGTCACTTCTGTCTTGAATAGTTTATTCAAATTTTTTGTTTCAATTACTAATGATATTAGCCAATAATTTTATTTTTATGCCTGATCTCTCCCTTCTTTGGTTGTCAGCATGTATTTTTTTTTCTAGAAGGAGCTGGCTTAGATACCTTTTATTTCTGTTGTGATAATTTATGTAGTATTAGGGTTAACACCACCATCTTTAAAGAAGTCCTGGAATATCATCTCTCAGGAAGGCTGTCGATGTGATACTTGCTTGGTTCTGAGTGGAACCAGAAGGCCTGAGATTCCTTCTAAATGTCAAATTTTATGTTTCCAAATTAACTGTAATGGAGAGAGGCATTTTGCTGTTTAAATTTTTAAATTTGCATTAAGTTTAAAAATAGAGGCAGCTATCATGCTGAATTCTCATCAGAAGAATGACCAAATGGGACTAATGGTAGAGCAGCTCCCCCTAATGGAGAGGTAAAGGGCTAAGCCTACAGAATGAGAAAAGTTTATTTTGGACAGGCCAGTGTGTTTTGAAACACTATGTATTTGTAAGTTTGTTTTGTTTGACCAACTATGCTCTATGTATTTGTAATTTTTTTTTTTTTTAATTCTTATTTGGGAGGAAGCTCATGAGGAGAACTGATTAAAATAAATAAAATATTTTTAAATAAAAAATGAGAAGGTTCCATTCTGGAGGGTTGAAGTAAAAAAATTAATTAAAAATGAGACTGACAGATTATAAAAGCTTACATTATATAAAAACTATGCATCTTCAGAAAGTTGATATTTTTTGTTGTAATTGCAGTCACTGAAAAATTGTTTTATCTTCAAAAGAAAAAAATTGACACGGTTTAAAAATATTTACTATGTCTGTAGTTTCCAAACCAAGCAATGAATGGTGTTTGAAAGGAAATCTTCGATTAACATGTTGATGTAACAGAGGACATCCAGCTGAGGCTAGGGAGGCTCCAGAGAATCGTGTTGAGTAGTCAATCTTCAGATTTCCCGAGTGGTCTAACCTCGAGAACTCAGTACAAGTTATTGGAGTTCAAGCTGATTTTCTCCAGGTTTTTGGTTGCCTAATTTTATACCATCTTGCCTACCCAGCAGGAGGACTCCTTGTTTGCGTCTATGCCTCCTCTTTGCCCAATTGGGAGTCACTCTAAAGTGCAGAGCCCCAAACCTGTCACTGGAGGCCTTGGAGCTTTTACCAAGGTGAGTATTTGTTTTCAGGGCCCCATCTCAACTCCTTGCCCATGGTCGCCTATCTCTGGGTGGATTAGGGTGGCGGTGATCTTTGGTTGGTGTTCCACCACAGGTTTGTGCCTTCATCAAGCTCCTTGGGGAGTGAGATGCAGCATCAGGATTCTGGGCTCTCCTGTCTGGGGGCCCCTGAGGGTCCGTGTCTTCCCCTTTCCAGCCTTGTGTTTCTAATTGTTATGGAAAAGATGGCATGGTCAAGAAGGCCCATCTAACGTACCCATAAGTGGGGTAGCCTACTGGGGCTGCTTTAGCTGAGAAAAATCTATCTCTGGAGCTTTTCCTCCTCGCCTCCCCTCCCTCAGACTCTCCCCCATCTGACTGCTAATCTGTAGGACAAACTCAGGCCCTTGAAGGCAGCTCTCATGTCTCCACCAAGTCCTTCTGGTCCCACCTGGGAGCCCTCCTCTGCTTGTCAGCCTCCTTTCTAAAATGAGACCCCTAGAATGCCTCATCCCTCACAGATGTGAAGAGGTTGGTGAAGGGATTTTGTGGGGGTATTCACAGGATAAATGCTTATTTCCCATACACTCATGTCCAATGGGAACTTTATCCAGGTCACTTCTTGCCTTTCCTTGCAGACCCCACTTCACTAATTTGTTCATCCGGCAGACAGACCGTCTCCAGACTGGGGTGCCTTATTTAGTGTCTTTGTGTCTCTTCCAAGGTGATCATCAAGCAGGAGCCTGGAGAAGCCCCCCACATGGCCACCTCAGGAGCCTCCAGCCAGCCATCTCTGCCTCAGTATGTGACTGTGAAGGGGGGTCACATGATAGCTGTGTCTCCTCAGAAACAAGTCTTGGCTGCAGGAGATGGGACTACTCAGTCACCTAAGGTACAGGAGCCATTCTCCAGGGTTTGTTAGGGGAAGGGTGGGGGCTCTGGATCTGGGATCCAGTAACCTGGACTCCTTGCTCATTGCCGCCAAGTGACCAGGGCAAGTCAGCGTCTCCGCATGAGGCCTATTGCTATGCTGCGGAAAAAGCACTTGCACTGCTCACTGGGGTCAGTCTGGTCATATAACTGAAGCTGTATCCAGGGGACCCTTCCCATTTTTGTTAGCAATGACTAGGAGGAGTAGCTGATAATATCGGAGATCCTACAGCCAAATCCCTGAGCATCAGTCTCAGGCTGAGGTTAGGATCAAAAGTGACCTTTTCTGGGGACCCCAAAATCATTGAAGCAGGAGAAAATGTTACCTCCTTTGCCTCTTCCCCCCCCCCCCCCCCCCCCCCCAGTCAAGCTTCCTTGAGCCTGGACACCCTTTCTCAAATAGAGACAGAGAATGCTTCTTAAGCTTCTTCTGGTATTTGAGAATTTGCCATGTGGGTAGATTTTAGGAGAAATATGTGTTGCTTGAGGAAGGAGGAGGAGGACAGGAAGCTAGAGAGACAAGAGAAAGAGAGGCATTCTGAATTCTGTGTGGTCTGCTCCTTTGAATCCCTTAGTGCATTCTGTACAGCCCCCACTAATTTTAGGTTAATGTTGATTAAAATTACAATATTATCCCTGTCAAACTAATATTCCAAGTGTGGAAAATCTCTTTCTTCTTCATAACTACTGATTAAACAATTGATCAATTAGCAAACAGCTAAGTGCCAGGGACTGGGTTGGGCACTGGGGATACATAAAAAATGGTCTGAAAATTAATTGGCTGTCCTATTTGAAGATATTCAAGGACACTTGTAATACACAGTTTACTGGGGGAAAAGACCTTAATGTAGTCTTTATGGCTTCTGTCCTACTTTTACTTTTTCTGGGATGAGCTTGTGCTGTTGTTCTCATCTTGTCAGTAGAAGTTACTAAGTACTCCAAGCTCTACAGTGGGAAAAAAAAAGCAAAAATCGGGCCCGGCCATCAGCAGGATTATAGTGATTTCCACTAGTTGACATTTAACCCAAATACCATCCTGAAACTTTGTGCCAAGAAGGCACATTGCCAGTTACACGCCCAGAGCAGCCAGCTGTTTACTCTCTGATGACTGGCTTAGGTCCATGTCACATGCTTAAGGTGCCTGGCTTTATTGTTATTGTTCCCGTGGGAATCGTCTGAGCTATGTAGGATCACCTGCCTCTGCTCCTGGCTCCCGAGAGGTGCCCGTCTTCGCCGAGGACCAGGAGGCGGAGCCCCAGTGACGTCTGCTTTGTTTCGCGCAGGTGGTTGGCGTGCCGGTCGGCTCTGCTTTGCAGTCCACAGTGAAGCAGGCCATGGCCATCAGTGGGGGCCAGATCCTGGTGGCCAAGGCCAGCTCCGCCGTTGCCAAGGCCGTGGGTCCAAAGCAAGTTGTGACCCAAGGAGTCGCCAAAGCGATTGTGAGCGGGGGTGGAGGGACCATTGTGGCTCAGCCTGTGCAGACCTTAACCAAGGCTCAGGTGGCTTCCACTGGAGCCCCGAAAAGTGGATCTCAGGGTTCAGGTAACAGTATTATTGGTCAACTTAGGGAACTTTTTGGGGAAGGGGCAGCCATGCCCTGGCAATGGAACGTCCACATTAGTAATCAGTGTGTAGGAACTGAGAGACATTCCATCTAACTGTCCCCATGATATCAGGTATGGAGGACCCTATAAAAAGAGTTAATATTTACTTCAGGTTTTCATAAAACACATCTTGCAGGATGACTATAAGTAAGCATTTCACTATCTGAAGCACAATTGTCAAATGTCCTAACACCTTTCCTAAGGATCATTCCAAACTCAGGCTCTAGTTCAATCGTTCCTTTTTTTTTAAGCTTTTTATTTTCAAAATATGTGCACAGATAATTTTCAACATTCACCTTTGCAACACCTTGTGTCCCCAATTTTTTTTCCTTCCCACTTCCTCCCCTAGATGGCAAGTAATCCAAAATATAATAAACATGTGCAATTCTTCTATACATATTTATACAATTATCTTGCACAAGAAAAATCAGATCAAAAAGGGAAAAAATGAGAAAGAAAACAAAATGCAAGAAACAACAATAAAAAAGTGAAAATGCAACGTTGTGGTCTACACTCAGTCCTCTCTCTGGGTGCAGATGGCTCTCTCCATCACAAGACCATTGGAACTGGCCTGAATCATCTCATTGTTGAAAAGGGCTACATCCATCAGAATTGATCATCATATAGACTTGCTTCAACTATTTATTTCTAGACAGATAACTCCTAAATGTACATATTCAGCCCCTATCCATCTTCCCCTTCAAGCTCCAGTCTTTTACTTCCTGCTATCCTCATGTCCAAAACAGTTCGTAATTTTTCTCCCTAAAACTATCTTGCTTCTTTGTGTATTTCTGTGAAAGCCCCATTTTTCATTTCCCAGGTTTGCAAATGTGGAGCCACCTTCAATCCTTCTCATTCACCCAACCCAGTTCCTGATGAGTGACTTCTTCACCACGTTTCTCATCTCTACCTTTCCCTTTACTCCTGCCAGTGCTCCAGTCCAGGCCTTAACTACCTCTCACCTGAACTTTTGAAACAACCTCCTCATTGGTTTCCTTGCTCCTGACCTCTAACCTAGGGCTTCTGCACACTTTGTGTCATAGCCTCCTTGACAGCAATCCAGTGAAACCTCTTAAGTTCTCGGGACCACATTTTTAAATTCATAAGATAAAGTGCATAGAATTGCAAGGGAAGGCAAGATGAGAGACATGTGACGGAGAGCTCCTCAACAAATGGCTCCTCACCCAGCTCACCTGACTTTCCTGTGCCCTGACTTGCTACCTCTTGACTCAGTGCCTCTTAAAACAGCCCTCTCCCCCACACCCAGAATATTCTCTGGCTCTGCCTCTTGGCCCTGGTGCCGTGCTTCTGAGAGTCTGTCTCGGTCCCAGGTATTTGTGTGTCTGCTTCTGTCATAGCCTCTGGCAGAATGTCTGTCCCGTCTAGCCCGGTGTCTAAGATAGGTTTGAGTGGAAATCTTTATCACTAAAAGTCTCTGATTCTCAAGTTACTTCTCACTTTGATAGGCCTTAACGCACCCTTTGCCTTGACAGTTTTCCCCCTTTGGATTGTGATGTCAAGGAGACTCAGGCTGCATTGGTGGCCACCCGTGCTCAGGCTCAGTGAGGGACTGGGGAGGCCCCCAGGGGAGCACGCAGCCGCTCTGTGACTTAGTGGAAGTGCAACTTCACGGTCCATCCTTTATGGCCTTTACGTGCTCTCTTGATAATGGATCTTGAACATGATTTTTCTTCGTTTGAACCAAAATAAACATTCCTCTTCACTGACCAAAGACTGAGGAATTCAACCCTGAAAAAAAGAGTCAGCTAGAGGCCAAGTGGCCAAGCATAGCATCGGAGCAATTCTCAGAATCTGTCCCAGAATGCAAATAGCCCAGAGATGGGCTCCAAGTTCAGCTTTAGCATGAGAATTTATCCATTCTCTGTCATCAAATGTCTCCTCCTCTTCTTCTTTCCCACCCCCTCCCACTATATATGTAAATAGTTACTGTTTATGTCTGCATTTACATATTAGTGTTGACTCTGACAGTGCTATTATTACAAAGAACAGCCACTGTTTATGTTCACCTTTTCTCACCGGTCATTTCAGTAACTTGAGATTTATTTGTTACTCATGTATCTGTTTTCAAGTGTTTCATTGCCACCTGCCTTTCTCTGTCATTGTAGTGATGGCTACTTTGCAGCTGCCTGCCACCAATCTGGCCAACTTGGCAAATTTGCCTCCTGGCACCAAACTGTACTTAACAACAAACAGCAAGAACCCTTCTGGAAAAGGAAAACTTCTGCTGATCCCTCAAGGGGCCATCCTGCGAGCTACAAACAATGCGAGTGAGTCTGTCTTCGAATCATTTGGTTGTTAGGGAACTGGACGGGGTTATCTGGGATCTGGAAAATGAACTGGTCAGGCTTAAGGGGCGGATGGCAGCTTGGAGAAACATGATGGGGGGGACGCCTCCTTGGCCATCTTTTAGAGGGTCTCAGCTCTGATTTTTGACTCTTTTAGTACCAGGAAAATGTGCTCATTCTAAATATTTTTGTGTCACTTAAGACACTTAAGGCTTTGGGTGTATTCCAAGGGAAAGGCTTGGGGCCTGGGAGGACTCATTAATGTCAGTGACACTGAGAAGAAAAGGATAACAAAAGCCCCTCCTCTCTTCTTCTCCTTCTCCTTCTCCCCCCTTTCCCCCCCCAATTAGGCTGTCAGTCCCATCGGGTCTTAAGAGATGAAACTATTACAACTAATAGTGTATATGTTTAGGCTGTGGAGGTAGTGGCCCTAAAGTGAAAGATTTGCATCCTCTCTACCTGATACTTTGTATCTGTTGTGTAAACACCATAATTGAAATCCAGTTGAATCTCTCTTTCTTTTTTCCTTAAATACAAATTGATAAACAAAAAAAATAAATAAAAGAACATTTCCGTGTACTCAGACCCACATAAGGAAAGGATTCGGTAAAAACCATGAATTTCCATGTTCACCCTATTTTATTTATTTATTTATTTTTCGTTTTGCTCATTCCTTACCCCGCCCTATAGAAGGTTACCATTGGGCATGAATGTTTGTGTGTGTGTTGTGTGTACGTACATATACATTCACACATGCATACATACACGTGTGTAAAAACTGTATTTTGTATTCTTTTTATCAGTTATTTCCTCCAGAGTAGATAGATTCTTCATGAGACCTTCATAGATCTTGTGTAGGTTATAGGATTTTAACACTGAAAGTGATATAGTCTCATTGTGAATGAATTGTTCCTAGAGCAATGTTGCTGTTGTGTATAACATCCTCTTGATTCTGCCCATTTCATTCTTCATTATTTCATGCAAAAACTTCCATGTTTTCTAAAACCCCAGCTCATCATTTGTTATAGCACAACAGTATTCCATCACAATTATACAACACATCTTCTTTAGCCATTCCTGAACTGAGAGGTATCCCCTCAGTTTCCGGTTCTTTGCCACCACAGAGAGCTGCAATTAATATTTTAGAACAAATTAGTTTTTTTTTCCTTTTTCCCTAATCACATTGAGAAACAAATCTCATAGTGATATTGCTGGAAAAATGTATAGGCAGTTTAATAATTCTGGGTATAATTCCAGATTATTCTCAAATGGCTGAATCAGTTTATAGCTCCACCAATAATGAATGAGTGTCTCAGTTTTTTTCACATCCCCTGCAAAAGTTGTAATAATTCGCATTTCTCTAATCAGTGATTTCGAACATTTTTTCACAAGGCTCGTATAGTTTTGATTTCATTGAAAAACTTCCCGTTCATATTGTTAACAATTTATCAATTGGGGAATGACTCATTCTTTAAAATTTGCTATATAATTGGGATAGGAGACCTTTTTCTGAGAAACTATAAACTTTTTTCTCCACTTTTCTGCTTTCCCTCTGATCTTGCTACATTGGTTTTTTTATTTGTATAAAATCTTTTAATATAATTTAAAACTATACTTTTTAGCCTCACAATGCTATCTCTTTTTAATAAATAAATTGTTGTCCTACCCATAATGATGAATCTGGTAGGTATTATGATCCATATTCTAATTTTCTTCTGATATCTCCCTTTATATCTAAGTCATTTATCCATTTTAGTTTTATCTTGGTAAATACTATAAGATACTGGTTTGTACCCAATTTCTGCCAGTCTGCTTTTTTTTTTTTTTTTTTGGACCATTCCCTACAGAGTTTACTAATAAAAATTCTTATCCCAAAAGCTTAAATCTTTACATTTGTCAGATATGAGATTATTGGTCATTTGTTACTATATAGTGTATGTCTACTCTACTCCGTTGATCCAACTTTCTATTCTTAGCCCAGTTGATAATTACTGCTAATAGTATGATTTAAAATCTAGTCCTGTTAAACCTCTTCCTCTACATTTTTTGCATTAGTTCCTTTGATATGCTTGATCTTTTGTTCTTCCAGATTGAATTAGTTATTATTTTTCTTAGCTCAGTAAAATAATATTTTTGGTAATTTATTTGGAATGACATTAGATTAGTTTAGGTAAAATTGTCATTTTTATTTTATTGGCTCTGCTTATCTATGATCAATGAATGTTTCTCCAGTTAAATAGGTTTTGATATATTATCATTGTCATTCTCTTTAATGAAATTATTAATTGTTTCTGATTTGTTCTTTAACTCAGTCATTCTTTTAACATTAGGTTGTTTAGTTTCCAATTTTTTATTGTATTTCCATGGTCCCTTATTGAATATAGTTTTTTATTGCATTGAGATCTGAAAAGGAGGCAATTAAAAAGACCTTTTTGCCTTTAGCTATAATGGTTTTATGCCTTAATATATGGTCAGTTTTTATAAAGGTGCCATGTACTATGGAGAAAAAAAGTTAATCCTTCCTATTCCTATTCAGTTTTCTCCAGATATCTATCACCTCTGGCTTAGCTAAAATTCTGTTCATTTCCTTGACTTCTTTTTTTATTTATTTTTTTGGTTAGATTTATCTAGTTCTGAGATAGAAAGGCTGAAGCCCCCCACTATTTTTTCTACCTGTAATTCATTTAACTTTCCCTTTAAAAATGTAGATGTTATAACATTTAGAGTTTCCTTGTTCATCTTTTCTAATTGACTCTATTTTAGCTTTTTACATAAGCTGAAGCATAATAAATTCTACTCTAGCCTTTTATTTTAATTCTATGTGGATCTTTCATTTTTAAATGTGTTTCTTGCAAGCAGCATACCATGGGATTCTAGATGGCAGCAGAGGGTCAATCTTCTCCCACTCAGCTGTCTGACCCCAATACTGTTTGTGAGGTGAAAGTTCCTGAAAGGAGGCTGCCGTTGATCATCTGCCCCCTCCTCCTTTCCCCTCCTCCTTTTCCACGCCCTGCCTCTTTCCCTGGGCTTGTTGCTTTTTGATTCTATGGTGGCTGCTTTGGTAGTGTTTGTAGTTCATTTGGACCAGGTCTCTGATCTTTTTGAGATCCTCTCAAGTTGTCTTAGGAGAACAACTGCTTTGCCTGAACTTTAATTATTAAGTTCATTTTGAGGTGATGTTTTATTTGTTGGGAAAATTTGAAGAGCCTGGTATTTCATGTCTTATTTCATCACTTTCCCAGAATCCTCTCTCAAATCTCTAAGGAAAAAGAAATCAATATTTTCTCTGACCTGTTCTTCTGTTATTGGAAAAAGAGATAATGGTATATGGGTCAGAAAATTCTGTTTCTGGAGGGAAGACATAGTGGCCAGAAGCTGAGGGATAGTAGGTGAGTGGTCTGGGGGAAAAAATGGGCATTTCCATTTATGGTTAATGCAAAAAAAAAATCTGATTTAGTGTAGGGAGAGAATACCAAATAAGAAGAACATAATCTCTAAGTTTCAGTAAAATCCAAGAGGGTTCTTTGAGAAAATTGGATGACCCCAATTTGGTGATCATTCACTTGTATTAACAGGAAGATAGTTGATAGAAGTCATATAGCTTCTTGGCTAGAAAATACTGATAGCTCCTTTTCCTTCTCTGTTCTCCCATGCTAAAGCAAAAAGAACTTTTCAGATCTCTCTCCACTGTTTTTGGAACTTGTCCATTCACTTCACGCTTCAAGACCACTCCCGGCTCTAAGAGAATTTGGGGAAAATCTTCAGAGGGAGGGGTGGACATATGGGATGATGGTGCCTCTTTGTGTTCCAGACCTCCAAGGAGGAGCTTCTGCAGCTGGAGGCAGCGGCGGCACTGCAGGAACACAGGGCTCGAATCCCGGAGGAGTGTCCCCACATCTCACCTACACGTCCTATATCCTCAAGCAAACTCCCCAGGTTTGGATCCTTAGTTTCTGCCCTTTGAATATCCTTGGAGATTAAAGAGAGGAGCCGTTTTTTAGGCCCCGCCTTTAGGGACCATCATCCCCTCTAGAATGCTGACCAGGGGAGCCAGGCTTGCCATCTCAGTTTCTCTGGGGCTCCCCCAGGCCCGTGTTGGGAAGGTGGGGGGCAGATAGGCATGAGCTGCATTGGAAGGTCTCTTTCCCTAAGACAAGATATATTGATAGCTCTAAAAAATCGTACATGACAGAAGAGATGACACTTTTCCAAAAGCTGGTAAATGGTGCAAGAAATGCTGGTCTCTAAAATATCATAGAAAGCCAGGAGAGTTTTGTTGTTGTTGTTTTATTTTTGTTGGGTTTTTGGTAGAAATTTTAAAACAGTCAGGATCTTAGATTGTAAAATGTTTTTTTGGAGTGTCACAGTTGGTTCTGATAGAGCATTTTGTTAAGATTGTATAGTGAACCTTTAGGGAGACTACTTTTTCTAGTTTTTGCTGAGACAGTTGGAGTTAAGTGACTTGCCCAGGGTCCCACAGCCAGGAAGTGTTAAGTGTCTGAGACCAGATTTGAACTCGGGTCCTCCTGACTTCAGGGTTGGTGCTCTATCCACTGCACCCTCCCAGCTGCCCTCCATGCATTTTTTTTTTAGCCATAGAAAATTATGAGCATGGAGAAGCTATTGAATGGGAGCGTCTTCCTCCACTGAGAGGAAATCCTGCCTCCCTGGAACAGTGGAAGTAACAGCTGTACAGGCATTTTTATTGTCTCTAAAGGCCCTTGGTAAAATGTTCCTATAGCCTTCACCACTGGCATGAAGCAAAGTCAGTATCAGATTAGCTAGTTAGGTGTTACCTAGGAAGGGGGCGGGGACATAGGATCGGAGCTAGAAGGAGGAAGCCACCCTCCCACTGTCTATCAGAATCCCCCTCTGGCAGATCGCTCCCTTTATGTTTGTGTTCTAATTATTGTCGGGGACGCCCTATGCTAGGGAGCTTTACGTTTTGGTGCTGAAGGAGTTTCAAATCTAAAGAAAAGTGTTCCCTACAGCCAGGTTTCCTTTTGTGACTTAAGGATGGGGGCACGTGACTCAGATCTTTCTGCTTTTCCTTGTTGTCTCCAGGGCACGTTTTTAGTTGGCCAGCCCTCTCCTCAGAGTTCTGGGAAGCAGCTGGCCACTGGCTCGGTGGTTCAGGGCAATTTGGGAGTCGGTGCATCTTCCACTCAAGGACAGCAGGCGTTAAAAGTCATCTCTGGGCAAAAAACAGCTTTGTTCACCCAGGTAAGGTCTCTCCCCTCGCTCCCCCCACTTCTCTTCCTGTTTTCAGTTCTTCTCCCTATCTCCCTTCTTTCCTCCTTCCTGCCTTATTTGACTCAGTCCTTCCAAAGGAAGCAATTCTCTTAGTCTGTAAGGGACAGAGCAGGTGTTTGGGCTACACCAAGTACATTGCAGAAGGAATTTCCACACTTGGTAGAGAAATAGGACATGTATTATAAACTGCCTTTTTTTAAGACAAATTAGCCTCATGTCCTTAAAAACACAAGTGATTTGTGCTTCCAGATTCTGGTTTCCAGCTGCGTTTATTTGCATGCCCTGCATTACACCAAGACCCCTCCCCAGCTGCCCATAGTTTGCCTAACTCAAATTGTAATTATCCTTGGACTGCTCTTAATCCTTGAGTTACCTGCTAATGCTGTGTCATTAATAATTACACATCATTCCTATTCACAGGCAAACCCTGGTGGGCAGGCCTCTTTGGTGAAAATATCTGATGGCTCCTTGAAGTCTGTGCCGGCCAGCACCCCTCTCTCCAAGCCCGGCACCACCGTGCTGAGAGTCGCGGGGGGCGTGATCACCACCGCCGCCTCCCCTGCCGTGTCTCTCTCTGCCAATGGAGTTGTTCAACAGGTAAGGGAAGTTACCGCAGGGCTGTGGGCACAGGGCACGGTGAGTGCCACACAGCACGGCTGAAGGTGGCCCTCCCAGGGATCCATGACCAGTCTTGCTTTTGACCCCTCCCCTTCCTTTGGCTTCTCCCGTGGTCGTTTATATGCTCAGGGTTTTCAGAGCAGAGGAAGAAGGGCAAGTCCCCAGGTAGCACCTGTAGCCAGTGGTGATTTGTCCTGGGTGAATGACCTCCATCATTCAAAGGAAGTCAGCTCTGAGATTGGTGACTTTGTTAACAAGTTTATGACAAAGTAGGAATGTATGGTTTTAATTGTATCGCTGTAACATTGGTGAATATTAGATGAAGCAACATCCCCAAAAGGTTTTTAATAATAATGTGGCAACCTGGGGAAAATCAGTCAACGGGACCCATTCTGTTCAAGTAAAAATTCAGTGTCTTAGTTTTTCTGTGGATGCTGTCAAACAGTTCTCTACATCTGTAGGAGACAGAAAAACTGGAAATGGGCTTCAACTAAATCAGGAGAGATGTGGCTTTAATTTCAGTAAAGATCCCCGCCTGTCACAGGGGTAAGCACCGAAATGGGCAATCAAGAGCTGTGCTGCGTCTTCACCGGCACAGAAGTTGGGAAGACTCTTTTCTGTACAATTTAGAAATTTGTCAGCTCCCACGTGAGGGGTTCTGGTGGTTTCTCTGCTAGTTGATGGGATATGAAGTCTTAGAAAACCAGGACCCGATTGACTTTGGAAGGTAGTTCTTTCCAGTAGAATCTGAAGCTTCCTGTTGTCTTTGGAGGACTAAGTGTGATCCCACTTCTTGCCCCTTGCCTCCATCTCTGCCGTTCCCTGTCAGAAAGAGCCTGAAGGCCCACCTCATCTGCTCCTTACCAGAGCTGGTGAGAGGACTGATCAGGGCTGTCTTTGGATGCTCCGAGGGCTTACCGGGGCACCCTGAGCATCATTTACAGGGCAGACAGCAGGGTCTGAAGCAGGCTCTCTTGGCTAAGGGACAGACAGGGAAAGGGATCGGCCTTTGATTTCCCTGCTGCAGGGAGCTGACAGCGGGGGAGTCGGATCCTCCTGAGGCCATGGTCAGCTGCCAGGGGAGCTCCAATTCGCAGGGACTTTGTCAGTCATTATGTAGCAGGGATAGGACTTGGACCTGGGTGGGGTCTTGGTTTTGGCCCCAGCTCTGGCCACCACACCACACTGCCTTAAAAAATACTGGGCGATGGAAAGGTCATAGTCTCTCTCTTTCCCTTGTGTTCTTCCCGGTGCTACCAATGGGCAGTCGGAAGGAGCAGCGTCCAGCTCGGCGTCAGCGGCAGGGCCCGGAGGGAAAGCTTGTGGACAGCAGTCGCTGTGTGTGACTCCGGCCCAGGCAGGGCCTGCGGGGGCCGCGAGGGCCGGAACCTCAGCCGTCATCAGTGCCACGTCTCTGGTGGGTGCAGCCACCCCTGTCTCCGGCAAAGCTGCAGTCTCAGGTAAATGGCCTCTCCCCGGTCGGGCTGTTCTTGTATCTTCAGGGTCCCCCAGATCTGGCTCTGCCCTGCTCGCCCTATCTTACTTGGGCAGCTCCTCCCATGGACTCTGCATTCAGGGCACCCTCCCCTTGGGTCTGTGGACATTCTGCCCATTTCCAGGTCCCCCGAGGGTTTCCCTGATCCCCTGTTAGTGATGGTGCACATCGAGATGAGTTTGTGGGAGCCCAGCTAGGTTAGGGAGCAGCCGGGCCTTTGTTTGGTCATTGTCCGCCATCCTCCAGCACCTCAGGACGGATCTCTCACCAGCCGGGTAGCCGCCTGACCTTCCTCAGCCTCAGCTCCCTCCTCCATAAAACAGGGATGATCAAAGCACGGGCCTCTCAGGATGGGAGGATCAGATCTTCAGGGTTTCCAGCAGCTAACTCGCCACTGCTCTTGGGAACGGACTGCATCCATAGAGTCAGGACCAGAACAGAAGCCGCCTTAGAAGCCATTTTGTCCTAACATGCCCCCTCCCCCATCTCATAGATGAGGAAATCCCAGGAGGCTGGAGGGACTTGCCAGAAGGGTCCTGAGGAGCCGTCCCCTTCAACCGCTTCTTGTACAAATGGGTCAGAGATCTTACTTCATATGAGATTCCTAACAAGTTGATATAAAGTTTTCAGAGAGAAATTTCTGTTTTCCTGGTAGTTGTTTGTTATGATCTCAGACAATCGCCAAGTCTTCAGTGAGCAGTGGTTTTTAATCCAGCCTTGCTGTCAAGTAGCTCTTTAGCAACCGAGTTGATTTTCTAGACCCTGTCTTTGTGTATTCCCTCTTCAAGGCTCCATTTCTTACAGTGGGAAATCTACATCCCAACTGGACTCTGTATTGTGACCTTGGACTTCTCTATTTAACTCAGGGCTTCTTACACTTTTTCCTACTCATAACCTCTTCTCATCTGAGAAATTTTATGAATCATTAATTTATTTTAAAACAATTCTTTGGCATACTGTTATTTTTACTGTTTATTAAAGATAAAAGCAAACTTGCATACTAATGAGATGGATTTGCTTGTTTGTTTTTACGTAAAGAATTCAATCTTCGTGGATTATTTGATATTTTTTGCAATCCCCACATTCAATTACATGACCATAGATGGAGGGGACTCCCATAGTCTGAGAAGTTTTTGGTTATATATATAAAATATATAAAAAATGTGGGGTGTGAACTTAATCATTTTTAAGTTCTTTTCTAGCCCCCAAATTCTGCTGCTTCTAAGTAAGTCCCTGCCCAGACTTATTAATAATTTTTTTTTTTTTAGTTAAATGGCTGTAGTGACCCATGAAACCAACAGAAATATAAAGTGGCCAACAGCCCTGGACAGCTGTGGTTTCATGATGACTTGTGATGGAAGGACATGATTCTTAAATTCTCTAAATACATTAATTTAACATTTGACCTTCTTAATAGGCTTCAAATATGTACTAGTCATATGGAACCCAGGCAACTCAGTTAGCCCCAGTCTACTTTCATCTGATCTGTGATATCAAATATCTGATCCTAAGAAATGAAAAAAAGAAGAAAATGATCCAGATGAACAAAAATATTTCAGGGAAGTCTGGGTAGACTTGCAGGAATAGATGCCAGTCAGGGAAGGAGAACTATTACAGAATAGTTTGCATAATCACAGCAGTGTTGCAAAAGACTGAAGAATTTTGATCACAACAGCCATGATTCCAGGACACCCATTAGAAAGTACCTCCAAGAGTGGGCTAAAGGCCTTTGATTGCAGAATGAGACGTTGGGTTTTTGGTCTTGTCTAGTGCAAGAATTTGTTGTGTTTGATTATACATGTTTGTTTTTAATCTGCTGGGGGAGACGGGAATGAGAAAAAATAGATTTTTATTTAAAAATGAAATAAATTTTTTTAAAAAATTTAAACATAAAGGAGGCAGAGGGTCCCCTGATTTGCTACTGTTTTTCACTTGTGCCCAACTCTCTATGACCCTGTTTGGGGTTTTCTTGGCAAAGTAACTGGAGTGGTCAGCCATTTCCTTCTCCAACTCATTTCACAGAGGAGGAAACTGAAACAAACAGTTAAATGACTTGCCCAGAATCACACAATTAGGAAGTGTCTGAGGCTGGATTTGAATTCAAGAGGATAAGCTTTCTGACTCCAGACCCAGCACCCTGTGTACTACATCACCTAGAGGCTGCATCAATTTTAAAATGAAAACTATTGGAAAATATTGAGGAGCAAGAAATGAGAGACCAGAGGTTTATAGTCTGCTCACATCTGCACGTCATAAATACTTGATTTAAGTCAGAAGGCTTCAGAGGTAGTGACACTAAATGGAATCTTAAAAATCGATTTAACTTTATCTTCACTGCTGAAAAAAGATTAGTCACAGATGTACCAGTTGTTTCCAAGTAGCCTTCTATACGCAATCAGCACATTGACTGGTTAAACAGATGCCAAAATAGAAGGGAGAATAAAGTGAAAAGACACAAATTTCCCTTCGCCCAACATGTTTAAACTATTGATTCCAAAAAAATTGGAATATAGCAAAAATAGAGTGAATCGACTTGATCATCATTTTTGAAGCAGTTTGAACAATGCAATATAGGTACCATGGTAACAATGAATAAAATAAAGCCAGGGGAAGAATTGCAGCAGCCAGAAAATACTTGATTGCCTTGCCAAAGGTGACACCATTTTACAGTACAAGCTCGTTTTTTAAAAGTTAATATCGAAGGCATTTTGAGTGAAGAAATGAGATCCTGATCAGGGGGGAGTCTTTGTTGGAGGGAGAAAAAAGAGGCCAATGCCAAAGAAGCCACAGAAGTAACAATAGCAAGCTTTGGCAGCTGGAGTGACAGCGAGGCTGCCAGTCTGGGGGTCTGGGCAGCTGGAACTCTCCGCATTAACAGGGACGTTCAGAGGGGGAAAGAGAACACATTCTGTTTTGGAAGTGTTGAGTTTGAGGTGATGGTGGGAATGATGTTGGGACTGGTGGTCAAGGGAAAGCTGGGGACTGAACCTGCAGATGTGGGAGGAGTCTGACGAGAGGTAATCTCAAAATCTACAAGAGCTGACAAGGTCACCAAAGGTGAGAGCGGAGAGGGCAGATCTGGAGGGGAAGGTGGTTAGAGCGTCCAGGCCGAAGAGGTGCCGGGAAAGAAAAAATGGCAGAAAAGGGTGCTGGAGATGTCAGCTTCATGAGGCCACCAATCAGGTGGCTGTGAACTGAGAAGGGCTTCTTCAGTGAAAAGAGAGCAAGGGAAGGCTTTCTCCAGGAGTCAGTCTGAGAAGTGGAGGCAAGAAACAATCGTGACCTATAAGTCTGGAGAGGACATGAGCATGTTTATGGGAAGCAGAAAAGAGACTTGGAGAGATTCAGAAAGGATGATAACTAAGGCATGCGAGTGGTGTAAGGGAGGGAAAGTTAAGAGTTATCTGGAGAAGGGTTTTCCCCGGCGAGAAGGATCGTCTCTTCGTTTTGGAGACCGTTCTTAGCGCTGTTCTGGCCATTGAGTTATCTCTTCCCATGAGCACCTTACCTCCATTCCCAAACAGCAGCGGATATGAGCTTTTCCCAGGCAAGCACCCTCCTCATTTCTTTCTCCGAACCCCCAGCCCTAGTATAGATGCTGGCCGATTCATGGTCTGAGCCCATTGTAGCCTTTGGAGGTCGCCTTTTCTGCCGGCGCCATGGCGGCCCTCTCTAGTTTGTGCCCAGGTAGCATCTACGTCGCCAGCAGGTCGCCAGTCACAGCGAGCACGCACATTCAGGCCCTCAGGCGCCTCGGGTACAGGTGATGGCAAGGGACGGTGCCGGACTGCCTCCAGCCAGCCCATTCGCTGTCGCCAACATCTGACTCTGGGGTTCCCCTACTCACCCACACCAGGGGATCCCCCTTGCCTCAACTACAGATGAGCTCTGTTTGGCTTTCAAAGTCAAATACAGCTGCCTCCACCTTACGTGTCCGGTGAGTCCATTGGACATTACTGCCCCTTACAGACGGTTCTGCTCTTTACCCTGTCTCCGTGACACTCTGAACTGTCCCGCGCCTGGAGAGAGACGCCCCTTTATTCCCCTCAGATTTATGCTGTGCGTATTGCCACCTCTTGTCTCATTAGAACAGAAGCAATTTGCAAGGAGGAATTGTTTCATTTTGTTGGCCTGGTATTCCCGGTGCCTAACCCAGTGCCCCAGTCCCTTGGTGTTTGGTAAGCACATGTTGTGGATGTGGCTCTTTTCAACACTGACGCGACTCGGGCCAATTCCAGTAGACTATGGATGTAGACAGCCATCTGATCCAGAGAGAGAACAGTGGGCTCTGAAGAACAGAGTATTTTCGCTGTTTTTGTTGTTACTTTTGCTTTCTTTTTGTTTTATTTCTTTTTTTTTTCTTTTTGATCTGATTTTTCTTAGGCAGTGTGATAAATGTGGAAACATGTATAGAAGAATTGTACATGTTTAACCTATATTCGATTATTTGTCCAAAAAAAATTTGGAACACAAGATTTAGCAAGGGTTTATGTTGAAAATTATCTTTGTATTTTGAAAATAAAAAGCTGTTACTAAAAAAACAGAAGAACATATCTTGTTATTCTATTAAGCTTTTCAGATTATATAATGGCAGGTTGATTGGCTATGATTTTGACATTTCTGTTGTATCAAAGCCAGATGTCAGCATTTATTAATTGCCTACTATGTACGAGCTATTATACTAAGTGCTGGAGATACAAAAAGAGGCAAAAGGCAATCTGTGTTCTTAAGGAGCTTACAAATCTAATGAGAGCACCAAACAATCAAATGAATATGTACTACCAAACAACCTGTGGCATAAATAAGAAATAACAGAGGAAAGGCACTCAAATTTTTTTTTAATTTTTATTTAATAATTACTTTATATTGACAGAATCCATGCCAGGGTAATTTTTTTTTTTTTTACAACATTATCCTTTGCACTCGTTTCTGTTCCAATTTTTTTCCCCTCCCTCCCTCCACCCCCTCCCCTAGATGGCAAGCAGTCCTTTATATATTGGATATGTTACAGTATATCCTAGATACAATATATGTTTGCAGAACCGAACAGTTCTCTTGTTGCATAGGGAGAATTGGATTCAGAAGGCATAAATAACCCAGGAAGAAAAACAAAAATGCAGATAGTTCACATTTGTTTCCCAGTGTTCTTTCTTTGGGTGTAGCTGCTTCTGTCCGTCATTTATCAATTGAAACTGAGTTAGGTCTCTTTGTCAAAGAAATCCACTTCCATCAAAATATGTCCTCATACAATATCGTTGTTGAAGTGTATAATGATCTCCTGGTTCTGCTCATTTCACTCAGCATCAGTTCATGTAAGTCTCGCCAGTCCTCTCTGTATTCATCCTGCTGGTCATTTCTTACAGAACAATAATATTCCATAACATTCATATACCACAATTTACCCAGCCATTCTCCAATGGATGGGCATCCATTCATTTTCCAGTTTCTGGATAATACAAACAGGGCTGCCACAAACATTTGTGTACATACAGGTCCCTTTCCCTTCTTTAGTATTTCTTTGAGATATAAGCCCAATAGAAACACTGCTGGATCAAAGGGTATGCACAGTTTGATAATTTTTTGGGCATAATTCCAGATTGCTCTCCAGAATGGTTGGATTCGTTCACAACTCCACCAACAATGCATCAGTGTCCCAGTTTTCCCGCATCCCCTCCAACATTCATCATTATTTTTTCCTGTCATCTTAGCCAATCTGACAGGTGTGTAGTGGTATCTCAGAGTTGTCTTAATTTGCATTTCTCTGATCAATAATGATTTGGAACACTCTTTCATATGAGTGGTAATAGTTTCAATTTCATCCTCTGAAAATTGTCCATATCCTTTGACCGAAAGGCACTCAAATTAATAATAGCAGCTGGCATCCTTAGAGCACCTTCTGTGTACCCAGCACTGTGCTAAGCACTTTGCAGTTACTCTCTCAGTTGAGCTAAACAACAACCCTGAGAGGGACTTGCTGTTGTTATGCTCATTTTTTAACAGATGGGGAAACTGAGGGAAACAGAGGTTAGGTGCCTTGCCCGGGCCACAGAGCTAATAAGTGTCTAAGGTTGCATTTGAACTCGGGTCTTCTTGACTCCAGATCAACTGGTACTGCTGAGCTGCCCCAGAGAGCTTGAGAAAGGCTTCTTGTAGAGAGTGGGATTTCAGCTGGGACTTAAAGGGAGGCTGGGGGACATCCATGCACAGAGCCAGGGTGGGAGGGCCTTCTTCCTGGAAGAGTCAGGAGCCAGTGACGCTCATTGGAAGATCCCAGAGAGGTAGGAGGGGCCAGCTGCTTCAGGAAGAGGGAGCCAGTGGGTACTGCCATTGTCTGAGCACACAGTCCCTCATGGGAAACTTTTTCTACTTTCAGGCCTGTTAAAGATCCATTCCAACCAGTCTAGTCCTCAGCAGGCTGTCCTAACCATCCCCAGCCAGCTTAAGCCACTCAGTGTAAATGCTGCATCTGGGGGCATCCAGACCATCCTGATGCCCATGAATAAAGGTAAAGCCCCCAGACATGGGTTTGGGACAAGGGGGCTTTTTCCTGGGTCTTACTTTGCAAAGGGGATCGGAGGGAATCGTGGTAGAGTTTTCACAGCCTATTTCGGAGAGTTTAGGAAGTAAATTGGTACAAAATTTTATGGAGGATTTCCTCCTAAAAGGAATAGAGAGAGCTCAAGAATGAAATGCCATGAAGAAGAGCTTCGAAAGCCCCCAAATAAGAAGGGCTGCCTTGAGAGGAAGTCATGGGATTCCACTGCATGTGGTATAGACAGTTGCTGGGGATGTTATGGAAGAACTTTTTGTCCAGATAAAGAGTAGGGCTAGATGGATTTTAAATCATTTCCAGCTCTTAAGATTCTGGCGTTCTGCATCTTGACTATGTCAGTGTGCTTTGCTTGGTAAAGAAATTCTCATGGTTGGTTTGGGGGTTTTTTGTTTTCCATTTGGAAAAATAGGAGCATCTAAAACTTTTTAGATGGAATGAGACTCATGAACGCTGACCGTTTTACTGCTTGTTGACACCTCTAGCTCAAGGAAAAAGAAGGAATTAGTAATGAACTCCATCTTAGCAGCTCTAGCTTAAAAAAACAAATTAGCAAGTTTATCAAGCTTGAAATCTTTACTCAAAGGAAAGTTTTGGATTATCTGTGGATTAATTTATCTGGTTTTAAACTTGATACCACCATGTAAATTTGTTAAGATCTCAGTAAAGTAAAAGGATTGTATTGATTTCTTTATCACCCTAGAATTTTTTTTATCCTGAATTCATTCTTCTTTAAGATTAGAATCATTTTGAATGACACCATAGGATAGCAGCGTGTTGTGACCTTCAGAGTAGTTCTCATAATGTTGGTTTTTGAAGAGCAGTTCCTGAGCAACAGATGGAAAACTCAGCTGTGGAATAAGGGGTGGGAGCTGCTGCCCCTGGAGTCCCTTTCTCTACATCTGGCTCTCATGAAAGCTGGGAGGGAAAGAGTGGGAGCAGCATCCATGCTGTGGAGCTCTTGGGCCTGATTGAGTGTACAGGGATGAGCCAGGGTGGGGCCTTGGACCCCTAGTCATCGTCCCTCAGCTTTGCTCCAAGGCTCACTCCTCTGTCGAGCTGCTTCTCTGCCCAGAGCTGGAGGGATGAGGGGAAGGTGGTTCAAGAGGATGTTTACTGTTGGACTAATGGCCATGAAAGGGAGAGGGGGGGATGGCAGGTAGGTGGAGAGGCCCTAGCTCTGCCTGTGTGTCAGAGCTGGAAATACGGAGTCCTGAAATTGAGGAAGCGGGGCACAATGTGAAATTTGTATTATTGAACATTGCGATTGATTCTTCTCTTTCACCCTTCAGTAGTTCAGTCACTGTCTGCCAACAAGACACCTGCCATGCCCCCTGTGGTGGCCCCCAGCTTGGCTGCTGTCAGCTCTCCTTCAGCCACTGTTACTAAAGGTAACGTGTTTATTTTTCTTATTAAAAAGAACAGCAGAAAGATGCATTACCATGGGGTACTTCCATGTGGCAGGTGTGGTAGACACTTGTAATTCAGGGCATGGTGATGGGTTGAGAAGCGTGAGAAGATTTGCCATTTGTGGTGAGCCTTGAAGGATGGGTAGAATGGGAAAACTTGTGGTCAGTGGAAAAGGTTGGAACGGCAACTTCCAAGGAAGTCTGCAGGACTGTGCTGCCCTCTGCTTCCTGCTGGGAGTCCCGGAATTAGTCCTCGAAGGGAAGTGGGGGCCGAGGCAGAGGAGCCGATACGGAGATCTCTTCTCTGAGACCCTCGCTCCCCCTTTCTTGGTTTGTCCATTTCCTTTCCGGAGGGTAACAGGGAGCTCCCGAGAGTTGTTAAGCTGAGAAATGTCATCCTAAAAGTGGAGCTCTAAAAAGAGTGAAAAATGTGCCGAGTCTGGAAACAAGGTTCCTGGTCTGGGGACATCTGCTAAGACATGGGCTTGATAAGGACTGCTGGGGGTGACTGCTGGGAGTGACCGCTGGGAGTGACTGCTAGGGGCCGGCAGAGACGTTGTTGGTCTCCACAAGCGGCCTTGAGCCCCTGGACCATTAGCTGGGGAACAGCCCAGTACTTGGGTCTTATTTCTTGCCTTGGTCATTCCGCCCAACAGGCCAAGCAAGTCGAGGTGTGAGTCGGGCCACGTGACGGGGCAGCAATTGGAGAATGAGAACAGTGATTCTTCTCAAGCATTGGGGGTGCTCCATTCTCGCTGTCCCTGCCTTAGCTCTTTGCGCTCTTGTGCCATGATGGGAGGAGCGCTCCCGCACCGTCATGGGCCAGGGGGCCGCTCTGGCCTTGGAGTCCCCACAAGGGAAAAGGCCTCACAGGGTCCTCAGCCCGTGCCCTGACCGCTGCTTGTCTCCCTTTGCAGTGAAGGTGGAACCAGAAACCACAGGAGCAAACGGCCTCTCCCTGGTCTCCCAGGAAGTGCAGACAGAAGTGAAGACGGAAGAGACTTCTGAACTGGGGAACTATGCGATCAAGTAACATTTTCTCTTTCTGAGAGCTTGGGCTGCTGGGGGCTTTGGGGAGGGCGTGGCGACGACGTGGCTGTGACCCACTGGTGGGCCCTGGACTCGGTCAGGGCTCCTGACTCGTGGCTCTGCCCTTTCTCCTCATTGCTTCATCCTTGGCTAGATGCATTCCGGTGGTCTGCTGAGTGACCTTTAACTGCGACCTAGTGCATGGCAGCTTGGGAGAGACAACTTAAGCTCATCCTTAGGTCCCAGGCCTCTCCGCAGGAGATGAGAGCAGTTTCCAGGCTAATGAGGGAATTGCCCAAAACATTATTAAAAACGCTTGATGCACATTAAGTCACATGACCATGTAAAAAACAAAGTAAACAAACAACTTGGGCACTTCATGGAAACATCTTCCGGTGCCCAGAATATCATTTACAAAATTCTTAACCAACAACAAAACAAAAATGGAAAATGTCGAGCTTGAACCTAGAGGCCGAATTGAACCAAAGGATGAAGGCAGTTTGTAAAAATAGCTTGGTTTTCTTCACACACGGAGCAAAAAGGTCCCCTGGAGAAAGCTAAGGCAGGCGTATTAAAGAGAGTAATTGGCATCCAGAACCAGGGCTCCATCAGAAGAATATTAGAACAGGTAATGCCGGGGGAGGCCATTCTTAATGTAGATTTGGAGCAGTAAAATGGCTGGTAGATTGAGAAAGGCCGCCTAACAAAAATCTGCCCAGCGCTAATTAAAAACAAGACCTGTGACCTCAAGACAGCTCAGGCTTACTGATTGAACGAGGTGGTCCAAGGAAATGGTGGAACCTGAGAGAGGTAGGAGTTTAAGCTGCAAAAATTAACACCTCCTGAATACTTAGGGGTGATCAGGTGCCAGAATACTATCCCTCATAAACTAACAGATGACAGATCCTCATACTACATTACTAGAACCCAAATTACACTTGAAAATTCAACATAAAAACTGTACAGTCTTTATCACATATACGGAAGTCACTCATGATTATTCAGACCTAACATAGTTAAATAGCAATTTAATAAGAATGGCAATTTTTAGTGATACATTTTATTTTTTACATGATATAAAGTTTATTTCGCCTGCATTCCTTGTTTTCCTCTTCTAGCAAGCCATCCCATAGTTAAAAAAATTTTTTTAAGACCGAAGCATTTTTTTAAAACAAAAAAAGAAGAGAAAAAAAAAAAATAAGTGAAATCTGTCAAAACAAGGAGAAACTCATTTTATAGGTAATCTCTTAAACCAGCTGACCCTTCCATTCTTGCAAAAGAAAGGAGTATGAGCTTCATAAGCACATGATTAGCTTTCAGCACTGGGCCAGGCATATAGTAAGTGCTTAATAAGTGTTTATTTTGAGTCAAGTTCAGGGCGAGTCTTTATTCTCTCTGATTTTGGCAGTATTTGCTTTCAGTTATTGTGTAGTAACTTTTCTCTCCATTTACATTGTTAAGAATGACCTTTTAAATATGCTTTACCATACCAAGTCTCCAAAGTACATTTCCTAAGAAAAGTTGCCTTCAAAGAATAGAAATTTAGTGGGAAATCATTTGGGAATAGGATGAGGCTTATATGAAATTACCCCAAGTTGCTTCCAGCAAGCCTTCAGAAGGTGAGTTTACATCCTAAAAATATCTTCCATTTTAAGAAGCAGTCATACTCTGTACTAGCAGAGTGGCAGGCGGATGATGGCCACCATTTACATAGCTCTAAAAGATTCAGAAAGCATTTTTACACTTTATCTCATTAACATCTCTTTATTTTTAAGCATGGTCTATAATTTGTGTTTCTATCCAGGTGCCTAATAACCTACTAAGACTTAATCTGGCCATTTTGTTTATTACCTCCTTAAATCCAAATAATGAGCTGTCTTGGAGCCCTGGCTTCCTCCTCTGTAAAAAGGATGAGGGCAGAGCCAGTCCTAGGGGGTGTGGGACAGCTCTTTGAGCCACAGAGCCTGGGTACTCTGAGCTTTCTAGAGTGGAGTTGGTGGCTCCAGAAAGAAAAGCCTGTGAGATGTGCTCTGAAGTCTGCATCTGGTTCATCCTGACGCCTCTGCTTCCTAGGTGTCATGGGCTGTTAATATTTATCCTTTCCAGATGTGAAACTGCCACCTGATTATTCTTCTCTCCTCTGTATCTTGAAAAACGTTAGAACAGTAGAAAGTATGGACTCTGAATTGAGAGCAGCAGGCCCTTCTTTAGCAGGTGCAGCCCAGCTTCCAGGAGTGTGGCGAGAGTGAAGTAGGACGACACGTCAAGTGCCTTGTTAACTGCTGAGCGCTACGTGAATGGGAGGCATTGGTTTAGAGCCCCAGCCACCCTGGGATAATGTGTGTTCATTCTTCCCAGGCTTATATACCATTGAACCCAATATTTCTGATGGGATGGAACTTTTTTGGTGTAATAGTAGCTATTCTACATTGTTTCCTGGCCATATAGTAGGAAATCAAGACGAGGTGAAATTATGAGGGTGCTCAAGTCATTACTATTTCTAGGGGTCCCAACACCTGGCAGAGAACAGGAACCAAAAAATATTAATTTCTTTTTTTGAAAAGGATCTGACAAGAGGAATGTTTCTGTAATTTACCAGGAAAAAAAAAAGTCATATCTAATGAGACTTAAAACGAATATATGGGATTTATTGCCTTTTTTTTTAATCCCTTGTAGCATAGAACATTTAGAAAATACCCAACAACTTCTAACAGCAATAGTAAAGAAGATTCCATTAATCACTAAAAAGGGTAAGTAAATGATAATGAAAAGAGAGTTGTTTTTTTTTCCCCCTTTGGACTCTGCACTAAGCACATTGAGTGTAATTTAAATTAATCGTACTGGCTTTTTATTTTGTTTTGATTTTTAATTTAGTCAAATAAAAGTAGGGGTGAGAATGAATGGTTTGTTGGGCAGCCAGCTGGTCTATTGTTGTTTCCTTTGTCGCTGACCTGGGAACGTAGAATCTGCATTTATTGTTATAGTCTAATTTTGAAATTTATCAATAGCATTATTTTCCCCTGGCGTCTAATTTTTGACACTTAACGGTCATTTAAAGAGAAAACCAGAAGCAAAAGAGAAACATGGCAATAAAGGATTCTGTGCTTATTATTTGGAAAAGATTTTTAGTGTTTGATGTTAGTATTTATTTTCTTGGTTATATGTTATATTTGTAAACTGCAGCTATAAATCTAAGAAGAATCCTATCTTTGTGGTCCTGGTATTAGGCCCCCAAATTATTCCAATCCTTAAGCACTTTAATCATTAAAAGTATTTGGCCTACTTTGTTAGGCGGGCCTGTACTCAACAATGATGATTTGCTAGGTCCAGATCATTCCTTCAGCCAATACTTAGGAAGTGCTTGATTCTGGAACGATGCAAAGGTTGACCTGATCAGCTTGGGCCTGCGAGAAGTGACAAAACTTATACGTAGATAAATAACATGATGTTTGTCAGGAAAGGGAGAGGTTGCTTTCGTCTGGTGAGATTAGGAAAGGCTTTCTGGGGGAGGTGACCTTGGCGATGGGTGTTGAAGGTGAGATGGATGGGGAACTACGTCAGAGATGATGAAAGTGTGGAGGGGGTTTGGGGACAGGCCATTCTCGTGGCTAAGGCGGTCTTTCACCGGGCCGGGAAGATGGATTAGGGTGAAGTGGTGGAAGCTCTGGAGTTTGCCCTTCACTGAGTGGGGGATGGAAGACCTTTGGGCAGAGCCACAGTGGAGGCAGAGAAACCAGACAGGACGCGCGCCCGTTCCTTTGCTGAAAGTGCGCAGCTTTCTCAGTCTCTTGTCAAGGCGCACGCCGACTCCGCCATCCTCCTCCTGAGATCCGCCCCGTCCTCTTGTATCTCCCATCTGGAAGGATTCTTAAGAAAGTAGGGCCTTGAACCTGAATTCTTGGCACCGACATTCTCCCTTCAAGTCCGAGCTCAGAGGTCACTCGAATTCAGACTCTTTATCTTTGCTTGTTGCAAACATCTTGATTTGACTAGATTTCCTTCCTCAGCTAAAGTCAGTTCCTCCATGGGGCAGGTGCATGAATATTGGCGCCTGCCTCATCCTGGTGGCCTTGCGCTGCCCACTGTGGCATCAAGTAAAGTGGTTCTAAGGGACTCAGGAGCTGTCTTCAGCAACTCACATTTGACTTGGATCTTTTTTTTTCTTTAAAATGTTTTTATTTTGTTATTGGGAACTTAAAAAACACCAGCACATGTGGATATTTCCATAGATGACGAACAGAAAAAAAGAAGAATGTACATGAACAATGACTCTCTTGCTCCAGCTTATTTTTTAGAACAGGCTAAGTTCTCCATGTTAGTTTTCGAAGCTGTCTTGCTTTGCTGTGTCCTCCTTTGAACGCTTCTGTTCTCTTCTCTGCATTTTTTCTTGACTATCTGGACGCTTAATTTTTTTCCCCAATTTTGAATTCTGAATTTAAACATCAGCAAGCACTTCTGTGTTCAAGAGCATATTACATGTAAAGTTGTACTTCTCAATTCTATATAGCCTACTTTTCTTTTTTCTTTAATATTTTTATTATACAGTGTATGTATTGTTACTAACAATATGATTTTAAAAATATGAATGTGTCCACTTTAAATCCTTTACACTTAGCACATCTTTTTCCATGATGTGCTTTTTTAAAGCACATCCATTCCCAATGACAGTAATATCAATAACTTGCCTTGAATCTTAACCAAAACTTAATTCAGACTTTGCTGGCGGTATGCTTTCTAGGTGAAGATGCCAATTGTTTCTGTGCAAGTTCTGTGGAGCAGTATTATAGTTGGAACATTGGGAAACGGAGGGCAGCAGAGGTAATCCTGTCTTTATCTGTCACCAGGGTATAGCAAAAAACCATTTGGAGAGAAAAGGTAGCAACTCCTCCAATCTCTGACTGCCAACCTGCTGGCCTAAACCTTGCCTCTTTGGAGCTCAGCATAAGGTTCTTTACACAATACTTTGGTTAGATGCTTTGTGAAATTATATTTTTCCCTTATGCAAAAAAAAAAAAAATCACATTTGGAAAAATCTCTTAGATGTTCACTCTCTAACATGGAATTAGGGTATCTAATTTCCCCATCCCAAAATGGCAGAAACATAGTTGCCATTTTAGAATTTTCATGTCTTCTGATGTTTATGAATTAGAGAATATAAATTCCATCTTTTTTCCCCTAGTGGCAACGAGCAATGACAATGAGAAAAGTCTTACAAGAAATACTGGAGAAGAATCCCAGGTTTCACAATGTGACGCCCCTCAAAACCAAGCACATTGTCCATTGGTGTCGTTGCCATGGTTACACTCCACCAGACCCAGAGAGCTTGAGAAATGATGGTGATTCCATTGAGGACGTACTGACACAGATAGACAGTGAGCCAGGTAAGAAGCTAGCGAAGGAAGGCTGAATCACTTCCATCTCAGAAGGAGCGAGGGATTCGATTTCTGTCTTCTTGCTACGTCCCCAAGAAGAGGTCCTGCCTCCCATGAGGGGGTCTCGCTTTCAGGGCAGTCGCTTCCATTTTTGGACAGCTTCGGTTGTTTAGAAGTCTCCCCAATATCAAACCAGCATTGCCCTCTCTGCATCTTTCACCTGTTTTTCTGAACTCTGCTTTTTGGAGCCCAAGCAGAGCAATGTTCTTTTCCCATGTATTAAGATACAGAAAGAGGTTACAAAATTCTCCCTGAGTCTCTTCTTCTCCAAACTGAACATCCCTCTGACTGGTCTTTGTGACAAGTTCTCCAGTTTCTTAACATCCTTACTATTTTCTTCTGGACAGTCTCCAGCTTATCTTTCCCCAAAGGTGGTCCTAAAAGTGAATATCGTTTTCCCTTTGTGACTTGACCAAGGCAGAGGACAGCCACCACACTGTTTCCTCCTTCCTTTGGGTTATTCCTTCTCTTGTGACTCTCCACAATCAAGATAAACATTTACTTTTTTTAACTTAGGTGTAACATACAGTCTCTAAAACCTGCTGATCTTTTTTCACAAAAACTGGGTTTTTTTAGCTCAAATACAGAATTTTATATTTTGCCCTGCTTAAATTTCATCTGATTTGATTTCATCTGATCCATCATTCTAATGCCTTGTTTGGATTCAGTTCTTTCGTCCAGAATTTTGGGACATCCCGGAAGCTTCTCCTCAGCCCGTTTTGACAAGCAGTGCCATCTCTGCTTTCATCCAGGTCACTGATGAAAATGTTGAAAAGTACAGGGCCAAGCACAGGTCCTTGGGGCATTCTGCTTAAAGACCTTGACCTAGGTTGACATCCATCAATTCATGAGTACATTTGTAAGCCAGTCATCCGACTAGTTCCAAACTCAGCTAACCGTACTAGCATCTAACCCTTATCTTCATCCCCTCCACAGGTATAGTGTGGAGACTTTGTTACACATTTTGCTGAAAACTAAGCATACTTTGTCTACAACTTTTCTCTAATCTGTGAGCCTAATTACCCCATCAGAAAAAGGATATGAAGATAGTATGGCATGACCTGTCCTGTGTAAAGCAGTGTTGCCAATTCACCGAGCAGTGGAGATTGTACTTCTGAGCCTTAATATATGGTTTTTGTGAATGAATTACTGTGGCCGAAAATATTGAGCTAAGATTAGGCCTGTTTTGTTCTCACAAGAATTAGCAGTCTGCCTGCAGATATTGTTTCTTCTCCTCAAAGAACTATATAAATATGCATTGTTTTTCCTTTCATATCATCTTTTCCATGACCTCCCTTCCATCTCTCTTTGGGATTTTGACTGTCAAATCTATGTATTCACCTTTGAACTTTTGCAGCGTAGCTCAGTAGAGCATCTGCTAAGCCCCTAACATGCACCAGCCACTGTGCTAACTGAGCAATGGGGACATAAATTAAAGAGTTTCCATTCTAGTAGGGAAAGAAAACCTAGAAAATGAGTGGCAAGGACGCTCACTGCAACTTGGCTGGAGACGTCCGGGAAATGTGATGGAGGCCTGGAACCCAGCAGGCCGGAGCTGAGTGCCGACACAGTGGCTGGAGATGGAGGGAGGAGGTAGCCTCTAGTCTCCCCTGTGTCTGGAGATGGAGTGGGGGATAGCCTCTGGTCCCTCCATTCCCATTGCTTTCCAACCATTTCCATTCAAATGTAGCCTCATTACTTACTGTCATACTCAGCTCCCAAACTAACTTTCCCTGACTCCTTTCCTTCTAAGTCATCTCTGATTCTTCCTTTTCTTTCCATCTTCATGTCCATTGACCAGTTCCTAACACAAGAAGTGTCTTTCCCACATCCCCCATCCTTTGTTATCATTGTCATAGCCATCAAGAACCCTGGATTCCTGGATTTCAAGTCTGTGACTTGTCTCTTGCCTCCATTTGCATGTTCCCATAAGGCGATTTTGCTGAAGTGTCATGACCCTAAGTATCCTTGCTCTAAGGGCTTTAGTGTTTGACCATGGGTTGCAGAATCAAGTCTGTACTGGCCTTCAGAGCTCCCTCCCACCTGTCTGCCCTCTGCTTGGCTTCCTGGTCAGGTCTCTTATTTCCCCACAGAAATGTTCCCAAACATGTTACATTCTCTTCCTTTTTCTGTGTCTTTCTCATACTGTTTCTCCTTTTCTGCAGATCTCCTCTCTTCTTCCTACACTCTGACTCCTCCTTCCCATCCTTCTAGGCTTAGTTTAATTCCTGTCTTCTTTACAAAGCCCTTTTGGATCACTTCAATCCATCAAATTCTTTTCTTTCTTTCAAATCCTGTGCCATTTACTGTCTCTACCATTTTTCATTGTTTTTGCCACTTAATCCCTGTCATGTACCACTTTGTTTTGCTTTTTTTTTTTTTACACGTATCATTCTTCCCAATCATGATTATAAGCTTTTTAAAGTTATGGACCATATCTTGTACTTCTTTCCAGTTTCCACACTGTCTCACACAGAATAAAGATTAAGTAATGGGATTAATTTTTGCATTATATGACAGCAAAAGCTCTTCTGAGCTGGCCGTCAGTAGACAAAACTTTGGACAAGTCATTCCATCTATCTGATCCTAATTATCTTCTCTGCGTAATGAGAGGATTGAACTAGAGGATTGCATCTCCATGTGCCTTTCCAGCTCTATGATTAATGTTGACATGGGAAAAAAATGGCAGCCCAGTTCTGTATTGTATATGGCTCCATTTGAGCAAAGATTGTACCCTTGTGGTTCATAGAGCAGGTTTAGGTGCTTCTCACATTCACAGCATTAATTGAAAGCTAGGAGAGACCATAGAGATCTTCTAGCTCAACCCTCTGAGTCTAAGCTTCCTCAGTTCCCTAGGTTCTTGCTCCTACTTTCTTATCTTAGAGGCTTGGGGATGAATATATCAAAGAGACTTTGTATTGCTACTCCATCATACGACTCCTGACTTCTCATTTAGAGTGTCCATCATCCTTCAGCACCGCTGACGATCTCTGCCGAAAACTGGAAGGTCTGCAGCAGTTTCAGAAAAGAGAGCCTGAGAATGACGAGGAGGTGGACATTCTCAGTGTCACTGAGCCCCTGAAAATAAACATCAAGAAAGAAAAGGAAGAGAAGCAAGCAGGAGTGAAGTTCTATTTGGAGACGATGCCCGCGTCTGAGTTTGTCAGCGACACGGCACAAAAGGTAGAAGAGCCAACGAGGAGCGAGCCGTCCCTCCCTGGGCATGTGCCCCCGGGCATAGAGGAGGCGCTTTCTGTGGGTCACAGGGCACTTGGGGAGATCCTTTCCGGGGTGAAAAGCAGCCACCCCCCACTGTCCAGAGGGAAGCAAAAGACAAGAGTCATAAATGGTTCCTCGCCCTTGGCTTCTGAATTTGATTCCAGGGCATCCAAAGGGTTAGAGGCCCCCTTGACTGACTTCAGGCATGATATTCTTTGCAGGGAGGCAGGCTATGCAATTGTGACCTTTGAAAAGTAGCGCCTTTATTAAGCACTTTGGTGCTAGGCTCTGGGCTAGGTACATGCTCAGGGTGCAAATGCAAGCAAGACTGTTACTGCCCCCAAGGAGTAGGGGAAGGCAACAATTAGAAAGGAACTGGAAAAGGGGGCTTGTGACTAGACCATAATTTGGAGCTAATATTTTAGGAAGTTCTGAGCAAGGTAGACAAAGGCTCACCTCAGAGCCCTGGATGGATCCCAGTGAAGTATCCCAAGTTTCAAGAGTGGTTTAGAGTTAGGGTCAGCTAAGCTTTAACTAGCCCTAGAGTTAACTGAATCATATGGGGAAATCCTAATTTTTTCATGTTAATTTTCCCATTGATTTTAATTGATTCCCTCCACTCAGCTGTGTTTCATGTGGAATGAACACATTGTTTATATGTGTACAGAATGGATGTGATTTCTTCCTTCTTTCTCTACTCAGATTGGAATCACCCTCCAGCCTGTGGAACTTCACAAGAACACGTATGCATCTGTTGTTGAAGATATGATTCTAAAGGTAGGCAGCCAGTGGCCTAGAAGGAAGCGTTCAGGGCCCAGTGCAAAAAGGAAATGATGAGGCTCTTTGGGTGACAGGACAGGGCGGTCTCTGTTCCCTTTTGTTCCCTATCTCCTAGTCTTTCTCAGTTTCCTCCAGATGTACGTGACAGGGAGAGGTTTGCATCCCAGTTTTTTATCCCATTGAAGGTATAACATTTGGGTTCCTGTGTTTTCTTAGATGAAAGAAAATCACAGACCAACAAAGACTGGGACAGTCACAAAAGCTGATGATGCTGATGCTGCCCTTGGAAAAACAAGTCTTCAATAAGTTCCATTAAAGTATTCTTTAAAGAGGCCCAGATTAAAAATAGAGTTCATTATTTTTATTTTTACAGATGTTGTCATTTCCTATATTAACACTTTCTTCAAAGCCAAGTAAAAGCAAATGTAATAGAAACACTATTATGATCCTCAGGTTAGTTATCAGGGCCAGTCACAGAGTTCCTACTCAATACAGACAGAGGCACTTCATCACCAGAAGTCGCAGCAAAGTGAAAAAATGAGATCCCCAGACGAGAAGAGAAAAGGTTCACAGGCCCCAGGGCTCTCCTGCGCCCAGACTCAGAACGCCTTTCTCTGGGGGTCCTTCCAGTACTGAGAGCCCCTTCTTTCTCAGGGTGCTGGTGAGGATCAGATGAAATGATAATTGTCAAGTGTTCATGTAAACAGCTATTGTAGTTATCATTATTGTTGTTCCTGTTACTCAAACATGTACGCAAGGCCACTGTCAGAGACCTGGACCTCGTTTCAGATTCCCAGCGAGGCTCTCTGAGTTCCGAATCTGCTGCCTGCTTAGAGGGGGCTCCCTTCTAGCTTCATTTCCATAGCAGCCTTCATATCTCCTTAACCTGAAAAGTCCCCCTTCCTCATGGATGCAGGTCTTGTGGGGGGGGGGGGGGGGGAAGGAACACCACACACACCTTAGTGTAAACAGCCTTGTCTGTGACCCCTTTACTTTCTCCACAGACAGTCCTCTCATGATTTCTTCACATAGTTTCTCCTTGGGTTTTCCCAGTAAAGACCACCCGCTTCTTCTAGCCTGTCTGAAAACCAAAACTCAGTGTCGGGAGGCTGTATTCTCCCAGAAAGGGAAAAGGGTTCCCCCAATCTTTTTCCAGAAACTATCCTTCTCATTTCCACACTAGTCACTGGACTCCTCTCTAACTGCAGGATCTTTGCAGGGCCTTTGTGCCCTTCTTAAAGAGCAGCCCACTTGCTTGGAAAGCCAAGCATCCTGATGCCTTCATTCTTAGGAGTGATGGGATCTCAGATTTTAATTCTTCTTGTCCTGGCACTTTTCCTCTCTCAGATGAGAAAATGTTTTATAGATTTCCACCCAACATTTTTAGTTATTTCTCTTGATTTCTCTGAATCTCATTACTGTCTGTTTGGATCTGGGGAGCTGTTAAAATTCTTGATTTCCATTTTGTTGATTAATGGATTCAATTCCATATACTTTTTCATTTCAAATTTTAAAAAATGATATGTGGTTGCTTCCTGATAAGCAAGTTAGAATATTTTTCCATTGGTTTATTTTTTCATTTAAAAATGTAAGCCATCTAATATTTTTATGCACAAAAATGTTTATACACACACGTGAATGTATTTTTAAAATATATCATGTTTTTCCAAGAAAAATGCTAATTTGCCAGAAAATCATCCTGCTTCATCATTTTCAAGAATCATGACATCACTGCATTTTGTTGATCCACAATTCAAACCTTTAGTAACTTTATGGTCTTCAGGTTTAGGACTATAAGTAGTGGTCAGGCTGACAAATAACAGGGTCTTCTGTTACAGGCCACTGAGCAACTAGTGAGCGACATCTTGAGACAGGCTCTGGCCGTTGGGTACCAGACAGCATCTCACAGCAGGTAAGATCTTATCATCTCTGTCAGTGACATCAGATATAGAAGTAAAAGCAACTGGACAGGACGTTAGAATGTCCAAGTCTAAAGTTCATTGGGATAGAAAACTCCCACATGTACCATTAAAGGGTTTCTGTTCTAACCAGTCCCCATCTGGTTAAGGGGCATGCCCAGCCCCCATCTGGGTTTGCAGAATGTGGTTGGAGAAATTCAGAGGGACAGAAGAGTACTTTGTCCCCCTCGATGAGTGGCCATCATAAATTCCACTCAGTCACCCGAGGATTAAAAGATCTGGTTCAGTAAGAAGTGTTCACAGCTGGGCAGCTTCAAGAGCTTCCGATCTGGTTCCCCAAATATTGCCAGGGCTGTTCTAGTAGCTTTGGCTCCTTTGTCATCGCAGCCTTTTTGTGGGAAGGACAGGGGCTGGTGACATCCTTCCATTGAGAAATTCGTTGATTCGGGTCATGAGTTACTTGGGTTAATTATTCTTCATAACATCCTCTCATTCCTTTGGTACAGGGCTCCAAGAGAAATCACAGTGATGAATATTCACCAGGCCATCTGTAATATTCCCTTTCTTGATTTTCTCACTAACAAACATATGGGAGTATTAAGCAAGGAGCAATAAACTGAAGATGCCCCCGGAAAAATAGGGTGATGGGAAGATTCAGCCAGAGCCTGGGAGCTGACCCCAACATGAGCGCCTGGGCCCATGCTCTTCACCAGTCACTAAGAGAAGTAGTGAGTGGATCAACAAACTCTTTCCAATTGGATTTAATTGGTTGATGTGAAGACTCGAGAGCATGGGAGAGCCAAAGCTGGAATGGTGGAAGTGTCCCTGGCTATTTTGAGGCAGCCTTGATTTATTTCCACCGCCCCTCGGGAGCCTCCCCGATTTGGGCAGGGTCTCTGGGGAAGGCCGTGCGGGTCTGGCTGTGCGCTGGGCACTACCACTGGGCTCCGGCTCATGGGCAGCTCCCCCCTGTTGTCTTGAGAAAAGAATTGTTCCAGAAGTGACTGACGGGAAGCTCTGGTGGAGGTGCCGGTGGCCCTGGGGACCTGCCTTGTGTGGAGGGGCAGCTTCTGTGGCAGGACCTCCGCAGGTGGTGGTTTGGACGGTGAGCTGAGTGGGACTGGCTGCAGCAGCCCCTGGGATCGGCACAACTGGCCCCACACAGGACAGAAGCAGAATGCCCCCGCTTCTCTCTAAGCAGACTCCAGGGCACGTCCTGAGCCAGCTACACACTGGTAAGAAATTTGAACATTCCAATCGTGAACACCCAACCACTGGTTGGTGGGGAATCAGCCGCAGCCAGAAATCTTGGGCCCGAAGCAAAGCAGAAGCAGCTTGGAATCATCCTCTGAAGCTTGATCAGCTGGCTTGTCTGTGTGGGCAGCTTGCTCCCTTGCATGCATGGGCTCCCCTTTGCCATGTGCGCCCCGTTCACAAGCAGCATCCGCAGCGTGTGTGTGCCGATGGGCTTGCTTGAAAGTTGTTCATTTTTAGGAAAAATCCCCCAGTGAAGGCCAAATGGAAAGGATTCCTGCATGGGATAGGAGACATTATAGTCTCCCTCCATGCCTGAGCCTTTGAGGAGATGAGCTCTGACAGATCCCACTCCCCAGGAAAAAGAAACAATACAAAGGCACACGTGTGTGTGTTTATTCAGGGGAGGAAGACAAAGAAAGTCCCTCAGCTCTGAGCAGAGACCTCACAACACCCTGATGATGACAAGAGCAAAGCCCATAAGAGACCAGCAGACAAGGAAGAGCTTTTCCTCAGCAGCAGCCCTGGCCTGCCGCCCGGGGCACGTGGAAGACAGCCGGTGCAGCTGGTCGCATCCCCCGGTCCATATGGGGTGCCGAACAGAGAGGCGTCCATCAGCAGGAGCCGGCCCCCATCCGCCCTGGAGGGGCCTCTGGCGTCTTAATGTGGCCAGAAGTGAGGATCCATCCAAATGGTTTCCTGTGCCCAGGCTAAGTGGCTGAGTCAGAGGAAGGTAAGGGAGGTCCCAGGCGGAGAATGAAGTGAGGGGCCCATTGGTCACAGCGGTCTTGCTGGAACATGTGATCCAGCAGTCTGGGAGAGGAGAAAGCTGTTCGGTACCGTGCATGCTCAGAACACCAAATACAAATCATTTAACTTGTAAAGACTCAGAATATTTTAACAGTTACAGGAACCCCCAAGACATTTGAGAATAGTAGACATATATTTGGATTCAAAAGAAAGTTTTCTCTAGAATCTTTAAAATCTAAGATCTAGGGGAAAAGGATGCAGTTGGTCCATGGCAGACCCAAAGGAAAGCAAGTCCTTTCACTGAGTGGGAGAATATAGTAAACAAGTTTTCAGCAAAGGAAATATTCAATAATTAAAGATCTCCTTATGTGTTAAGACTTTCCCAATGTATTTGTATGATAATGTGTAACATAACTGTGTAATATACATGGATACAATAAATTTTCTTTTAGTAGTTGCGATGGGCTTATTCGACTCTGAAGTGTAGGTGTTTGGACATTTTTTAAAGAGACAAACAGGTCTAAATAGCTTTACCGTACTGGTTTTCCCTATTTCATCCTTTTTTTTTTTTTTTTTAATATAATTCAATTTAAGCTCATAACAACAGAATAGTCAATAACTCGAATGGCTGAAACACTGAAGTCCTCTTTGGACTTATTGCAGGAGGATCTGGGAAGAAAAACAAACATATGCCTGAAGCAAGCTTTTCCACATTCCCCCTCCCCAAGAAATAATGACTCAGTTTAAAAAACTTGGCAAAACAAATTTGCCAGAGAGAGAAGTGGTCTTTCCTTGTAAATTTTCACTTTGGAAAAGTTTTCCTTCACCAGAAAACTAAACTGATAAAAGGATTAATGCTTTAAATATAAGTAATTTAAAAGTAAAAGGATTCCCCATACACACATTTTAGTTATTGTTATAATTCAGCGGAGGGATTGAAGAGGAAGAAATAGCTCCATAGAGGACTTTGAGGTTCCAGAGACTGTCTGGGCTTGTTCTTTTTCACCAAGGGGTCCTCATAGTCAGCTTGGGAAGCCACAACATTTAGAGTAGAAAACAAGGCTCAGGGGGGAAAGATACCGAGCAGCGTTGAATATTATTTTTTAGAGTGTGATTGATGTGTATATACTAGGCCTTAGCATCAGTTTGCATGCAACCATGTAATTCTCCTATAGAAGCTAATCACACAGATATATTTTTCCAAGAAAATCCTGCCTTTAAGCAGAGAAAGTTTTATGGAAAAACTTTGCAAAGGAAACATCCTTTATCATCATATGTACCCTGGTTTTAAAAATATAGTTACAACTGAGACTTCTAGTAAATGACCCATGGGAATTAATTGACAGGAACTAGAATTAACTCTGATACCACTCAGTACATTGAGAGAGATTTGTAAATGGATTTTATCTTCCCTGTTGGCTTGCAAGCTCCTTGGAGTGAAGGCCGTGTCTTGGACATCTTAATAGCCCCCAGAGGGCCTAGGATAGTATTAAGGAACCAATTCACTAACAAGTATTTATTATGTACTTCTGTGTTGCAGGCATTCTGCTATAATCTGGGAATATAAGTACAAAGTATTCACGGTGAACTTAGATTCAAGTGTGAGAGACAAGTACTTATAAACACACACATACACATAAATACAAAATTAATAAATTCACTTTAAATACAAGATAATGGAGAGGGGGGACACTATAGGATCATCAAACTAGAACTACATCTCTTTAGCTCACTTTAAGGGCCACCTATATGCCAGGCCTCATACTAGAGGCTGGAATCACAAAGACAAAAAATAAAACAGCTACTTCACTCAGTCAGCAAAATGGAGGCATAGAAAAGGAGCAGTGGAGAAAAGAGCTGAAGTCACCAAGAAAAGATGGATCGACCCCTTATTTAGAGATATTGCACAAGGATCCTTTTTCTGTTTGGGTTGAATGTGGGACAGAATCCCCCTTCTAACTCTGAAATTCTGTGATATAACTAGGTTCACAATTCATTCAAGATTATTTGAATGGGAAGAGAGCACCAGTAATAGCAGACATAATTTGGTGCTTTAAGGTTTGCACAGTTTGACAATGCATTCTTTCTTGACTGATTCTGATAGCCTTGTATTATGAGCTCCATTTAACAGCTGAATGTCTTGAGACTTAGAGATTTGTGATTTGCACATGGTTAAATATCAAGAAATAGATCTGTCAAGAGGACAGATAGATGTCCCATTTCTTTGCTGAGTTGGAGATGCATACATTGGGTGTATAGATTGCTAAAATATCAAACTTTTCAAAAAAATAATAAAAGATAATTGAATTTTCAGGGGTTGGGAGGGACGTAGGGGATTTCCTCAAAATTCTTATATAGGATAGCTCCTGGGAGGAAGCAAATGCAAAGAGAAAAAGATAGGTAGTATTAAAGAGATGTCAATAAAAATTACTTGATTTTTAAAAACGGGTTCTCCATTTTTGTTGGAAGCACACAAAAAGAAACAACATGAAATAAAGCTCCAGGGATGGAGTCTGGGTGATGGACAGGATGCTAATAGACTCAATAAAATAGCTAAATTTGGAGGAGGGTCAGACTTGCAGTAGAAGGTAATGAGTTGTGGTTTTGGTCTTGTTTTAGTTGCCACTAAGACATTCATGTGCAGATGCCAGCAGACGGTTGTCAATACGGGATCCGAGCTCAAGAGAGTTAATATTTAGGTTTGGGAGTCATCTGTAAAGTGAAGGTAACTAAGTAAATAGGTAGTATTAGGAGAAGGACGTTATAGAAGAATAGGCAGGAAGAAGTCCCAGAGGGTTTTGTACACACCCATGGTTGGAGCATAGACTACTCAGTAGATGATGGGCTCCCCCCCCTTGAAGGTCTTTAGAGTCTAGACTTCCAGTCTTTGGATACGTGTTATGGGGATTCCTTTATATAAAGAATGGACTGGATGCCTGCTAATGCCCCACTCTCACCGTCTGTGATTAAGGATGGGGAAACAATCACATTTCTGGGCAGTGGGGGAGAACCATGAGTAGAGAAGGAAGCATTGAAGTGGACACAGGACAAATACTTGAGTGTTCTGGAAGTTAGACAGTTGTTAGATATAGTTAGTAGTTGAATTTATCTTATGTGGCCTTGTGTCTTTTTTTTAATAAGATTAATATTTGAACCCCAAAAGAAATCAGAGTTAATGACTATCCAAAGATCAACATTGAGAAAAAAATGAGTTGGAACCAGCATCACCTCATCCAGATCAGATTGTGTCAGGTCAGTATCATTTAAAGGGTAACTCTGCAGGTAAGCCAAAAGAATGGTGTAGAAATTATCTTTAAATTTCAGTGGTACCTTTCATGCTTTACTTCTGGATAAAATAGGTTAACTAGGTAACATCTTGCTAGATTTGAAACTGGTGGAATGGTGGATCCAAAGAATAGAATTACAGATTTTTTGAACTGATAAGGATCTCAGGGACCCTCTCATCCTACCCCCTCAGGAAAGTTGTTAATTTGCCCAAGGTCACAGAAGTGTTGAGGGAAGATTTGAACCAAGCCAAGTCTTCTCGCTCCAGACTCAATGCTCTTTCCATTCTGTCACATTAATGTTTGATGTCAGCTTGAAGCAAGCTCTTTAGTGAAATGCCCTTGAGAAGGAGAGTTGGTCGCTTGGCTTGTACTTCATAATACCTAGATGAAAGCTTCTGTGGCATGCTAATTGGCAATTGGCACAAATCCAGGAGGGCTAAAAGTACATTGGATTAGAATTTTTGCCTAAAAAGACTTTGACAGTCTAGGGATAATGGACTAGATAAAATAAAAGGTAATTTGATAAGAATGAATACAGAGTGTACCTTTGGGTCTAAAAACCAGCTTCACAAAGCAAGGAGTATAGATGTGACTAGATAATAGCTCCTGGGGGAAAGATTTAGGAATTTCAGTGAACTAAAAATTCAACCTCAGTCAAAAACACAACATGGCAGCTACATACAAATGCTGCCTGGTGCTATATTGAAAGGCAACGTGTGCTAGATCCAGTGATCTAGAATACTGTGCTTAGTTCAGGTCATCACACACAGGAGAGAGATCAATAAGTGTCAAGTTATGTCATGTGATAAGATGGAAGACTAGACATTTCTCTCATGCCCTTGATATTTCAGACCTCTCCAAAACAAGATCATGCACCAAAGATAAGTTTCATCTGAATCTATGATTTAGAATACCCAGAATCCACAAGAAGATCCAAACAAATGAGAACCGAACCTCTCATCTCCCTCAACACTCGTCCCACACATTCCAGTTCACAAGGGCTCACAAGGAGACCCAGCCCCGTGAACCCAATCTCCTCTTCCCTCTTTTCCGTGCTGTGGAAATCCCAAGTCCAGGTTCTGGATGTCAGACATGATCTAGAGCCTAGAGAAGCTCCCTGAAGTGACAGAACCAGAGCGCCAGCATTCCTTGGCTACTACAGGTGCTTTTTCAGGAGAGCGAGGAACAGGGAAAGGTGCAGGACCCGTGGGAAGCTTAAAACAACTCAGCACCACGGACTCCCCCAGCCCTTCCTTGGGCCTTAGAGGCCAAAAACTAACCCGTAGCAACAGCATGACAGCTCTCCACACTTGTCTCAGACCAGGGAACAGAGGGAACAGAGTCAGACTTCCTCTGTGGTGGGGGGAAGAGGAAGGGAGCACTGAAACGTGGAGCTGTAACTGCCAGGAAACTACCATCAGAGGAGATGAAGAAATTCAAACTCAGAAAGTGAGGGATAAGAGAAAAAAATGAGGGGTGGGGGTGATCAACAAGGAAATCACTAATAGAAGAAAGAAATACGGCTTCCAGGTCCAGTAAATGAGTTCAGGCATTTGTGTATATTGTAAAACAAAAAAAATATTCCAGCACCAGATGAAAAGAGGACTCTCTGGAGTTCAAGGAGAACATTGAACCTAGAGTATGCTGTTCCTGAGTAGTTCAAAAGAAAATGAATCTGAAAGCAAAATTTATAGCCTGCACGGCAAAAATAATGGACAGAATAGGAAAACTGATCTGCAACAGTGACACCAGAGAAACAAAAGAATAATATAAAAATAAAAAGTGAAGAACAATCTAGAAAAGAAGCAAAAATAACACTAAAAGAAGACATGCTCACTGTGTAACCGAAACAGACTGTTCATGAAGATAGGACGCATAGAAACAATCAGAAGAATGAGACAGGATTTAAAAAAAAAAAACCACCTTAACATCACAATGTAGGAAATCATAAAAGATAATTCCCAAGAATTAAACATAAGGGGAAAAAACAATTGAAAGAATTTAAAGATCTCCAAGTTTAAAAAAAAAAAATCTCCAAGCCTACAAACTCTTAAAACAGAGTGGTTAAATTTAACAATTCATTTCAAAAATAACTGCAAGTGATCAGAAGAAATAAAAAAGGAAATAAATTCAAGAAAAGAAATACAGCATTATTTTATTCTGTACCCACCAGAAAACATAGGAGGGAGTGGAATAATATGTTCTGAAGAGCAGTGCAACTCAGGATGCAGTTTACCCTGATTTAACCTACAAATGTGAGCTCAGCTACAAATGAAGGAGGAAAAAGATGGATGTTCAATAATGAAGAGGTATTTGAAACATTTTTAGAAAGAAAACCAGACCGGGAGACATTATTTGTTTTTTGAATACCTTTAAAAAAATATGCCAGAGAAGTAAATAAAAGCATCAGCCAAGGAGAGCAATAGCATCAGGGTTACAGCAGAGATCAATAAGAGACTTTTTTTTTTTTTTTTTAATGTACACAAGACAACGGTGAAGGCAGAAATCTGATGAGAGTAACAGTAAAAGGGGAGATCTGTTGCATTATAGACAAAACTGGCTTTCATCTAGCTTACAATCAATGATTTTTTTAGGAATTCATTACAATATGGAGAGTGTATGTGAAAGAAGGAAGGGGGGGAGCAAAGGGACAAAGGCATATATAATGTTCCTAGGTCAAATTAAGGACTAATTTATGACTCTTGTAGTCTTAATAAGGGAAGATTCTGCAAAAAGAGCGGGGTAATTGAAAAATAAGAAGACCTTGCTTTGGTGGTATGAGGAGTATCCACTGATGAATGATTTTATGGTTGAAGAGATGACCTGTGAAGAGAGAATATTTGCACTGGGAGTGGTTCAGGATATTTGGTGCTTGAAAAATCTAATCTTGCCTCAGAAGGGGTGAGTTGAAACTCTGGAAGGTAAGGAGGACACCTGGCATGAGGACAGGAACCCAGTGTGGGGGAAGATAGATTTCTTCCAATGAGGAAGAAAAGATAAACAGGTATAGATAGAATACTTAAGGATATTGTGGGACTTTACCATAGAGCAGTGTCCTTTTTAATTCTTAGAATAATCAGCATTGTTCTGCAAATGAGGCAAATGTAAAAAGGGGAAAATGCGACATGCAGGCAGTGGCAGAACCTGCCTAGAGAGAAGATCCTAGAGTGGATTGATTGTATGAAGAGTATAGAGAATAAAGAGAAAGATAATTATAGGGTCATGAATCATTCTAAGAGAGAATAGATCATGAGAGGAAATTTTTGGGGGATGGAGGAATGGATAAAAAAAATTTAAATACAATCTGGACTAACTGAAGAAAAGAAGAAGAGAAAATCTACTTATCTGAGAGGACTGAGATGTGTTGTAGTTAATGTTGGGTTGCATGTTGGGCCTGGTGTCAGGAAACCATCTTCCTGAGTTCAAATCCAGCTTTAGACATTTACTGGGTTTCTCTGGGCAAGTCACTTAACCTTATTTCCCTTAGTTCCTTATTTTTAAAATGAGCTGGAAAAGGAAATGGCAAACCACTTCTTTCAGCAGATATTGCCAAGAAAACCCACATGAAGTCATGAGTTGGATACATTTGAAAAACAGGAAGAAGAAAGGGGTAAAGAATTATATAACCGAATAAATGCAAGAGAAAAAAAGGAACTTAAAAAATTCCAATGGGAAAGGAATAACAAATGAGAGGAAGGGATCACAGATGAGGGGAAGAAAGTCAGTTGGAATAGGGCCTTGAAAAAAGATTAAAGTGAAGGAACATAATATTGCAGAAAGGGATAAAACTTGGAATAGCTTTCCCTTTCCAATGTTCAAGATAAGTGGAGGAAAATATAAACCTAACAATTTTAAATGTAAATGGATTAAAAAATCCAATAAAATGAAAAAATAACAGATTGAATAAGGCAACAAAACTCTACAATCTTGCTTACAGGAAACAGTTAAAAATCATAGACATAAAACTCAGGGGGTAGAAAAAAAAGTGTGCTATGCATCAAGTGAATCAAAAAAGGAATTACAATCATGCTGACAGAAGCAAAAATATAAAATTAATAGGGATAAACAAGGAAACTACATAATGCTGAAAGGAGCCATAATGGAAGAATATCAATAAACCTTTATATTCCAGTGCCTTAGCATCCAAATTCAAAAATGAAACATGTGACCTACCAGAAGACAGTAACAATAGTGATAGGAGACGTCAGTATCCCTCTGTTTTGGAACAGAACAATAAAGGAAAATACAGAAGTGGGCAAGTTTCTGGAGAAACTAAGGATATCTAAATGGAACTGCAAAAAGTTACATATTTCCCAGTACTATATGGCATTTTCACAAAAATTGACAATGAAGTAGAGCACAGAGATATTACAAATGTTAAAAGACAATTAATATATGCTATACAAATCATACAATAAAAGTAATGTTTTAGAGACAACAAATAAAGGATACAGACGCAAGTGGAGATTTAATCATAAATGGTTTGAAAAACAAATCAGAAACAATTATTTTGTAAAAGAAAATTAAAATGATGAAACAGCATACAAATATTTTTAGAATGCAGTTAAAATTAATCCTCAGGGAAAAATCATATCTGTACAAGCATAATTAACAAAATAGAAAAAGAGGATTAATGAAGTAACTATGCATTTTTTAAAATTAGAAAGCCAATAATTAAATCTAAAATAAGCACTGAAGAAATGTAAGTGGAAACAAAACATAGAAATGAAAAAAACTGTTGGTTCTTTGAAAAGGCTAAACCATTAACTCATCTGATTTTATAAAGAGCAGAAAATCGATAAATAGCAAATGTGTAAGGTAAAATCACAACAGAACTGAAGAAATAATAGAACATATTATGCTCAGTTACATGCTAACAAAACAACACAAAAGGATCAAGCAGATCAAGTGTATAAAATACCCATTCTATCAGGAGAACAGATTGACTTCTTAAATAACTCACTGTCAGAAAGGAAACAAATCTAGATATAAAGGAATGACCAGGAAAAAAAAAAATCCCTGATCCTAATGGATTCACAAGAGATTAAAATCCATTTTTTAAAGAGCAATTTGTACCCATATTAAACAAATTGTTTTCTAAACCTGAGAAAGAATGCATCCTATCAGATCCTTTTCTGAAACATCTCATCCTAAAACTAAACCAGGGAAAAATAAAACAGAAGAAAAAAGTTATAGGTCATTATCATTAAAGAACATTGACTCAAAAATTTTGAAAATCCTGTCAAACCACAAAAAGATTGTATGAGAAACCATTATGGCCTAGTAAGATTTATATCAGAAATGCAAAGATAGCTCAACATTAGGAAAACAACACAATCATATTATAAACCAATACATTCAAAACTCCATGACCATCTCAATAGATGCAGAAAAAGATTTTGACAAAGAACAAGAGTCTTTTTTGCTGAAACCTCTGCAAAGTATAGTCATAAAAAGATTTTTTTAAAAAGAGTCACAAAAAGCATCAATCTAAAACCAAAAGCAAGTATGTGGGAATATACTAGAACCTTTCCTCATAAATATAGGGGCCAAGCAAGGATAGTTACTCTTCCCCATTATTATTTTGTAGTTCTGGAAATGCTAGCAACAGCAATAAGACAAGAAAAAGAAATTAAAGGTAGAAAGATGGGTGAAGAGAAAATTATCCTTTTTTACTAACAATATCATGGAATATTTGGAACAATTTCCTGCCAAATTCTCTTGCAAAAGAAACTACTCATAACAATGGTTGTCTTTGGAAATTGGTTTCCACAGTCACCACCACCTTCTATCCTTTCCTATTGATCAGGATCCCAGAAAGCTCCTAGGTTGCTGGTAGTTTGGATAGAAAAAGATGAGATTATTTTGATGATGACAGGCATATTATAACTGTCCCCCAATTGCCCATTAAAGAACTAACAATTAGGATATTATAATACTAAAACTTTGCTCTGAATTTAGTTATATACATATGTATGTTTTATTAATGCCTTTTTTCTTAAATCATCATAGTTTTACTAAATGTCTCCTCTCCTCTCAGAAAGCCATATTATATAACAAATACTATTTTTAAGCAGAAAAAATATCAACACAACTTATTGATACAGTGGAAAAGTCCAAAAACAAATGCAATGTAGAAAAGCTGAACTTCCTACTTCCACTAAACTTTGATCAATAGGAAAGGATAGAAGAGGTAGGAAGAAGTGGTAACTGGGGAAACCCATTCCCAAGGACAACCATTGTCGTGGATAGTTTCTTTTGCAGGACAATCTGGCAGGAAATTGTTTATTATGAAAATCAAAGCAGGACATCAAAATGGCACCATTTAGAGAAAGAAGCACAGACAGCTCTAAGTGAATAAAGTCTTTCTCAAGACTTCCAATTTGTCAGCCAGCAATTTGCTATAGTTACAGTTGATCATGACAGCTACTGCAAAGAATGACTGAGAAATCATGCTTCCAACAAGTAGAGATAGTAAGGGGAATTGTGTGATTTATAGAAAGTGCCCTACATTTGTTTTTTCGATTGCCAAGTATCAGCTAATTATACCACAAGCTCACCTGGATATTTACCCCTCAATAGAAAGATGAAAGCAATAGAATGCTTCCATAGTCCATAGGTATCGGATAAAATTATGGAGTAGAATGCAGACCTATAGGTTCCACCAAGAGAGAATGGAATCCACTAAGAAAGACTTTTGGTATCTAAGGGATAACTGAGTTGGCTACTGATTTAGCATAGACAATCAAGATGTATGTCTTCAAGGTGAATATATCTGGAATGTGTTGAAAGCCACTTGAGTCTTGACAAACTTGATTATCACCACTCTCTCTGGGAGATTCACATGGATGTAAATGATAGTACCAGAAAGAACCTAACAAACATTGCTAAGAATACTGGAATCCTAGGAAAGAACCTGAAGATCAAGTTGGGACACAACTTGTGTTTTCATTGCTGCTCTCAGTTGGAAGTGGGGGCTTTGACAAGAAAAGTTCATTTGGGATATGAACAGCTAGTTGAAAAGCTGTACCTGAAAATAGGATTTGGATTGTGGGGACACATTAAACAGAAATGATAGCCCGAACATGTTTGGAGGATAGCTAATAATGCATTCTAGCAAAAAACATTTTTGTCTGCCATTCTCCAAATCTGATCAGGAGAGCTTTAAACTAGAGAAGGTAGGAAAGGGAGAAATTTGGCTGATTTTTATATGAAGAAAATAGCTGAACCCATACAAAAAAGACAACATCAGCAAAAACCTGTAATTCACAGAAGACTTTCATGAAGAGAGCCTCTGTCCTCTGATACTGATACTCAAATGCACCAAATAGAAGCTAGAAATCATCATGTCAGGACTTAAACTTCATCAGTATCAGTGAAACAAATATGAAACTATGGAATATGTCTTCCTTTAAAAGAAAGGAGACAATGGCAAAACTTTCCAGGTATTAGGAAATCCATGAACTGACATCAGGAAACATGGTGAAGTACATTTGATCAGGGATTACTGGATGAGTGTTTTGCCAATCTTATAAATGTAAATGGTTATCAAACCACCTAGATAAAAAAGGAAAGCAAGAAAAGATTTGAATAAACAAATCCTGCCCCTGGCAAAGAAAGATGGAATAGTAATGGGGGGACTTCAATGATTTGGACATCTGCTGGAGCATTCTCTCTGCCAAAAGCAGAGCTGCCAGTGAATTTGTGACTAGCCATCATAATAACTTCATTATTTAGTGGGTCTCTCAAAGAAAACTATTGTTCTTGATTCTGATCCATGAGGAGAGAAACTGGGATAAAAGTGACCTCCATTTTAGGATTTAAAATAGAAAGGAAAAAGAAAGCTGGTCCAACCTGGAACACTGGGGAGAGTGAATTTCAAAGGATTCGGTCAAAGGATAGGTGCCTCAGTTTCTTTGTCTGTAAGTGACTAGAGAAGGAAATGGTAAACAGCTCCAACATCTCTGCCAAGAAAACCCCAAATGGAATTAGGAAGACTCAGACACAGCTGAATGTGACTGAAACTGTGACAAGAGAAAAGTGTGTTCTTTTTCTGACCGTGTCCCCAGACAGAAATGAAGAACTTTTCAAACCCAGCAGACCAGGTGATGGTGACTGAACAATAAAATTGTTTGTATGAGATTATTGGGGGCCCCTAATGGATTGTGAGCTCACCCTGGGTTCACAATGTGACAGGCAATCAAATAACTAGAATGAATGTTGAGATTCATTGAGAGACGTTGTTACTAAAATGAGGGATTTCATATATCAGTAGTATGATGTAGTCACTGATCAATCAACAAACATTTCTTGAGTGCCTATTGTTAGGTACTATTCTGGCACAGAATATAAAGACTAATATATACTACTGGGCTTATATCCCAAAGAGATATTAAAGAAGGGAAAGGGACCTGTACATGCAAAAATGTTTGTGGCAGCCCTTTTCATAGTAGCTAGAAACTGGGTGGATGTCTACCAATTGGAGAATGGCTGAATAAATTGTGGCATATGAATGTTATGGAATATTATTGTTCTATAAGAAATGATCAGCAGGATAAATACAGAAAGGCTTGGAGAGACTTATGTGAACTGATGCTGAGTGAAATGAGCAGAATCAGGAGATCATTATACACTTCAGCAACAATAGTATATGATGATCAGTTCTGATGGATGGGGCTCTCTTCAGCAATGAGAGGATCCAAATCAATTCCAATTGATCTGTAATGAACAGAACCAGCTATATCCAGAGAAAGAACACTGGGAAATTAGTATAGACCACAACATAACATTTCTTCTTTTTCTGTTATTGTTTGCTTGCATTTTTGTTTTTTTCTTCTCAGGTTATTTTTATCTTCTTTCAAAATCTGATATTTCTTGTGCAACAAGATAACTGTATAAATATGTATACATATATTGTATTTAACATATACTTTAACATATCTAACATGTATGGGATTACCTGCCATCTAGGGGAGGGAGTGGAGGGAAGGAGGGGAAAAGTTGAAACAGAAGTTTTTGCAATGGTCAATGTTGAAAAATTACCCATGCATATGTTTTGTATATAAAAAGCTATAATAATAATTTAAAAAAGACTAACATAGTCTCTGACCCTCAGAGGGCTTACATTCTACTGGGGGAACTCGACAGACAATAGATTTATTGCTATATTTGTTTTTTATATTACAAACATTTACAATTTCCTTCCCCTCTGAGAGTTCTTTTATAACAAAATAAAACATTTGGGGAATATAGATAACATTTCACATCTGCAACATCCCTCTGCTTCTGTTTTTTAGTTCTTTAATAGAAATCTGTTTTCTTTCCTTTCTGCCACATATATAGCAATTTGAAGGAGAACTCTAAGGGAAATCAAAAGGAAACTCTTGAGGGAGGAGACACCTCAGGAGATCCAAGGGGCCAAGCTAAAGAAGAGTGTTCCAGGGAGGAAGAACAGCCTATGCAAAAGTGCGGAGGTGGGAAATGGGATATCATGTAACAGTAAAAGACTAGTTTTACTGAAGCAGGCTAGAAAGATAGATTGGAGCAAGAGTGGAAGAAGTTTTCAGTGCTAAATAACACACACACACACACACACACACACACACACACACACATCCTTAGAGAAAAGCAGCACAATACACATGATGTATATATGTCTATATATACACATATAAACACATGCACATATATATATATATTTATATTTGTGTATATACATAGCTATCCATCCATCTTATTTTATCCTAAAGGCATTGAGGAGGCATGAGTTTCTTGAGCAGAGGAGTCATGTCAGCCCTGTGCTTTGGAGAGCTCCATTTGATAGTTGTATGGGGAATGGATTGGAGAAGGCACTGGAGGGAGAGTGACCAATTAGGAGGGGATTGCAGTAGTCCAGGTGACAGATGAGAACCTGGACTAGCCCCCTGCAAGAAAGTGGCAGTGCAAGAGAAAAAGAGCTGGAATCAACAAGACCTGGGGCCTGGATACATATGGTGGTGGGTTAGAATGAAGTCTTGGATAACTCCCAGGTTGCCTGAAAGAATTTTCAGTGGCGTCTTCAACAGAACATGTCATCTCAGGCTACATAAAGAGCTACAGTGGCTGGGAACATGGAAAGGCTTGTCCCCAGCCCCTTCTGATCAGGCAGCACAGGACCATCATGTTCAGTTGTGAGCTCTGCCTTCTAAGGAGGATGTTGATAAGCTGGAGAATATCTGGAGGAGGTAACCAGGATTCTAGAAGCCCTTCACATCATGTTGAGTAAAGACTGGCTGAGGGGATGTTTGAGCTGGAAAAGAGAAGCCTTGGAGGAGAATATGGTCGCTGTTGCCAAGTGTTATAAAAGTAGTTCATCACCGGAGAAGGGAGATCCAATGTTTTCTGCTTGGCTATGAAGATAGAGTCAGAAACAATGGATTAAGTTTGTAAAGAGACAGATTTTGATTTGACTTAAGGAAAAAAATGTCCTAATGATTAGAGATGAATGGGCTGCCTCAGAAAGGGCTGTGTCCCCTTCAATGGAGCCCTTCCCATGAAAACTCTAGCCCCTAACCTGATATGTTTTGATCTGATAATGCCTTAGAATGAAATCCCTTCCAATGCTAAGATTCTGTGAAGTTGCTTCATTGAGGCTCAATATTGGGAAACATTTCCTAACAGAACTTTAAAAACTAGACTGAGCTCCAATGCCAGGTTTGTCCCCTGCCCGCTTTCTGAAGGACTCTCACCAGAGATAGGGTGACTCCTCTGAGGAGCTCATAAGATCATAGACTTAGTTGGAAACATTAGAAACATTATGGTCCAAATCCTTAATTTTACAAATGAGGAAACTGAGGCCCAAAAAGTGAGAGGGACTCTTCCAAGGTCTCACAAGAAACCTCGGCACGCCTCGGCAGAATTTGAACTCCAGGCTTCCTGACTCCAATTCTAGCACTTTATTCCCTACAACAGGATGCCTCTCTATAGAGAGAATTCCTATTCAGAAAATCTCCTAGTGATGGGTGATGTAAGGGGCTGAGGCTTGAGTTGATGCACTGAGGTCCCAAGCACATGAGGCTAAATAGTAATTGGACCATACTCTATTAATATATAAGCTTGGAGAAAGAATGGCACCCACCACTCTTTGTGCAAGTCCTGATGTGTTGTATAGGAAATGACGATTTTGGTGGGTGGAGGCAGGGGAGTGGAAAAGGAAGGGAAGGAGGGACTTTTGGGATTGCCATTGCGACGACCTTTCTGTTTGTTTCTCTTCTTCTTTTTGCTTTTGCTGAGGCAGTTGGGGTTAAGTGACTTGCCCATGGTCACACAACCAGGAATTGTTAAGTGTCTGAGGCTGGATTTGAACTCAGGTCCTCCTGACTTCAGGGCAAACAGAAAGGTCGTTGCAATGGCAATCCCAAAAGTCCCTCCTTCCCTTCCTTTTCCACTCCCCTGCCTCCACCCACCAAAATCGTCATTTCCTATACAACACATCAGGACTTGCACAAAGAGTGGGCAGGGGCCATTCTTTCTCCAAGCTTATATATTAATAGAGTATGGTCCAATTACTATTTAGCCTCATGTGCTTGGGACCTCAGTGCATCAACTCAAGCCTCAGCCCATTACAGGGTGACCCATAAAAACCCTTCCTACCATGAGATTGGGGATTACAGGATTCATCAGTATGTCCCAGTTTGCTCTACCTCCATCACCATCTGGTAGTCTTTCATCCTACCCCTTTCATCTAGGTACTAAGCTGATTGTCCAAATCACTTTAAAGGATTGTGTCTGTGCTCTAAGAGGAAGAAAAAGCAAGTTAAATCAGGTTTTGCATAATCTGAGGATTTCGGTATTTTTTCCACCATGTTTCCCAGAGCTAGAGGCTCCCAAACTCATCTTCATTAGTTTATCAAGAAGCTCAGTATTCAGATGAAAGTCACAGGGCTGTTATTCTATCGGGGTCCTTGGAATTCCCTTTCTGCCTCTCTTTTGACAGGAAGAACAGAGAAGGTTCTTTCCCCCATTTTCAGAGATGCATCTTTCCTTCTTCCCCCAGCATGACCCACTTAAATCCCTACATGTCCCTGACCTTGAATCCAAAGAAGTGTTTCAGATGGACTCAGGAAATTATCAGCAGGAAATGTGTCCGAGAGGAGAACTGCTCTGGCTTGGACTCACCCTGAGTTCCGTTTTGTCCAGAACGCCCTGAGACTTTTCTTGGTTTCCCTTCTAATTTGAACTATCTTTTCTAAATTCTACACCTTTTACTTAGACATTTCCAGATCCCAGAGAACTCGAGAGATGAGATTTGAGCACAGCAGCCTGATCTTTTACTGAACCCTGGGCCCAGAGACCAAGATCCTCCCAGGGAACAATTGTGAATAGTGATGGGAGAGCACAATTGGAACCGACGAGTGTCGAGCTCCAGGGAGGGAGTGATGAGGAAGGGCCCCGTGATGTTGGCAAACTGCCACCACCCTTCGGATGCAGCGCCAAAGTTAGAATCGGGAAACCTCGATTTGAATCCTGCTTTTCATGTCTTGCTAAATACAGAATTCAGATATTGCCTTTTCTGAGCCTCAGTTACTGCAGCAGTAAAATCAAAATGTTGGTTTAGGACGGGAGAAAAAGGAGCCCCAGAGGCCAACTTGGCCATTTTACAAGTGAGGAAATTGAGATCACCCAGGCAATTAAGTGCCAGGGGCAAGATTGAAGGGCCAGTCCTCTCACTTCGTGGGCAACATATTCTGTGCCCTCCTGCCTCCTAAAGTCTTCTCTCGGCTTAACATCTTTTTCTCTAACCTTGCCTTTATGGACTACACTGTTCCACACCATTCCTACTAAGAGGCCTTGATCGGAGCCATTAGGCCTTTGGGAGCTGCCAGGAAACACAGACTTTGGGGTCCCTTTCTAGGGAATTAACAGTGCCCCGAAAAATAACAACAAAGCGCTGTGTAATCATATGAAAAGTATATTTTAAAAAATATTTTCAAATGGAAAAGTTATTCTTTCATTTTACTTATAAGCTGATTTTAACATTTTAATGAATATTTAAACTTTAAGTTTATAAATGTTATTAATACTGTTCCAGTTTTGTTTTTAGAACATAACCACTTTCAAGAATTATTAAAAAAAAACAAAACTGGATTTCTAATGTACAAACATAGTAACAATTGTAAGTTGAATGAAACTAACAAATACACAAAGAAGAAATTTCAGAAAAGGTCACAATCACTTAATGAAATAATATCTTGACAAAATAATGAAATTTTCTAATAACACAAAATTATCATCTTAAATATCCACCATGACAATACAACAATAGAAAGAGAAAGGGAAAATAACTTTTACAAATTATTTCCTTACGCTTTATGTAAAGTCATAAAATGTTTGATTCATCTATCCAATGATTTAATTACCAAGTGGGGGTTGATGCAGTTATATTTTCGTGCTCTTATTAGTGTCACTCTCCATCCACTAATGAAGATCACCATTCTTCTCAATTTCTTGGATTCCTGTCCATGGCCTCTCACAAGTCATTTATAAAGGATATGGCCCTAATATATGAGACTTTTCTCAAAATCTTCTAATATTTTGGAGTGCTACACTGGGGCTATCCATCTCTGATCCTTCCCTGCTGCTGTTTGATTCATCCCATCCCTTTGTCAGTCAGGCCTTTATCTCACCATTTACATTGGTCATCTTTGGTCAAGTGCTACAACATCCCCACGCCCTCCTTTGCCCTGTGGTTCACCTATCGTGTGGATCCTGCCGAGCTGGTGGCATTCTCTGATTGGCCGCTGCACCGAAGAACTAGAAGTGGAAGCCAAAATAATAAACTCCAGCAGGAGAGAAAAGCTTGGAATCATTGGAAACATTGCACATTTTTCCAAATGTAATTTAGAGTGTCCTCTCCTTCTTGTCCTATGCCGGGATTGCCCACGAAACTGTATATCCTCATCTCAGCATCTCTTAAACAAAATCCAGAGATTAATCTTGGAGAGGGGAAGAGTTCTTAGCAGGTCAGCCAGAATGTGAACATTATAGCAGAAATAAGTAGAAAGAACCCAAGGTCAGCCCAAGATCATTCCTTAGGAAAGGCTGCAAAGTGGTCTTGCTGATTCTGGTTCAAACACCTGCTACCCTAGGATTCCCCCAACAAGGGTAGGGCAGGATTGATGATCGGACAGACCTAACAGGGAGCATTCGTTCTCTCCTGAGCCTACTCTGGCCATGCTAAGCTGAGGGCATAGACGTGATCCAGCAGCATGTGGAACCTTTAAGCTCCAGCCCCTGGGGATCCCAGGTATGTATCATTCTTGAAAATGGTCCCCAAATTGTTGGTTCCAAATACTAACACCACAATTGTAGGATCAGCAGCAGCAACTGCTACAGCCATTTAATATTGGAGAAATTTTTAAGAAAGACACTGATCTAAACCCACTCCAGTGACATGCTGTGCTAAAAAAAAGGAGGGGGGGAGGCAAATATAAAAGTGACTTATTCATGCTTTGTTCAAAAAGTTAGATAATAACTTACATTAAATTAATAGTTGAAGTAGCACATTTCTATGTAAATTTTAAAACTTAATGCTGTTATTCTTGTTTTTCATCTTTTACACTTTAAGGAATGATTATAGAACTAGGAAATGAATTCAGATGCAGCCCTTTATGGGGGAGGCAAAGGGAGAAACTGAGGCAAAGGGAATTCACAGGGGCAGTGGGTAAGTGGCAGGTCAGGAGAACCGGTAAGGCCCCTGTTCTTTCCCCAGCCTCAGTGCTGGAGAAAGGCCCCGGGTGGCTGAGGAGGTGGAGGGCTGGGAATGGAGCCAGGAAGAAGGGGGTCGAGTCCTGCCGGGACTGACCAGCTCTCAGCAGCTCCATAAGTAAGTCTATTAGTGTCTGAGTAGCTGCTGACCTGACTTAATGGAAGGAGTTCTTTTTACCAAGAAATCACAGATCAAGTCTCTCTCTATCGCTATAATTTAAAAATGCATCTTGTCGGGCAGCCAGTAGGCACGGTGTAGAGCATCGGCCTTGGAATTAGGAGGACTTGAATTCAAATCCAGCCATAGACCCTAGCTACGTGACCCTGAGCATGTCACTTAATCCCAATTGTCTCCAAAAGAAGAAAAATTGCATCTTGTCCAAAAGGGAATTTCAAATGGGCATCTTTCAAAACATTAGCTCCGTGAATATCATTCTACGGGAAATGATTTCTGGTTATTTAGGATTCACTTAACTAAAACACAGGCAATAAATTAGGGTTTCAAGGCAATACATTTATTGTACAATGTGCATGTGCAGAGTCATTCACCAGAAAAGCTAAGAGCTTTCCCTGTGGAAAAAAATGGACCACTGTCTCTGTTGTGGAAAATCCATAAGAAATTAGCAGAGATCTTGGAACAGAGGAAGTAGAAAAGCCCCCGGAGGTGATCCTGGCGAGTCCCGGGGTGCGGGGTGGGGGTGGGGGTGTTAGGCCGTCGGGGCACAGCCCCCCAAAGCAGAATCGCTCCCTTCGCGCTCCTCCCCTCAGATCTCAGAAATGAAGCTGGGTCAGAGTGTGCTCTTGGAGGAAATTCCCGGTGTGTTGTGGGACGGGGGAGCGGCGGGGAGCAGGGCCCTCGGCGGCCGTTCGGTCAGTCAGAAAGCAAGCACTGTGGAGGGGGACCCCGGCTCCGGCACTCCATGCGGGTGTTCTGGGCCGCTGCCCACGAGTGGGTTTGGTCATTTGTGGACAGAAATCCCGGCCCGGCAAAGCCAGGGACCTCCCCGGCCGCGTGAGCATGCGCTGGCGTAGACGGGCGGGCCAGGAGCCCCCACGGGCTGCACTGCAGCCAACTGAGGCTCGGCTATCCGCTGGCCCCTCGGCCCTCCCGCCGCCGGAGTGGGCAGGCGGGGACGGTCACACGTGCAGGATGGGGGCGGGGGAGGCCTGGAACACAGCCGAAGGGTTAGGCGAGAACTTTCTCCTTCCTTCGGGGACCTGCAAAACAAAGCACCCACGCGCGTCAGCGGCCGCGGCGCCCAGAGCCTCCCCCTGGCTCAGTCCGCGAGGAAAGCCCCCCACACTCAGCTGTGAGGCGGGGGTGCCGCTGAAGCGTCCGGCCTGGGGCTGTCACCCTCTCGGGGCTTCCGAGGTTCTCCCCAGCCCCAGGGCAGGGCCTTGAGGCCGCCATGTCGGCCCCGCAGGCACCTGGGCTCGGTCTTTCTGTAGGGGGCTCGAGGGGGCGGAGGGATCCCCCGCGCCCGGGATGCGGCGCCCCCCACCCTCCCCCCGGCCCAGCCCGAGCGCCGTCACCCCTGTCTCCTGGAGGTCTCCGGGCCCTGCGCTGCAGGGCGCGCGCCCTTCCCAGCTGGCGGAGCCGGGGCTGGGGGCTCTGAGCTGGGAGTGGGGCGCAGGACTTGGGGAGGGGCTCCCCCGGAGCTCCGCCCCCCAGGGGGACCACTTGCCTTGAAGTCGGCGCGGTAGCTGCTCTCCCTCACAGTGTAGTCGGTCACGATGATAGAGGTCGCTTTGGTCTTGATGGGTCTCGGAGGTTTGGTGGCGGGCCATGGTCGGTACTCCTGTCTGGGGCACAGAGCAGAACCGCGCGGTCACTGGGGGCCCCGAGCCGCGGGGAGGGGGCTGCCCGTGCTGGGAGAGCGCTCCCGGCGGAGAACGGAGGCCCGCGGCCTGCCCCGTGGGGCTGCCCTGGGAAATGGGCGCAACAATGGCGCGCCCCGGGGGCTGTGAGGAGAAAAGGGGGCTAACCCGCGCGCCTCCGGGGCCTTCCTTCTCCTTCAGGGATCCTCCCGGGTTCTACATTCTCTTCACCCCGATAACAGCTGGTGAAAACACAGTGCTTGGGGGTTGGCATTGGCTCCTCATCCCCATTTTACAGATGAGGAAACTGAGGCTCAGAGACATTCAACACCTTACTCAAAAAGGGCATAATTCCTGAAGGCAGAATCGGAACTCGAACCTTCCCAACTCCAAGTCAGGCACCGGGTCATGGCGTCCGTGGCAAGGGCAGCTCGGCCCACTCAGCGCACTCCAGCCCCCCTTTTTTACTCCCAGGCACGGGAAGATCAGACATGGAGGCCCCAGACAATTTGGGGCAAAGTGAGCTGGGGAGGACACAGGGGCTCCAGCCCCTGCCGGCCAGGGCTTGGGGTGCTTCAGGACCCGTGTGTGTGGTGTGTGGTCTCCTGCCCACTCGTGCCCTCTCGGCCCTTCCCGCCGCCCCCTGGCCTGAAGCTGCTCCCCCCACAGTGACCAGCGGGCTTTGTCCGGACCCTCCCCCTTCTTGACTTCTCTGCCCAGACCGTGCATCCTCTCCTCCTCCTGGATGTCGGCTCTTTTCCAATCTGCTTTTCTGGATCATCCCCTATGTGTCTTCTAATAATCATACTCTGTGATTATGATAACGAGGCCTGAGATGTGCTTTGCATAAATTATCTTTTTTTTCTGTGTGAGGCTCTCTGGGAGAGGGAAGCTGGGGGAAACTTGGGGAATGGAGAAAGCAAAAGCCTTAAGTAAAAATGTCTTTTTTTATTTAAAGTGAATTGATGTCAATGGTTGGATGCTATTAGGGCATTAAGGACTGCTGATTGCTATTGGGGAGCACACTAGAAGGGGCGGGGCTTGAGCAGAAAAGTTGCCCCTCAAGGGTCCTTCTAGAGCCAGCAGGGAGACCTGGGCAACTACCCTCTGGGAACTCCCTCCCCCCCACCCCCATCCCGCCCAGCCCAGTGCCTGTTTGGCCCTAGGAAAGCCGTGCACCCTGACTCTCACAACCATATGAGAAGAATCACAAGGAAATTTGTGAACCCTCTGGGCTGAGAATCACCAAGCCTGGTCTCAAAGGAGGAGCAGGCCCCGAGCTTTTCCTTCTCGGCAGAAGTGGGGGGTTATGGGGGGAAGTGAGGGGTTATGGGGGGGATCTGGACACACCATCACTCTTGGTTTTTCATTTTTTAGTTTTACTGAAATCTTTTTTTCCCCTGTTAATTCTTTGTGACAAAGGACGGCTCTCATAGGGGATGGGAATGTTTGGAAATGAAAATGAGACCAAAAAGCATTTTTAAAGGGGAAAGAAAAGCAGCAGGGTACAAACAAAAATACATGAACAAGGAGCCCACGAGCTCCTTCTGGCTCCACGGGGGGCTCAAGAGCAGCCTTAATTAATAGAGGAGGGTGTTCTGCCCTGCTGAGCCTGCATCTTCAAGGGCCGGAAAGGCAGGGGATGAAATGTGGCCCCTGAGCCCTAGAGAGCAGCTTTACAAGCACCAGGAGAAGCTCCATGGAGGCAGATTTCGGCTCAATGGAAGCAGTAAATGAATAGGGAGCATTTAGGAAACATGGGGGAGACCTGGCTTTGGGTCCTGCCTCCAAGTGTGGCCAGGACACAAGCCCTCGGGGATGCAGGAGTCCCTCTAAGGCTATCAGTGTCAGAGGAGGTGCTGGCCTGGGTTGATAAAGGGACCCACTGTGTGCCAAGGACTGGGGCAAGAGAAAGGAAGAAGCTCCTGCTGTCCAAGAGGTCAGATGGCCCATCAGCATTGGGGAGGGGGGTAAACCTAGGGTGGAAGTGACACAGTGCTGGGATTGTGAGGGGGTACCGGGGGGTCACAAGTGAGGGAGGGGAGGGGGAAACTCCCCTTTTGGTACAGTCCTCGCTGGCCCCGGCTTGGTGGATCTCGTCCCCTGCTCCCCAGCCCTCCATGGACCATCTGGGATGGACGAGGGGAGACAAAGCAGGGGGAGCTGCCCCAGGGAGCAGCGTGGGGTCCATCGGATGGGATTTTTAATGGGAATCTGGCCACGTTCCCTGGAGGTCTCGGGGCAAGATGGAACTGTTCAGCTGCCTGCTGAAAATGCAGGTTTGGAGCTTGCCACAGACATTTGGGCTGGAGATGGACGTTGAGGAATCCTCTGCAAGGGTGGGGATGGAAGTCTCCCAGAGGGAGACAAGAGGGGGTCGGGATTGAATCTTGGGGGGTACCTTCATTCCAGAAGGAGCAGGAGAAGGAAGAAATTCACAGGGAAGCAAGGAGCCACATGTAGAAGAGGTTGAGAAACCGAAGGAGTTGGGCAGGCAGCAGAAGACAAAGGAACTGAGGGCCAAGAAAAAGCCAAAGGATTTGAGGGGTCCCTGGTGACTTCTGAGTGGGGCTTCAATCTGGAAGCCAGATTTTGAGGGGCTGAGGAATGATCCCCCAGTATCTCTGGGCTTCAACTGTAAAACAAGGAATTGGGTAGGCTAGATTCCCCCTCCAACACACACACCCCAGGTCCTCTCCAACTCCACATCCACGAGCCTTTGGCATGGCTGAGGAAAATGCCACAAACACCTGAATCACATCTATTTCGATCATGAGCATTTGAAAGCCTACTATGTGCTAGGTACTGAGCTATACTGTGGATTGTCCATGAGACTGTATGCCCTACTGTGTGCTAGGTACTGGGCTGTACTGTGAATTGTCTACGAGACTGTATGCCCTATTGTGTGCTAGGTATTGAGCTGTACTGTGGATTGTCTACGAGACTGTATGCCCTACTGTGTGCTAGGTACTGAGCTGTACTGTGGATTGTCCATGAGACTGTATGCCCTACTGTGTGCTAGGTATTGAGCTGTACTGTGGATTGTCCCACGAGACTGTATGCCCTATTGTGTGCTAGGTACTGAGCTGTACAGTGGATTGTCCATGAGACTGTATGCCCTACTGTGTGCTAGGTACTGGGCTGTACTGTGGGTTGTCTACGAGACTGTATGCCCTATTGTGTGCTAGGTATGAGCTGTACTGTGGATTGTCTACGAGACTGTATGCCCTATTGTGTGCTAGGTACTGGGCTGTACTGTGGGTTGTCTACGAGACTGTATGCCCTATTGTGTGCTAGGTATGAGCTGTACTGTGGATTGTCTACGAGACTGTATGCCCTATTGTGTGCTAGGTACTGGGCTGTACTGTGGGTTGTCTACGAGACTGTATGCCCTATTGTGTGCTAGGTATTGAGCTGTACTGTGGGTTGTCTGTGAGACTGTACGCCCTACTGTGTGCTAGGTACTGGGCTGTACTGTGGATTGTCTATGAGACTGTACGTCCTTTGAAGGCAGGATCTGGGAGGCCGTGCCCAAGAGCTGTATAGATGGGGCAGTCCCCACACAGGGGCTGCTAGCTGCATCAGTAGAAGGACCTCTAAATCGAGACCACAGGAAGGCCACGCTTTGAAGGCAAAGGCTTTTATTTTAACTTTGTATTCCCAAGCAGCCAGACAGGACTCGGCACAAATGGGTTCTCAATAAATACAATTGCTAATGTGGTGCAGCTAGGGGATCCAGTGGATAGATAGAGTGCCGAGTCTGGAGTAGGGAAGACAATTCAAATCTGTCCTCAGACACTTCCTAGCTGTGTGACCCTGAGCAAGCCATTATCCCTGTTTGCCTCAGTTTCCTCATCTGTAAAATAAGGTGGAGAAGGAAATAGCACACCACATCAAAATTTCTGCCAAGAGAACCTCAAATGGACTCACAAGGAATTGGACAGAACTAAAAAATTGCTGAATAACAACCACCACAAACACAATGAAGTTTGCTGAATTAAATTGTACCTACCAGGTGGCTGGGTCATTTGATAAATAAAGAGTGGCACGGGGGCAGCTAGATGGTGCAATGCATAGAGCATCAGCCCTGAAGTCAGGAGGACCTGAGTTCAAATCTGATCTCAGACACCTAACACTTCCTAGCTGTGTGTCCCTGGGCAAGTCCCTTAACCCTAATTGTCTCAGCAAAATTAAATAAATAAATAAACAAACAAATAAATAAAATAAAGATAGGCACAAGACAGGAGCGACCTCTCCTTTCCTCCTAGAAAATGCAGGAGTTTGTGCTCTCGACTCTCTCCATGGTGCTGACCACCAGGCAGAGGATGCAGTTCTCCCTTCTGCCCAAGTCTGGACCTCCTCCACTCTGCCCAGCCCTTCTAAGCCTCAACGTGTCCCCTCTGCAAATAGCAGCACAATTTTCTCTCCCCCCTCCTCCATCCACAGAACATAATCTACCCATCTGGGAAATGCTGGGTTCTCAGGAACAGTTGGAGCAGAAGGGACCCTCATAGTCAAGAGAATGGAGAGTCGTCCCTTCAACAAGGAGCTGGCGGGTGGGTATCAGAGGGGCTTACTGACGGAAGAGAGGGACAGCTGGGGCTCTGGGCCAAACGAGGAACAGGCAGGGGTATAATCTAGCTGAAATACATTCCCTTGAGTTGGGAGTCCAAGAACCTGAGTTCAAATCCAACCCATGGAACACTCATGAATACCCTGGGGTGGAAACCATTTTCTTTTGTTTTTCCTCCAGTGCCTGACATATGGAGAAGCTTAATGAATGCTTGTTGGATGAATATATAATCCTGGGTCGTCCTGGCACACAGTAAGCACTCAATAAATGCCTTATCTTTGTCACATCGGTCCAATTCATGTCTGTTTCCTTCCTCATTATATAGATAGAATGAGGGGAAGAGAAAAAGGAGATGGAGGGAGGAAAGGAGAGACAGAGAGAGAGACAGTGAGACAGAAACACACAGAGAAAGACAGAGACACAGAGACACAGAGAGGAGAGTCAGAGAGAAACAAATGAGGCCCTGGGGGAAAGATTGAGAGAGAGAGAGAGAGAGAGAGAGAGAGAGAGAGAGAGAGAGAGAGAGAGAGAGAGAGAGAGAGAGAGAGAGAGAGAGAGAACGTGGGTGTTTATGTGTGTGGGGAGAGACAGAGAAATAAAGGAATGAGGCAGTGATAGAGACAAAGATGGAAAGAGAGAAGGAAAAAGAGGGGAAGAGAGAGAAGGGAGACATAGAGAAAGACTGAAGAAAAAAAGAGGAGAGGGAGAGAGAATGAAAGGCAGGAGGGAGGGGAGAGGAAAAGGAAAAGGAGAAGGAAAGGAAGGAGGAAGGAAAAGGAGAAGGAAAGGAAGGAGGAAGGAAAAGGAGAAGGAAAAGAAGGAGGAAGGAAGGGAGAGAGGAAAGAAAAGAGAGGTAGGGAGGGAAGGAAGGGATGAAAAAAGGAAGGCAATACGTGACTTGAGGCAATGTGACCTGCCCAAAGCCTTCCGCGGGCCGGACTCTAGGCCCCGCTGTTTAAGCCCTTTTAAAGCCTGCCCTTGGCTGCTGCGAGCTTCCTCTCAAATCTGCAGGTACCCGGAGGCTGCTGGGAGGCGCCGGGAGCAGGTTCTGACACATCTTTTGAAATCTTTTTGAATCCAAATTCGAAGGCGCAATTTAATCCTAACAGGACGGAAACTTTCATTTCAGAGTAACTCTGTGTGTGTGTGTGTGTGTGTGTTTGTGTGTGTATGTGTGTGTGTGTATGAGTGTGTGTGTGTGTGTGTGAGTGTGTGTGCGCGACGGCCCGGGCGGTCCCCGGGGGCGGGGCGGCGCTGTCCCCCCAGCTCACTCCCCCTGCCCGAGCCCAGCAGAAGCCTCCAGGCAGCGCCGGGTCCCAGAGCCCAGGGAGTTGTGGCCCCGAGCCCTGGGAGCTAAGCCTGAAGCGCCCATTGCTCAGCCCCGCACTCAGGCTAAAAGGGCGCTGAGGCCGCCGCGCCAGAAAAACCGGCCTGGAAAAAAGCTCTTTTAAAGAGACCCGAGCACTGAGGGAGGGAAGGGCCAGCCTCGATTTCATTGCCATGTGAGAAAAGTCCCTCCACCAATGCAGACAGCCACCCGCTCCGCGTCTCAGTTGCCCGGGGAGATGCGGGAGACGCCTCCCCGCTGGCCCCCGTCAGAGGCAGGGCTCGAACCCAAGTTCTGACTCCAAGCTGGCTTCTGCCCCCTGGCCCGCTATGCTGGGGGGGAGGGGAAGGGTCGCGGAGCGCTCAGGTCGCTGGGACCGAGAGGGGCTGGCCGGGGACGGCTGCAGCGGCCCGAGCCCAGCGAGTGCGGAAGGCCCCCAGGGGCCCCTCTGTGGGCGCCGGGCGGGCGCGGGGATCCCGGGCTCGGGGAGCCGAGCAAAACCTGGAGACGCCCCCGGCGATCGCCGCTGGGCGGGGCTTGGCTCGGCTGGACAGAGGGGCTCGGGTCGTCCTGCCTGGCGGGGAGGGGGGGGGAGGGGGAAGCGGAGGGGGAGGAAATTGCAGGGGGCGGATTTCGGGAGGAGGGGAGGGGGACCGACCCCTTCCCCAGAGGCGTCGGCTGGCGCCCCTCCGGGGCAGAGGAAGGCGTTCCCCAGCCCTGGGAGTTCTCACACGGGCGGGAGGTCCTGGCCCCCGAATTTGGTGGGAGCTTGGGCCGGATGTCCCCAGGACCCCTCCAGCCCGGGTGGGGCGGGAGCGGGGACGGGGCGGTCACTGGGGGCCCTCCCATCCTCCGAGGGTCCTCGAAGCGGGGAGCCCCTCCTCCCTCCGCGCCGTCCCCGTGTACCTGTAGGACGTGGTGACCGGCAGGGGGGCGGCGTCGGCGGGGGCCCGGATCCTCAGGAAGCGGGGGTCCCCGTCGCTGGCCTCGAGCGCATTGCCCCCCGGAAGCACGTAGACGCTGGGGGCCGCCGCGGGCTCCCTGTCTCGCTCCCGGCGGCCCCCCCCGGGACCGGGGCCGGGGCCCGGCCGGGACCAGGGCTGCGGGTCCCGGCGCGGGGCGCCGAAGTCCCGCTGGTACTGGGTGAGCGGCGGGCCCGGGGAGCCGGGGGGCCCGGCCGGGGGGGGCCCGGCGGCGGCGGGGGGTCCTCGATGTCCGAGTAGCTGTGCACGGTCAGCGGCACGGCCACGTCCGAGCGGTCCAGCTGGTTCCAGCGGCGCGCCAGGCAGCACACGCGGCTGATGCAGGGCCACGCCATGGCCCGGCCCCGGGGCGCCCGGGAGTCCCCTCCGTGCGGCCGGCCGGCCGTGCGTCCTGGTCCCGGTCCCCGCCTGCCTCCTTCCCTCCCTCCCGGAGCCTGCCTGCAGCGCAGCCCCCGCGCCCCGCCCGCTGCACCCACGGGAGAGCGGGGGAGGGGGTGGGGAGAAAGGGGAGGCTTGGAGGGGCGGGGGAGGAGGGAGCCGCGGCGCAGAGCGGCCCCGGCTTAGGCCAGCTGGTGCGGAGGGGAGCGGGGTGGGGGAGGGGGCTCCCGGGAGGCGGGGGGGGGGGCGGGTCAGCGGGGCTGCGGGAGGACAGCTATCCTCCTCCCCCTCCCCCTCCCCCAAGCTGCCGCCACCCTCCCCCCCCACCCCCTGCTCCTGCCGCCCAGCACCGCCCGGGCAGCCCCGGGAGGGAGCGTTCGGTGACCCTGGCGCGCTTGGGAAGTGCCTCCTTACATAAGTGCCCGGCCTGCGCCGGGGAGGCTGGGTGACTGAATGAATGAATGAACCTCCCCTAAGACTCGCTTCCTCCGTGCCCAGCATCGTGCTGAGCTCGGGGGCCCCGGGGGCTAAAGGGAGACGGCCCCGGCTCTCCAGCGGCGGGCTGGGGGCGTGCGGTGCAGGGGCCGGGCGCGCCGGGACGCGGCTCCTCGCAGGCCATTTCCACCGTCAAAACCGCATCCGAGTCTGAGGTCGAACCGGTGGCCACAAATGCAACTCGTGTGACTTCGTGGGAACTTGTGGCCTCCGGGAGGCCGGCCTCCATCCCCCCTCCCCCTGACCTGGGCGGCATTCGTCCGGGAAACGCCCCGAGGTCTTCCATCCCCCTGAGCCTCAGTTTCCTCCGCTGAAAACAAAGGAAGCCGAACTCGGTGGCCTCGGGTCCCTTCCCAGGCTTTCCCCTCTGCCTTTCAGCTCTGCCCCTTCTCCACCTACTTCCTCCCTCAACAGCTGGGGTGAGTCCTCCAGAGCTCCTGCTGCCTCCTCCACCTTTGGCTTTTGCCTAGCACATAGTAGGAGCTTAATAATGGTTTAGGGAATAGATGCATCCAGACCCTTGTCTCCTAGTCTAAGCGCCCCTCTCCCCGGCCCCCCTTGAGCACAGTGTGCCTGCCAGCCCTCGTCTGGAGGTCTCTGGCCGGCTGTTAACAAGCACCTACTGTGTACAGCAAGCCCCTGCTCCCTAGTGGCCTTTAATTTGGGTGGGCTCTGAGAAGGGGGCAGTCTGACCCACACCGGACCAAGATGCCCTTCTTCAAGCTTTGGCCTCCCTCAAAGATCACTAGTGGGGGGACCTTAATTATTAAGACCTTTGTTCCCCCCTTGGTGAGCCTCCATCTGGATCCTGTCAGAGGGTTCTGTTCCCTGGGACCAAGGACAGGGAGCCTCTACCTGAGTCTGAAACCTCCCCAGTCACTGCATCCCTTTCCAGCACCTTAGTTTCCTCATCTGCCAAATGGCCTGAGATCCCATAGGGTCTGAACCTGAGCCCGAGTATGGTGGGAGAATGGCCTCCTTTTGGACGCCCTGGCCCACCTCCCAGGAGCCCCTCAGCTTCTCTGGCTGCCGGTGGGTTCTGCTGACTCACACTGAGCTTGGAGGCCACTGAAACACCCTGCTCCTTTTCACAGCAACTTGTCAAGCCGCACCTCCCCAACCTTGTACGTGTGAAGCTGGTTTTTTAAAAATTGCAAGTGTAAACAATGACAGGGACGGTGCAAATGGAAAGAACAAGAACAAAAACAACAAAAAAAAAAAAAAGGAAAAGGGAAACTGGCCCCTAAAAATAGAGAAAATGCAACTCTCCCCTTTCTTTGGGGAGGCGAGGGCCTCTGGGTGTGGAACAGCATACCCAGTCAGAAAGGGCTGACATCTCATTTGTTTTTGGTGAATGGTTCTTTCCCCTTCTTTCTTTTTTCATTCCTTATTACAGGGGCTCACTTACTGGGAAAAAGGAAGGATCCATCCACTCACCCACCCATTCATGCATCCTTCCATCCATCCATCCATCCACCCATCCTTCCATCCATCCATCCATCCATCCCTTTCTCCCTCTCTCCACCCATCCATTCACCCATCCATCTATCCTTCCATCCATCCATCCATCCATCCATCCATCCATCCATCCATCCATCCTTCCACCCATCCATCCACGGATCAAGTCCTCATTAAGCACCCACACAGTGCCAGTCACAAACTCCCAGACTCCTTGAGGAGCTCAGGTCCCAGTGGGAGCCATTCCACACATGTATGGGCACACGCTGGGTGACAGTGCCCCGGGCCCTGGGCCTCCAATCGGGAAGACAGGAGTTCATAGAGGCTGTGTGGCAACTCACTGAAACTCCAGCCTCCTCACAGTAAAACAGGGACCCTATCGGCGCCGCCTCCCTGAGAGGCCGAGGAGCCATTGGGATGACATGTATAAAGGGCCCTGCTGACCTCGGGGCCGCCTCCTATTGGGATGAACAAGATCCCCATGGCAGCGGCAGGTGGGGAACGGGCTGGAGGGGCAGAAGCAGCACTAAGCGGGGAGGAAACCCTCCAGGGCCTAGAACGGGTTCCCAGTCTCCGGGGTAAGAGGCTTGTCCAGGGTCCTCCCAAGGATTAGAGGCTGAACTTCGCACTCGGCCTTCCTGCCTCCGGGTTCTCTGCTGGTCCAACCAAGTGGCCTCCAACTAGAAAATAAAGGCAGGGCAAAGGGGCCCCCGAGAGGGCTCCCCAGTGCACGGAGCACAAGTCAAAATTACATGAAAACAAATAGAAAAACAAGATTCCCCCGCCTCGGTTTTATTGGCAACATGAGGTGTCCGGGGAGGTGGGTGAGAGCTGGCCCTGAGATCTGCCGTGCACTTCTCTGGTGCTCACGACCCCTCGGAGGCGGGTGCTGAGGGGTGAGAGCTTCTGAGGGGCATCTGGGCAAGAGGGACACGAGGCGGGTCTCGCCGCCTCAGCCCTGAGCTGGGGGACCTGGGCAGGTCACTCAGTTTTCTGAGCCTCCACAAGCCCAAAAAAGTGTGTCAAGGACATTCTGGCTTCCCAAACAATCCCCCTTTTCTCTTAAAACTCATTTCCCCTCCACTGTTGTCAAGTTCCCAGCAGATGCCGGTGGTCCCCGGCTTGGGGGCTCGGCCCCCCACGTCCTGGTGGCTGGGGGTCCCAAGTCTCTTCCCCTGGTTCTGCCCGATGTCTTCCTGTTTCATAACCATGGTGCGCCTCCCCTCCTCCCCCCATGGCCCAGTTGTGCTTCTTTGTCTCCTGGGGCCAATTAAGGCTCACACTTGGCTGCCGCTGCTGCTGGAGCCCCCTGGGGACGCGTGCCCGCCCACGATGCCATCCCTGCCTCTCTCCCCGTCACTGGCAGCACACTGTAAGAAAGGGGCGCATCTCGAGCCCGGGCCCGAGAGTCGGGGAGTGAACCGCTCGGGACTTCGGCCTGAGTGAGGGACACTGCCCGGCCCTGGAGCTTGTCCCAGAGAGCGACCAGACAACTGAGTCTGGGGGAGGCCCGTGGGGGAAACTAGGACAGGCTCTTGGGGGTGCGCTGGGGGGGGCAGGTGAGGAGGGAGCCAGGCCCGAGCCTGGGGGCCGGTCTGGGCAAACCCAGAAGAGGGAAGCATCGCATGGAGTCTGGAGAACGGCTTCGGCCCAGCCGGGGAGGCGGGCCAGAGCCAGGCTGCCAAGGTGAGAAGTTTCATCCTCCGTGCAATAGGGAGCCACTGAAAGTTCTACTGCGAGGACCAGAACAGTCCCCCATGCCCTAGGAAGACTTACTGTGTTGTTTAAATAAGCTTTTTGGCTTTTTTCAATAGTAAGCATTTCTTTTCTCTGCCTTCCAGGTAGCATCGTGGGGGAAAAGACAAAACAAAGCTTTATAATAAACTCAGAGATCCCCCATCGGATGCGTCAGAAAATCTGTCTCGCGCCTGAGCACTTGCTTTCGGGGCAGGAGGCGGGGCACGCAGCTTTCCTTAGTGTCATGGAATACAAAAGTAGAGGCAGAAGGGCCCTGGGAGACCAGCCCCTCATCTGGCAGAGAAGGAAACTGAGGCGCGTCTTAACTGGGTTCGCTGTCCAAGTGTCTGAAGGGGAGCCTGACCCCGAGTTAACCACCCACTGCATCACGTTGGCCCCTCAGGCAGCCGCAAGTAGAGCTGGCGATGCTTAAAAATATGAAGAACTGTGGCCTGTCCCAGACAGACACCCCCCAGATGTTAAGTAAACAATCAATGGACCCGACTAAACTACCTGTGATGACTGACCAATAGGAAGGGGGGAGATTTCCAAACAAGTGTCTAGGGAAGGATCGGGAGAGAAGGGAGAGAGAATCTGGGAGATGGGAGGGGCCCAAAGCATTGGATCGGGCAGAAAGGCCAGAAAGGGCCATGGGACGGAGCAACGAAGTGGTCCCTTCCTGCCCTCTCTCTGTCCGGCTGCCATTTTCAATAGGGAGGTGGGTTCAGGAGCTGGATTGCAAGAGTGGGAGGAATGGGAAGGGGGGAGCTGTGGGCTCTTCGGATGTGGGGAAGGAGTCAGCGCACGGGGAAAGGCTGTGTTGGGGGGCACTCACTTCTGGGCTGCCGGTGTCAGATCTGCAAACTGCAGGTACATAAGGAACAGGCTGCAGCATTTGAACAAAAAAAGAATCTTGAAAAGGACTGCCATGTCCGGAAGTGGAACGGGCAGCCCTGGGGGGTAGTGGAGGCCCAAGACGGTGGAGACAGAAGTCCCTGAGCTGGACTAGCTGCTCAGAGGTCACTTGCCGAGCCGAGAGTCGCTGGGAACCAGGTTCAAGTCTGGCCTCTACTACCCAAACCTAGCTTCTCAGGGCCTGTGGGTAACCCTAAACCCACCGGGCCCAGAGTAGTCCTGCTCTGAACTGGTCTGTCTGGTGAAAAAGGAAACAAGAGATAAAGTATCTTGGGGGAGAGGAACGGGAGACAACAGAAAATGTGGCTGGGCCCACGCTGGGAGGCAGAGTCAAGGCTGACGTGCAGCCAATCGGAAAGGAAGAAAAGGCATTCTGGGAACAGGATTTACCCAAATCTGGCTTTCATTATACTGCTGTTTCTCCTCACTGGCCCAGTTCCCTGGTAACAGAACCGGGCCTGCCTTCCTCCCCAAAAGCATCATTCCCTTAGACCTGCCCCAGAACACAGAGGGTGCCCTGGAGAAGGGAGGACGTGGGGCAACAAATCCTGTGTAGCTGAAATACAAGGAAAAGGCGACTTGGACGTTTCCTGCTCTAGGCTCAGCCCATGTGGATGGACAGAACCCCTGAAATCCAATAGTCCATGACCACATCTGAGGTCTTCTTGGCAGAGACACTGGAGCGGTTCTTCTTCCAGTATGTTTTATGATGAAGAAACTGAGGCAGATTAAGAGACTTGTCCAGGATCACACAGCCAGGAAGTCCGACATCTTATTTGAATTTGGGTTTTCCTGACTCCAAGCTGTGCTCTCAATTGCCCCCTTTATCCCTAGCTTTCTTCAAAGCTCAGATGACAGGATGGTCCGCTGCCACAGGAAGCCATTCCCCATAACCCTAATGACCAGCACTTTCTCTTCTCCCGTTACTTTGGATTTGCCGCTTTACTTGCATCCCCCAACGAAAGCTGAATGGAAGCTTGAGGGCGGGCAGGATCTCATTTTGTCATTGTGGTTCTGGTACCTAAGGTACGTGTGCCCTCCCCAGCCCCAGCGTGTTCGGAGCCCGAGGATCCGGGCTAAATCTTGAGCCTATGACCTTGAGCAAGTGGATCCCGGGGTCCTTCTGCGGTCCCTCCCAGCTCCACCTCCACGTGGGCCCAGGTTTTCACAATGTGCTCCCACAGGGCATAAAGCCGCTGACCAAGCAAGCCTGTTCCCCCCTCTCTGGGGTAGGCTGTGCCAGCAGGGGGCCAGAGAGGCTGACAAGCAGCCAGGGAGGAGCTCCCGCCGGCAGCTCCTCCTGGGGACACTCGGGGGGCACGTATCGGGGCCAGCTGAGAGCATCACAACCAAGAGAAAAGGCAGAGTGAGCACCCTGCTGCCCAACTGCACCGGGGTTCCTCCAAGCCCCAGCACCTTCTCTGGACTTCTCCAGATCTGCTCCACCCCCACCCCAGCTGCCCCAAGGGTCTTTCCTCCTAAAGCTTCTGAGGTTCATTTGGTTCAGCGGGGTAAGCGCTGGCCCTTGTGGTCTGTCCAAATGGGATGGAAGCTCCCTGAGGGCAGGAACGGCTTCGCTCCGATTTTGGTTATCTCCAGAAAAGCTTGGTGCTAGGTACACTCCAAGTGCTTAATAAATGCCTATTCACTGACTGACTGCCAAGAAGTTTCATCCTTTGGAAATGAAGGTGCTGGTGCCAGTGGCAAGGAGGACCTTGAAGGCAGAATCACTCAGACCACAGGCTCCCTTCCTCTTGGGGCAATCAGCATGGAAACTGGGCTAGGGGCAGAACCTTGGATCTCAGAAAGCTGGCACTGGGTGGGACAGCGTGGGGGTGAGGGCGCACGCAGACACGGAAAGGCAAAGGCCGGGGTGGGCCGGGAGGACAGCCAGGAGGGCCCAGGGGCAAGGCCAGGGAGTCAGGCAGGTGCCAATAATACAGGGAGCCTCTCCACTATGACCTCCCTGGAGAGGCACCAATCTGGTGAGGGGGAGGCCTGAGGAGCTGCTGCTCCGGGGCCCCAGTCCCACCCTCGTGTTCCGGCTCAGCACAAAGCGCAGCACACAGCAAGCCCCTAGAACCGCAGCAGGGCAGGTGAGGGGAAGGTAAACGGGAGCACCTGGCAGTTTGTGCTGAACTCAGAACTCAACAGAAACTTACTCAGCATCTGCCGGGTGCGAAACGCTGACTTTCCGATCCCCAGATGCAGAAAAACTCCACTGCCGGGCAGGAGCGTGCTCGAGCGTCAGCTGAGCCCCTCCCTGCCGGATATCGGGGCAGGGGTGGGGGGGAAGAATGGGGGGGAAACCTGGGGGGGGCGTGTGAAGCTGCCCCAATTTTCAGAGGGTTCTGAGCTGCAAGGGCCCCCCAGGACAGATAAGGAGGCTGAGACTAAGCGGGGAGGAGGAGGAGGGGAGATTTTTTTTTTCTTAAAAAACATTTTATTGATTTATTTTGTCCTTAAATCACACACACAGAGACTCCCTAAATAAGTACGCATATGTAAATATATTTGGGGGGCCTTTCCACGCTGGAACAATCTCTTTCTTGTAACTGAAAATGTTCTTGCAAAATTCCCCAATACAACGACCTACCTTATGGTGAGCACTGGGACACTGCACCCATGCTGCCCCCCCTCCCTCCCCCCACCAACCTGCAGGAAGGAACAAGGCCAGGAGCACCGGCCTCTGGGTGAGAGCCAGAAAGGCCGACTCCCCCCTGGCCCCGGCTGTCAGCCACAGAGCCCATCTCCAAGGCAGCCGATCCTCCAATTGGAAGAAAACCGGGGGGCATCCACTTGTCTATCTGCCCCCAAATGGCCAAGGTGAGTCCCCCAGCTAGAATGGCAGCTCCTTAGAGGCAGGATTCCGTCGACCTTTGTCTCTGCATCTTTAACGGGGAGCCTGGCGCAAAGGAGGCACTTAATGAGGCCCTGACTGCTTAAAAATCCAAATCGTGGTGGTTCACATTTGAAAATGAGCAGTGACTCTGCTCTGACAGAGCACTTTCCGGAAGTAGGGCTAGAGATGGATGCTTCCCAAAGGTCAAGGTAACTCCTCCTCCACCCTCCCCTCTGCCCCGTGTCAGGTTCTGACTGATTACATCAGGGAGGGGTGCCCTGGAGAGACCTGCAGGGCCCTGAGAGGGGGGTACTCTAGGGTCAGTCCGCAACGAGGACAGGACTGGAAGGCTCCGAGCCGGGCCCATCAGGCTCCTTTCCCGTGCCCCCCAAGGGCCGGGGGCCTGCGCAGATGTACGCCAGTGCCCCTGCATGTGGGAATTCTGCTAGCTTCCAGATGCTGTGGAGCTACCCTGGGGAGTGCATTTCCTGCTATTCCTGATGGCTAAAAAGGGAAATTTTCCTGCCCTTATTTCCTAGGCACCCAACAGATCTTTCTTCATTTAAAAAGACGTTTCTTGTAAAATTTTCAGGAAAAGCTAAAAAGGCTGACTTTGCTTTCAATTCCCTTCAATTTGAATTTCCAAGAAATAATTCTCCCGCACGAGCAAGGATTGCACCGAGGAGGATGATTCCCTTTCTGCCTAGCAAACAACGGCTGAGGAGGAACTGAAATTGGAGCGGAAGCATCCTGATTCCAATGGGGAAGTTTTAAATATCAGCTGAGCTGGGCTCAGGTTCAAATGTGAATTCATCCAAGCTACTGCCTTCCCACACCCATCTAGATGACAATTTCTAATTAAAAAGCACACTGGAAAGGAGTCTCAGCGTACGCCACTCACTGCGGGGCAGCAAGCGGCGTTTCCTGGCTCGTGAAAATCGCTGACGTCATCCTTCCAGACCTCGGCAGAGAGGCGGTCTTCGGGGACCAACCACCGAGGAGGAGGAACTGGCCCCCAGAAGCCCTACAAGACACCTGAATAATCACCTGGCTCAGCAGCAAAGATGGGTAACTGTCCCCGCCGCCACCCTGAGGCTGGATAAAACCCCAGGAAGGGGAGAGAAGCCTCCTGTGGAGTCTGAGGCTGGGGTTTAAATGGGCGAGTTCAGCGGGGAGCAATGGCAGCCCAGGCCGCCGCTCACAAAGTGCCCCGGAGAGCTCGAGGCCGCCTTACTCAGCCAGGGTTAGGCAAGAACCCCGTAGCAGCAGCCCTCAAGAAACATCCTCCGCTTACGAACTAAAGACAGAAACATTTATTGTGCCGAGTTTCTCTCACTTTCTACCGCAGACAAACATCTGGAAATACCGTTACATGTCCAGGCTCCCAGGCCTGGACTTCGGGCCGCGCCAAGAGCGGCTTGTCTGTGTCTTTCAGGCGGGCTCCCGGGGGTCCCTGAGGCGGACGCCCTTCTAAAGGGATTACTCGGATCCGCCCCCCTTCTTGGGATTACTAGTCCTCATTTCATGCCAGATTTTCACCAGGGGCTCTCGGTTCTTCCATATCAGCTCGTGGCCATGTGTGATATACCATCTGGGGGAGAGAAAACGAGAAATCAGGACCAGAGCCTCAGGACTCCCGGGACGCAGACCACGGGCGGGACGTCTCTTTCGAGTGGCCATCGGCGTCCCTGGAGGGGCAGTCGTGCCACGACATGGGGCATCGGAGGTAAGGCTGGCACGGAATGTCACCCCCGAGAACAAAGGGGGAGAAGAGATGGATTTGCGTCCTGCTCCGGGCCCAGCTGGGCCGCACAAGCGGCTCGAGTCTCCGTGCCTCTCAGAGATGAGGCGGGAACCGCAGCCTGTCCCCCACACCATTGCTGCGGCCCTGAAGGAGCCTGGACACGACATCGGACATCTCCCTGGAGAGCTCTGCTCTGACCTGTGGGTCTGCCGAGCTGTGCTAGAGAAGCAGCTTTCTAAACTCTTCAATCAAAAGCCTAGAATCTGAAAAGTGGCTCTTGGGACTGGATCCTCTTGTCATAATGACAAATGGGGAAATAGGACCTGATCACTGCAGGCCAAGGGCACCTCTGTCCCACGGCATCCGTTGGCCTGCGGGAGGTAATAATCACTGACGGTGATAACCATCCCGTATCCTCCTCTTCCTCCCGCTCCTCCCAAGCCTGATCAGTCAGCACAGTCAGACTAAAAAGGTTAAATTGAGTCGCGGCATAATTATAGTTTTGAATTAGGAAACAGAAGCTGAGACAAATAAAGACACAGCCGCTGAATGAGTCATGTGCCTCAGGGCACTCGGGCAAATGAGGAGAACCCTTCAGATTAAGTGGTGCCACAAGAGGATGGGGATGTGACATCTTCGTGGGGTTGGGGGGCTCCGGGATAACCAGGGGCTCCGTCCTCAAGAAGCTGCCTTAGGGGTTAACAAAGGACAGGTTTCTCAGGGACCAGGTGGAGAAACTTGGGAAATGGCGACGAAGTCGGGTTTAGAAACCGAGAAGTCTCCTGCCTTTTGGATTCTTGGTTACAGACTGCACTGAGACTAAAAATTTGCAGGTTAAAAAAAGGCAACCCAGTTCCAGTAAAATCAGGGAGAAAGGAGGTGTGGGAGAGGGCTGTCAAGCAGTGGAGCTTCTCAAGTGTTCATGTGAAACTCTTCGGAGACTCCTAAGCATCAATTCCAGCCATTTCTCATGAGCCTCCTCTATTCTTTATCCCGTGATACTGTCAGGGAGGCTTTTACCTACAATGAATTACTGCCAGCGCTAGGATTTTTATTCAATAATCGGTGAAGTTATAAATGGCACTGTGTCATGGCAGCACCTCCTACGGAAAGGAACGGTTCCCATGCAACACACTGCTACTCTTTTGTTTAAAAATAAAAAAGAGTAGGGTAGGATGTTCATAATAGGGCAACCGAAAGCCGCCTTCCCCCAAAGTATGCAGATTGAATTCAGTAGCCATTTATGGAGCAGCCCCAGCGGGCGAGGGTGAGATATAGGTATGTGTCCCCATATATAAAATCAGACTCTGATTTCACTGACACGAGGGCCTCCTCTCATGGAGACGTCCTTCAAAAATGCAGATTAGCTCTCACTCAGCAGCTAACAGCCTCAGTGACCTACCCAGGGCCCTCCCAGGTGAGTGACTTGCATGAATATTGATAGGAAATGCAAAAATGGATAATTCTGGTTATATAAAATTTAAAAAGTTTTGTACAAATAAAACCAATGCAGCCAAGATTAGAAAGGAAGCAGAAAACTGGGGAAAAAATAATTACATCCAAGGGCTTTATCAAAGCCTTATTTTAAAAATATATAGAGAACTGACTTAAACATAAGAATACAAACCATTCTCCAATTGATAAATGGTCGAAGAATATGAACAGACAATTTTCAGAGAAAGCAATTAATTTCTAGTCATATAAAAATGTTCTAAATCACTATTGATCAGGAAAATGCAAATTAAAAAACTGAGGTACCAACTCACACCTCTCAGGCTAAAATGAGAGAAAAAGAGAATGATAAATGTTGAAGGGGGTGTGGGAAAATTGGGACATTAATACATTGTTGGTAGAGTTGTGAAATGATTCAACCATTCTGGAACTGTGCCCAAAAGGCTATCAAACTGTGATCCAGCAGTGTCTCTATTGGGCTTGTATCCCAAAGAGATATTAAAGAAGGGAAAGGAGCCTGTATGTGCCAAAATGTTTGTGGCAACCCTTTTCATAGTGGCTAGAAACTGGAAACTGAGTGAATGCCCATCAGTTGGAGAATGGCTGAATAAATTATGGTACATGAATGTAATGGATATTATTGTTCTGTAAGAAACGATCAGCAGGATGATTTCAGAAAGGCCTGGGGAGACTTATGTGAACTGATGCTGAGGAAAGTGAGCAGAACCAGGAGATTATTGTACATGGCAACAACAAGATTAATTCTGATGGATGTGGCTCTCTTCAACAATGAGATGATTCAGGCCAGTTCCAATGGACTGGTGATGGAGAGACCTGTCTACATCCAGAGAGAGGACTATGGGAACTTAGTGTGGATCACAATGTAGTATTTTTACCTTCATTTTGTTTTCTTTCTCATTTTTTTTTCCTTTTTGATCTGATTTTTCTTATGCAGCTTGATAATTGTGGAAATACATATAGAAGAGTTGCTCATATTCGACCTATATTGGATTATTTGCTGACTAAGGGAGGGGGAAGGAATAACGGAGGGAGACAAGTTTGGACTAAAAGGTTCCAATTGAAAACTATGAAGTTTTGAAAATGAAAAGCTATTAAAAAACAAACAAACAAACAGTTCCCAGGCCAGCTCCTCCAGGAAGCCTCCCTGACTTTTTTCTGTTCAGTAAAACTCCTTAAACTACAATAGGCCAAAGAGAAATCAATGATTCCATGAGATAGCAAGAAATATTACAACAAAAATTAGAAGATTAAAAAATTAATGTATCTGATATTAAAAACAACTAATCTGGAAAATAGGCCAAAATGAAAGTATAAAGACTTTATAAAGACAAACATCAGGGAAAAACTTAAGAACTTTGATCAAAGCAATCTTCAACCATATCTCCAAGGGAGTTAGCAATATTGTGAGAGACAGAGACACAGAGAGATTGAAAGAGACAGAGAAAGAGAGAGAGACACACACAGAGAACACCATGGAAACATTTTTAAAACCGCATAGGAAAAAGAGAAGGAAATCAAAGGGAACACACAACAAGTTGGATAGTTTTGAAAGTAACGTGTGGAATTCATTATTTACATTTTAAGACCCTCGCGGTTTCGTGCCCAATCTCTTTTTTTGTATTCTGCTGTGTGTGTCACAATGCTCTTTTTTGGGATGTTAAAATTCAGAATAAAATAAGTTATAAAACTCAGTTTGGTTTTGGATGTCCCACTTCCAATGTGTGACTTTAAAAGTTTTATCTCCTGTTTCTCCATAAGAAAATGCCTGACAAGATCCATCCTATACCGGGGCTCAAGGTCCTAGCTTCCTGGCATCTCCCCGTAGGCTGCCCCCTCCATCCCCCACCTGCTCAGCTTGGGACCCTCTCGATAGCCGGGTGCCAGTCGCTCCCACCCACCCCTGACAAGTGGCCCCCCGAGGAGCTCGCAGGACACGGGGCAGCCTGAGTCACTCCCTGAGGCCTGAGTGCTGCCTGTGCTCCTAGGTCCACGTGACCCCCACTGAGCCTTCTTTCCTCCAGAAAATTCTCTCTGCTTCTTCCAGAAGGGCTTTGTGTGCAATGAACCGCTCTGCCCAAGGTTGAGGAGGAATCAGAGGGAGGATTAATCAGACGGCAGCAGTCCAGTCCATCCCTGACCGTGGGTATGAGCACGCCACGGCAAATCAGAGAGAGCCGGGAAGGAGGGGAAGGGGTCACATCCAACGGCTTCCCTCACACAGATGGCACAAGGACTTAATTTTTCTTTGTTTTAGAAAGAGACGGAAAGCTGTTACTTTAGTTCCCCTAAAGAAGGAAAACTCACACTTACATTCCAAAAAGGGCTCCCCCAAGATGTGCCGCGTGATCAAAAAACTTCCATCCCAGGATCATCCCGGCCGTGTCCATCGCAATTATGGCTTTCAGGGCCTACAATCCAACACAGAAGCACGTGAGGAGACGTCGGGGGCTTTCGTTCCCTCTTCTGCCCCAAGGACAACAACCCAACGAACCCGGGATGAGTCTCCATAGTGCCCATGTAGTAAGTGCAACCGCTCTGGGGGAAGCTCCAGGAAGTCGGGAGAGAGCAGGAAGGAATAGGAAGCCAGACGGACTTGGAGGGCACTGACTGTGACAAGTCCAGAGGAAAAAAGCCCAGGTGTACAGCCGGCAGGCTCTTGGGCAGAGCTCAGAACTCTGGGGGCAGAGAGATGGGGCCCTGGGGCAGAGCTTGGGCACCTCAGGCAGAGAGTGTGGCCCCTGAGGAAGGATGTGACTGCTTCTGAGTGTGGCCTCCTGTGAACCCCAGCCCCGCCATCAGCTCACTGCCCAAAGCAGCTCTCCCCACTGGGCCTTGTCTGCAGGCTCATGGAAGCAGACCAGGGGAGCTGGATGCTGCATCAGGACAGCCTGATGCTCCCTGGGGCCTGACCGCTGGTTCCTGGGCTTTCCCGTTACGGGAGTACCTCAGCAGGTAAGCCTCTGGGGAGCGCGCTCCCTGCAGTCCCAGACCCCAGGCCAAAGAATTAAAGGGAGAGGCCTCGGGCAGGGAATGGCCACCGTGCCCTCCCCAGCATTGTACAGGGGAACTCATCAGGAAATCTGAGCCCAGTTCCTGCCCCAACTCCTGCCAATGGCGAGATTCTTGGCCAGCGACCAGGCCTCTGGGTACTCGAGAACGAGGGAGTTTGGACTTGTGGCCGCCGGGTGCTGGGGCATCTCAAGGCCCCTGGGGACCTGTCCCCAATCAGACAAAAGGGATGCCTTCACTCGTCTCACCCGGGCATGCATCCTCACAGGTGCCCTTGTCTGAACCCCAATACAGTGTCCTCTGGAAGTCCCTGTGACCAGGACCTCTGGGTCCCTTCCTATTGATCCGCTACCATCAGAGGTGAGCTTCCTGAAGCTCATCGTTTGCCTTGCTCAGGATCCTGCCCTGGGGTCTGGAAGACCCGAGTGTGAAACCTCGAACATTTCCTCCATGGGTGATCCCTGGCAAGCCTTTTCTAACCTGCCTCCGTTTTCTCATCTGTAAAATGGAGATCATGGCAGCCCCCCACCCCCCCCCCCCCCCCCCGCAGAGCTATGGTGACTCTCCCAAGGGGGAACAATCATAAGGAGCCCGGAGCAGGGCCCAGAATACAGCAGGTGCTCTAGAAATGCTTATTCCTTCCTGGATCAGGCTCGTACCCCATAGTAAGTGCAGATCTGCTGGCCTTGTGCCTGGTCACATGCTTGCTGACCGTGTCTGACATTGACAGAGCGGGGAGAAAGCAGATGGTCTCCTGGGAGGCCCGAGGGTGACCCCTCGCTCCAAAGGAGGCTGTGCCCCTGACCCCCCAAATGCACTCACGTTTCCTGCTGTGAAGGTGAACATGGGGAGGAAGATGATGGCCAGCTTCCCTTCAGGGATCTTGGTGCAAACTGCTGCCAGGACAGTCATGATGGCTCCTGACTGGAGAAGGCAAAAGGAGCTGGTGAGCACTGACCTGGCCTGGCCTGCTGGCACAGGAAGCCCCCACGGTGCCCCCTGAGGCCCCAGACCCTCCAACACTGAGCCTTCATCCATCCTGTGTGTCCCTTACTAGGGCAGGACCCCCCACGGTGCAGTGTCCCCTTGGCACTTACTGCCTGACAGAGGGACACCCGCTGTCCTCCCTGAGCCAGACCGTGAAGTTACTCGCAGACCCCTGGCTCCCGGGGTAGTGAGGGATGCTGGGAGAAAAGCCCCCCGAGCGCCTCAGTGTCCCTGTGCGGGAAGCTTGGCTGCTGCTGCTCAGTTACAAAGAAGGGGCAGGACCCCTGCCAAGCGCCCCTGGTGAGCAGCTCAGGGAAGTGCCCCGAGACCACCTGGAGTCCTCAGACTGAGAACAAAGGTGATTCCTAAAGATCCACGCGAGGCTGGGGTGAGCCTCTGTGGCTGCTGGAGGGAGAAGGCACGCCGTTTGTGGGACGTCCGCATCCCCCGTAGATGCCCCTCCGGGGACACAAGGGGAGCCTTGCCATGCGGTCTGCCCTCTGCCGTCCCTCAGCCCTCAGAGAGGGGCCACCCACGTACGGGTGCCCAGCCAAGCTTTGGGGGACAAACCGAGGGCTGGCTACGGCTCATTCACATCAAGGATGGTCCGCTATCCTCTGTGGGACAATTTGGGAAAAAGCTGAGATCCCGGGAGAAAACCAATAGGTGCGAGGCTCAGAGCGAGCAGAGGAGGCCAGCGGGGGACGGGGCACAAGGAGGTCTCCGGTGTTCTGGCCGTGGCCAGTGGGGGAGGGTCTCACCTAACTAAACACTTCTGGTATGAGCTTTCCTTGACTTTCCTTTCCTTTTCGGTAGTGGGGAGAGAGTGGAGGGGAAGGAAAAACATTTAACTAAAGGGGCTGCGGAGCTTCCCCCAATTAAGCCTGAAGGGTAAGGAAGGAGGCACTAGCAGGTGCTTCTCGGCGGGGGCGGCTCTGAAGGCTCCGAGCCACAGTCTGCGCTGGGGACGCGCTGGGTGGCCTCGAGGAAGAAGCTCTGAAGGCTCCCAGCCGGCCCTGCCCTGGGGAGCTCAGTCAGGAGCCACGGGGCCGGCCCGCCAACGCTATAAGTATCCGAGGAGCTTAGAACACCAGGGGCCGCTTTCCCTTCCTCACTTAGTGGCCAGGCTTCTAACCAAGTGGTCCCAAAGTCTGTTCCTGCCTCACTGAGACCCCGAGGGGACCCCGGCCTTCCTGCGGCGCTGACCGCTTGGCCGGGACACTAGGACCCGCAGAAATGTGTGACTCCAAGTGACCTCTGGCCCTGGGGGAACCTCTCTGCCTGCTCTCATTCTGGTCTGTGCTGCTACAGGGACAGTCACGTGGTCAACAGGGGAAAGGGAGGAAGATGGTGACGAGCTGGTGCAGAGTGAGGGGAGAAGGACCAGCTGGTTTCCTGCTGGGGGAGGTGGGGGGCTGTGGGAACAGAGCACGGCACACTGCTCCTCTGGCCTACCCGGCCCCTTTCTGCCCTGATTTACCCTTTCTGGGAGCAGAGATCAGGAGGTGCGCATTCCGAAGGGAAGGTGGCGTCCGACCCAAAGCTAAGAGAATGCTCCCTGCCACCTTCCTTCGGTCAGGGCCGTCCTGCTGTGGCTCACAGAGGCCGGCAGGAGGAGATCCACAGGAAGACCCCCCCCCCACAGACACCGAGACTGCAGAGCCCCACTCACCGCGCCGAGAGAAGGCCCGAACCTCCCCGTGGCCACTTTGCTGACGTAGCTGACGAAGGTGGAGATGACACCTGGGGGGAAGCAGAGAGAGACCCCGTTCTAATCACCGGCCTCACTGCCTGGGCCCTCGTGGTGGGCCCAAGGGCTGCCCAAGGGCAGGGGGCAGGTGCCACAGCAGCTGAGGCCCACTGGGGCTCAAGGACTCAGAGCAGGACCTGCTCGGGGAAGGGGGGAGGGGGCAGGTGCCACAGCAGCCGAGGCCCACAGGGGCCTCCTGGCCAGCCGCCCGTCCTCACTCCTTCTCAAGCTGAGCTGTGACGGCCCTGCTGGGGGAGCCGGGAGGCAGCTTCTGCTCAGAGAAAAGTGCGCCCCAAGGCCCCAGGTACTGACCCCCTGCCATGAGGGGCTTCAGCTCGGCCCACTGCTGCGCAGAGCGGCTCAGCCACATTTACTGTCTGTTATTATGAATCTAACGATTTCCACTAAAGATGCCAGAAAAAACCCAATTTTCCAATTTCAGCCAATAATCAGAACAATGTTTTGGAGCATGAACAAGTCCATGATGGCGCCACCACACTCTGGGTTAATTCTGGGATTTCTTTGCCCTTCTCTCCACGTTCGCTTTATCAGGCTGACCAAGGGGCTAGGCCAGGGACGCAGCGTGAGCAGGAACTAACAGATGGGCCCCCATGCGGTGCTCCGGGGAGGAGGGAAGTCGTCCGGCCTCTCAGGCCAATTCTTGCACAGGATTTAATGGAGCAAATGGACTGGACTGCAGGAGAAGGTGTGGACACGCCGGGTCCCAGACTGCAGGAGGTATGGACACGCCAAGGAAGGAAGGATTCAGTGAGGACCCAGCCAGGCCACGGTTGAGCTGCTCACTCTGTTTTCCTCCCTTGACATGACTCAGGAGCTCTGAGGATTTCCTTAAGTTTTCATTTGAATGGGACAACAAGAGTCAGGCACATTCATGGACCCACAACTTGTTCCTGATCCTCCAACCTGGAGACACGAGGGGCTCAGTTCACCAAACATTTGTCATTTATTTTTGCTGCCGAGACTGGTCTGCAGGGCACTCCCCCCTCAGATCCCAGGGAGGCCCCTGGGATCCCACTCCGCAGGGTCACAGCACAAGGAAAGATCTGTAGCTTTAGGGGATCTCTCCAAGGGCACGCTGCGTCTGCTAAGTGCCCGCCGTGCCAGTCTGTAAACACTTGTTAAGCACCTACTGTGTGCCAGGCACTGTGCTGGGTGCACTCTCAAGGCGCTAGGACAGGGCACACGAACACCCCCAAGGATGCACAACATACTCTGAAGCAGGAGAGACCACAGAGGGGTCAGGAAAAGAGGTCTGGGGGAGAAGGAAAACCACCCAAAAAATCTTCCTGAGGAGAGAGCAGAAGCCTTGCCTCTCCCCTTGTGCCCTGAGAGCACTGGACCAGGAGGAGGACAAGGAAGACAAGGAGGAGACAGCTTGCTCCCCCTCCCCATTTCCCTTTGCTTCTGTCGCTTGGAGACCTCGTCTCCACCACCCTCCAAAGCGATTCCCCCCCTCTTTTGAGAGCAGCCCCTGGCTCAAAGCCTTCCTTTCCGCCAAGGGAGCTCCCTCTCAGACCTCTGGCCTTTTAGCTCAACTTCCCTGACTCCCGATTCCGCTCCCCTCAACAGCGACACTTTTGACCTTAACATCACTCATAACTTGTGACGCCATCGCCCAAACTGCTCTCCCAGGAGTGGGTCGAACAACAAATCACAGAAACAATCCATAATTTCATCCAATAACAAGACAACAACAATAACAAACCACAACCCGTGGGATGCAGCCAAAGCAGTTCTTAGGGGGAATTTCATAGCTCTAAAAAGCTACGTGGAAAAAATAAAGAGAAGCTCAATGAACTGGGCAGGCAACTAAAAAAGCTAGAAAAAGAATTAAAACTCTCAATTAAATACCAAGATAGAAGTTCAATAACTCAAAGGAGAGATTAATAAAACCGAAACTAAGAAAACCACTGAACTAATAAATAAAACCAAGAGTTGGCTTTATGAAAAAAAAAACCAACAAAATAAACTGTTGGTTAATTTGATTAGGAAAAAAGAAAGGGGAAAAAAAAAAAAAACCCAAATCACCAGTCTAAAAAAATCAAAAGGGTGAACTTACCAGTGTTACCAATGAGAAAGAAATTAAAGCAATAATTAGGAGCTATTTTGCCCAACTGTATAGCAGCAACTGATAATCCAACCGAAATGGATGAATATTTACAAAAATATAAATTGCCCAGGTTAACAGAAAGGAAATAAGTTACTTAAATAATCCCATTTGAAAAAGTTTAAAGAAATTGAACAAGTCATTAATTAACAAACTCCCTAAGAACAAATCTCCAGAGCCAGTGAATTCTACCAAATAGTTAAAGAACAATTAAGTTGTTCTCCCCAGTTCCTTCCTTACCCAACACCTCCTTCATGCTGCTGCCAGATCCATTTTCCTAAAAGACAGATTTTTTTTTTTGGGTGGGGTTTCCTAGCTGCAGTCAATCAACAAGCATTTATTAAGCACCTAAATTAAGTGTCAGGTACTTCCAAGCCCTGAGATACACGTCTGTACAGAGGCCCTGGAGATGAATTATTGCTCCCAGATACATCTGTGCTGGGGGTTTCATCAGGATCTCTGGACCCATGGAGGAACTTTTGCCTTTTTCTAAGCCAGATGTGTTCTGACCACGTCCCACTCAAGAACCTTGAGGAAATCTCATTGCCTGAGGACACAAGACAGACACTGGCTGAGTTGTTTGGGCTGCTCATCCTGGAGCCTTTCTGGGAGGCCGAGGTCGGACCCTTTCCCGGCTGCTCTCGAGGCTCCCCTGCTCGGGCCTGTCCCCCGGCACAGAGCCTTGGGTTCGTCCCTCCACTCTGACTGGCCTCTCTGCTGCGGTGCAGCCAGTTCTGTCCCATCTCATGGCCGGCTGGCCCTGCGCCTCTGCGGGCGGACTTCTGGCCAAGGGCTCAGCGCTCTCAGAGGCCACTCCTGCCCCCTCTCTGCACATGTTTTGTATGTTGTTAAGCTTTCCTGTACTCTCTTCCTGGGAATCTTCTCGAGGCCCTCAGACCTTTTTTTAAGAATTCTCCCAACTGGTTTGGGGTTTTTTGGCCGGGCTGAGACCTTCTCATTCTTCCCTGAGCTTTCATCCACTGTCTTCCCCAAGAAGCCTCCTGGGTGGCCGCCGAGCGCTCCACAGGCGGGTTCTCCTGAGAGACGAGGGGTCTGGAGATGGTGGCAGACGAGCAAAGGGAGGTTCTATGCCATCCAGCCCTTGGCCAGGGCGAAGGGCAGGGAGCTGGACTGATTTCATGTATTATTTTTAAGCAGCAAGTTTCTATTAGACCAGAGATTCTCTGGGTGGGCTCCTCGGATCTCCTGAGATTCCTGGGCATGGTTTCTTTTTTGGGGGGCCTGGTACCTCTCACTCTGGCATCTTCCCAGGGGTCCCTGGGGTGCTTTCCTGAGGCCTGCTGGATGTGACTGGCAATCTCTACTGTCACATTGATGGCCTTCTTGTTCTACAGTCAGGACCCCCTGGTGGGGATTTTTCAGGTCAAATGAAGGAGGAAGCTGTACTCTTGCCAGAAGCTCCAACAGAGCTGGGCCTGAGAGTCGGGACAAACTCCTGCTAAAGCTGGACAAGGGGCTGGACAGACCTGACCCCCCAGTATCCCTGAAGGCAAGCCATCGTTCCCCAGACTCCTAAACCTTCGCTCCATTGCATGGGATCAGTCTGACAGAAACCTCAGGCTCCGAGAAAACTTGGCTCCTCCTAAAGCTGAACTCGGCACCCCCGGTCACGCGCCTGCCAGGACAGGCCCCTGAGAAAGCGCCGGGGGTCAGCCGCCGTGGTCCCTCTCTCCCACCAGCCCACCAAGTACAGTGCGTGATTCAGGGGCACTGGGGGTCATTACCTGCAGACAAGTAGACGGCCATGAACTGCTCTTTCCCAAGGATGCTGACGATGCTGGTGGAGAAACTCCACAGAACGTACATGTTGGCCATCATGTGTAACAAGGAGAAGTGGCTGAAGGTGGAGAGCAGCATGGGGGTGCAGAGGGCTTCTGCAAGAAGAAGGAGAGCCGGAGTCAATGGTGGGGTCACGAGGGCCTGCGCACACAGGATGGCCCTGCTGACCCTGCCGGGCCTGGGCACACAGGATGACTGCTGCTGGGCCCGGGGTGCTTCTAATGAGCCAGCCCTGACGGGTGTCCTTAGATTGGTCCTTGGGTCAACTCCACCAGAGTGAGGGGACTTTATGTGGAGATTTCAATTGAAATTATCATGAAGGAGATGAGAACAAAGCCACAGAAACAGGCAATGTTGTCAGGGCCCATTTTCCAGAAAGAAGGAATAAGGTTCTCTTACCAACAGGGAAGAAGCCAAAGGGAAAACTAAGGGCAGGGAGTGCTAGAAACAAGCCCCTCCTCAGCCCACCTGGCCACGGTCTCACTTCCTCCTCAGCCCCCACCTTGGACTGCCTGGCTGTTGTCTCACCCCTTCCTCATACCCCTGAGACACGTGGGCCCCCGGCCCTGCTTCCTGGGAGTTCGGCCCTAGTCCCAGGCCGCAGCCCAAACTCTGTGGAGATGCGGGGCCAAAGCCTCCAATTCAGCCATCCCACGGGCTGCGAGGCGCCTGCATGAGCCCCGTACTTTGCCAGCCCCAGGACAGACTAAGCTGCTGTATCATTGGGGTGCCTCAGGAAGCAGCATGATGCACAGAACAAGGTGTTCCCAGAGAACATGCCATTCTAAGGAGCCAGGAGCCAAGAAACACTTTGCTCATGAGTGAAGGCCTCTCGCGGACATCTCCTCCCAGGGGTGCTGCGCTCCCAGGGAGCTCTCAGCATCACCCTGATGAAGGTTCCTGTGGGGGTCGTCAGACGCCTGTCCTAGCATGAGCAGGGGCTCATGAAGACCCTCGTCTAGTGGCTCCGCCCCCAGCAGTCTCTCCAGGGATGGGGGGGAGCACTGAGGGAGGTCCTTCACTTGTCCATTTTAAAGAAGGAAGGCGGCTCAGGTGACAGCCTCTGACAGGACGGTCACACCTGTGAATCATCAGACCTTTTCCATACCTGCGGCCTTCTCCCCGCCCCCACCACAAGCAGAATGAGACTTACTGGAGGCAGGGTTGGACGTGAAGTACTTGATCATTGACCTCTGGAGGGAAGGGACTCGCCATAAACAGAAAACAAAGACATTGGCGGCTATGATTCCTGTAAACATAGGAAGAAATGAAATTCAAGTAGTTAAAAGCACACAAACATCTGGTGGAGGATTCCAGCTGTGATTGACTCTTCTGGGGAGCTTCTACATGGATGGCAGAGGGAGGGGGTAAAGCCCTGAGCGGCAGACGACCCCGGGGAGACAACGAGCCAAAGGGTCCCGCTGGGTCCCCCACACAGCCCAACGCGGCCCCCTGGACGGGAGTCCAGGGCTCCGATTCACAATAAAGTCGTCCCATTTACAAGAGAGCAGAGGAAGAACCTGTACAGTCAGGAGGCCCGGCCCTTCCTTGGAAGGACAGCTGTCAATAAACACTCAGACTCTCCATAACACTGGCTGGGAATGTTCCCAGTAAAGATCTCATCTCTGAAGGACAGATTTCATACAATACATTTTCATGCAATAAAATGCAATTTAATACTAAATTACCAGCATCACAGTTTTGATGGGAGGGGCCCCGCCCATTCTTTCTTTTTTGTCCAAGGCAAACATTCACCAAACAAAAGGGAGGATCCCCACTGCCCGACAAAGCAAGTGGGCTCTTTGGGAAAGTTAGGAAGGGACAGATTTCTACAAGGATTACTAAAAGGTGACTGAGTGCTGGGAACACCCTTTCCAGCCCCATTCTCCTCTCCCCCAACCCAACCCCCAACAGAAACCCCTGTGAAGGCAAATGAAAAATCAGCTGGACACTTGGGATTGTTCAAACGCCTGCAATCCAAAGAACTCTGAAATGGCAGGTGCATCTCAGAATGATCGGCAGCGCCCCTCGGTCCGTGGGGGGCAGTGCTCGGATCTTCTGTCTTCCTGCCAAGAGCTCACGTTTAACTCTAACTGTACGAAGATGGCTCCTAAGAGCCTCCAGACTCAGAATCTGGTCAAGAATCAGGAGGATGTTTAAAAGCACGCGCTTAAGGCAAACCCAGCAGCTTTACACGGATTCATCGCCCTAATGACTGACCACGGACTCCTCGTCTCACAAAGAGGCACCCACTGTGGTCTCTGTCTTAGAGACACGAGGCCGATGCCAGCGGCGACCTCCCCGCCTCTCCAGGAGAGGCTTTCCCTTCACGGCCCATCTAAGCAGGCGACCATGTTCCCTTATGGTAAGTAATGTGACCCAATGATGACGGCTGAAAATAAAATGGCGAACGGGGGCCACGTCTCAGGTAATGGCTGAAAAACAGAGGCCCCTCCTCAAGGCGGGAGAACTCAAGTGAAGCGAGAGGTTCAGACTCAGACTGGAAGGAAGCGCGCCGAGCTTCTCGCGAGTGGTTTGGACCCTCGGAGTCAGTCTGGGTGACTTATTCCCATGAAGCCTCAGAACAGCATCTTCCCCTACTTGGGTCCTAGTGTGGGAAGACCTCCGGCTTTAAGGGCAGAAAGGCCACACTGCAGCCTCTCCGGGCAATGCTCTAGGAAAAGACAACAGAATGGACTCCCAAAGCACAGTCTAAAAATCAAAACAAAACAAAGCCCCATGCAGTGCTTGGGAAGCCCGATTAAAGGGGCCCTTTGGGGAGCTTGCCTGAGGCGGGGAGTACGAGTAGGTTAAGGTGACGATCCCTGGAGTGCCCCCCTCGAACATTTGGTTCTAAAAGCAATGGGCGGTCTCCGGTCAGAGGCGGAGCACAGGGTCAAGGGCAGCTCTGCAAGAGGCCGGTGGATCTAATTAAGAATCCTCCCAAACCCGGCCGAGGCTGCCTGAAGTTACTGAGGCTGGCACTCCGCCTCAGCGCAGAGGCCGGGTTCACAGCGCCAGATGTCCGGGGCGAAAGGCGCACAGTAGGGATGATGAACAGTAAGAACGGATTTTAAAGGCCAGCTAGGGAACATGACCACGGAGGTATTGCTGGAGGACAAGCCGAATGACGAAGCTCTGGCAATGAAAGCACAGACTCTGTTTAAAAGGAGGTCCAAGATTAGGGTTAAAAAAAGGCAGGAGGGCCTTAGAGTGAGTGTCAGGCAGCTGACGGAGAACAGCCTGCGGGACCAGCAGCAGGTCCAGGGAGCCACAGACCACAGAGAGGCCCCTCGCAGCAGGAGACAGACTGCACCCGGGGCAGCAAAGTCTGGTTCCAGGAGGAGGAACGAAAGCTGGGCTGTCGTGGGGGGCTTCCCAGCCCCCTAGGCTGGGTGGGCTACTGGCCCAGGTCACAAAGCCAGCAAGGTGGCAGGTCAGGCGGTCTCCATTATCCAGAGCGCTGTCGTTCTCTTTGTTTACATCAGAGCAACCGCCAAATTCCTGCCTTGCCTCTCTGCTAATTCCCTCCCGCAGAAGCAACGAAAAGGAGAACTCTCCTGAACCGGCTTCAGATGAACAGGCCATGAGACCTGGCAACCAAGAGATCATGGGAAACTCTGGAGAGAGCCCTCCCAGTAGGATGGTGAGGCTGGAAGAAGCCGGACAGTGACGGCTTAAGAAGGGAGGAACGAGCCTTTTTAGTGAGTTTAACAACAAAAAGCAGGAGGTGGAGGTTTTACTAGCTGGCAAAGTCAGTGAATCAAGAGGGACAAAGAAAAGCTGACGGGATCGTCACAGTCACATTTTGATGGATTTCTGACCTCATCCATGTAGACAATTTCCTCTCTTGATGAAGACCATGGCCCCCGTTTGTCTTCCTGACCTGGGGGTTCTTGTCCATGTTCTCTCCTAGAACTTCTATAGAACAGATGCTCTACCCACTGCACCGAACTGCCTTTCTCCACGATAAGGGTCCCCACTTTCTTTGTGTCCTGGGTCCCTTTGAGAATCAGTCTGCTGAAGCCCATGGCTGGACCCTTTCTCATAATCATGGTTTTAAATGCATAAAATAGGACTACAAAAAAGCCAGTTGCACCAAAGTAGTTATCAATATATAAACAAGTGGATGGCTCCCGCATTAAGACCCCAGCTCCAGATCTTTTGACATTATTACAGCAGGAATTCAGCTCTCATCTTCACATGAATACAGCTCCCCATGTATCCCAAACAGCCATTTCCTTGATGGCAACCCTTACAGATTGTTGCACGTAAATCATTTCCGGAAGATGTGGCAGCACAAGGGGGCTTACCTCGTCTTTCTGTAAGGGTTGCTTCTCTGGAGGTGAATGTACTAAGGTTTTCAATTCAATAGCATCTCTAAGGAATGGTTATATTTGTGAAGAAGGCTTCTTATGCCAGGAAGTGGCAAGGGATCAATGAAAATGCTCTGTAATTTCCCAATTTTCTTCCCTGTATTCTGGGCCCATCCATTTATTCATGTAGCACCACCTCAAATACATATATTCACATACATGAATTTCATCCACGTAGCCCCTGTCTGTATGGATCCTTAAACTCATCTCTCTCATAGACTCACGGATCCCACTGAGGAAGCTCAGCATCATCTTAAAGCTTGATGCCTTCAACACAAAATCCCAGGCAAATTGGAACATCGGGATGCCTCGCCATCTGTAGAGAATCCTTCTTCTCCTGAGACGCTGCAGAAGATAAGGGGGACCCTGACAATGTCAAACCCCTTTGGCAAGCACGTGTCTTTCTGATGTATCCTTTCCCTGATGTTAAAAATCAGAGAGATCACTTAATAGAATTACCTCGGTAGTTGTGTATTTGGCAAGGAATTGTTTATAAACTTAATGTGTGCATGAAAGATGCCCTGGAGAAGAGCTTTTAAGGCTGTGCTTCTAGTGAAAAGTATGTTTTTTCTCTTCCAGTAATCACCAAATAAGACACAATGGGGTCTTGGATTTTGTCAGCTCTGGGATTGCAAATAATGTAATTTGCTGCAGAAAATCATTTGGGAAAAGAGGCTGAGTCCTCTCTATATTCAAGATTGTCCTTGATTTGTGTAGATCATTCAAGGATTTCATAAAAATCAAGAAGCACATAGTTTCATAGTGAGTGTTTTTGAGCGCCTTTTCAGAGTAACATTTTCAACTGGAATGGTTCCTTTATTCTGTTGCCTTTTTCCCTTCCCTGAAATATCTTGTAAAATCATTCTTCCAAATTGCATCACTTCTGCATTGATTTCTTTAGGCTACAGTTGGCAGGATCCTACAGTTTTCCTCAATGTCATTTCTTAAGAGTCCTTTCTACTTCTCTGTGCTGCCCAGTGGGACCTGGGGCATGAAGGACCATCACTGAAAAAACAACGCATCTATTCCATTTCCTTGTGCTCCATCGATGGAACCTCCTGGCTTAGCCAAATCGCCACATCCAGATTCCATTAAATTGCCTTCTAAAGTGCTCTCAATTGCTCTATGAAGCGCCCACCAGCGGGAGGAGCATCTCCATTGATGAAGCCACAGCGGTGATACTAGAATCTTGCCTTCTTCTCCAGAGTTTTACCGATGAAATTTATATTCTAAAGCTGCTTTACTCACAACTGCTACTTGTCTCCACCTGGCAAGGAAAGCAAACACTAGAAGCCTCCAGCGGCTTCTGAGTACTTTTGGCTTTCAGGCTATGGATACCACTTCACTGCCTCTAAATTGTTGTTAGGATTGAATCAATGCTCTCTTCCACTTCTGCTCTTGCCAAGGGCTTCCCTTGAACAGGTCCACTTGAGGTCTTGGACTCATCTGGTCCCTTTTCCTCTTTATCCTTTCTTCTAGCCTGGGGATGATTTTGGCTTTTGCTCTACACAGGAAGGGGTGGTTCACAAGGGACTCCCCCATGAGAACCAAACACCTATGTGCTAAGGCAGAATCACTTTCTTTTTTAAAACACTGATGTTCGTTGGTTCCTTGGTATTGGTGCTGGCCAAATCTAACTCTCTTCTGGCAGAAAGTGCTGAAGAGATATGGGTATGAAGAATAATCTGCAAACCTTTCACCTCTTTTTTCTCAAGTCTAAGCCACATTTTCCAAAATGCTTTTAATTTAACTGACATTCTTTTCTTTTGTCCTGGAGTCCAGAACTGATTTGAATTTGCCAGATTGAATTGGGCACTGATTGGATGCAATATACTATCACGTGCCACAGAGAATACCAAAGTGAACAACAGTAGTCCTTATTCATGAACCAGTAACATGATACATACACAACTAACTGCACGAGAATGCAGAAGGGTTAAAATGAGATGTGAACAAAAATGCCATCGGAGTCCCAAGTTGAAGTTATGATTCAAGCCAAGGAAGCACATGAAGAAGGGATCACAGAGCATCAATTTTGAGCTGGGAAAAACACTGGAAATCATTTAATCTAATTCCCCCATTTTACCATGAAGAAACTGAACTGGAGCTAGAATTTGGGCCCAGATACTGAAAATTCAATCACAGGACTGAAACTACCATACTCTGCTGCCTATGGAACACTTTGGGAGAGCTGGAACAAAAGGGGACTAGCAGGCCAAACCAATGACCTGCATAAGGTGTGCCAATAAAGGAGCAAGTGGCCTGTTTAGGCTACCAACAAGGATTTGTGGGGAAATCCTGGACAAATAGTCAAAGCCCAGATCATGGAGGCTCAGTGCCTAGTCATGTGAGAAAGTTACACTGGGCAGGATTTTGATACCTCAGCAACAGGCAAGAAGAGTACATAAATGAATCCCATGTGTGCCCATAGAGATAAGACTTCAGATGATGTAACAGCTTTAAATCTGTTTTGAGTTATCTATGTATCTTGAGTTATCTACAGAAAAAAACAAACAAACAAACAACATCTAGCCTTGAATTTGTTTTCTTCCACAGGACAATCATTAATTCAATAAATGTTTATCAGGTGCCTGTTCTGTGCAATGGCCCATGCAAGAGCAGCTGCTCAGGGGAAGCGGGGAAACAATACAGATCCCCACATGTAATACCACAAGTCTAAACCCTGCTGATGAGCTCAGAATAATTTCCCTTCTCATCTGTGTTAAAACAAGAGATGTGAGAGCTGAACAGTGTTTTCTGCTGGCAGGGATTCTTAACATCCCGGGTGACAAGCAGCTGAAGGCACTTCAGAGTGCAAAACAGACTCACTGCTCAATGGAGTAATTTGTAGGCTTTCCACCAAGGGTTTTCTTTGGGTGTTTTTAGAGGGACCTAACAATTCTGAATCGTTAGGGATCTACAAGCACATTTCATGCCAACGTGCCCAGGCTCCAAGCACCTGAAGCCGTCTCCAGATGGTCCAAAAGTCCAGAACGGGCCCTGATGGAACACCTCCAAAATGGCACTTCTTTCTCATGAAGGCAAAATAAAGCAGATGAGAAAACACAAGCATAGAAAGACCTGAAGCTGATGAACTAGAATGAGTTAAGCTCTAGCATCACTATTTTTCTCTGTAGGAGAATTCAATTTAGCTGCAGCTATGAAGTGACCCCTGAGAATGGCACCTCTCCAAAGAAAATCAGGACCAAAGTAGCCTAGTTTTATGGGGCTATCCTTCAGAGGATTCAGAAGTTCTTCTTTCATAAGGAAAAAAAAGAAAACAGGAACAGAAGAAATCAGCCAGAGTAAGCCATACAGAAATGATGGAACGAAAGGCTGATGACCTAACCACATGGCGAATGTGGATCGACAAGAAGTGACAAGAGCTAAGAACATCTTGGATAATGTAATGTGTTACCCCTATCACTGGTGTCGTAGGTCAGAGACATGAAAACCAGGGAAAGCAGCCCAAAGGAAGAACTGAGGAAGCTTCATCTCCCAGGAGAAAGAATAAGGCTCCACGGCCTGCCAGGTTAAGAGCTGAGTCCTGGAGAACATCCTGAAGTCAAGAGAAAGACCCCGTGTTACTAGCGGGGAGAGTCCAAAAACAGCAGATAATCCAAGTGTTAAATGCTTTGGAACGCTCGAAAACCTCACCGGTCCTGCAGATTTGAGATTTTGTTGCACAAAATCTTCAGAGGCTGATTTTTGGGTTCATCTTCAACTTTTCACATATAAAGTAGCAGGAACAAAATGGTCAGAATGCTACCCAGTGACCCATTAATGAGGGAAGCAACAAATGCTAACGCCTGGTTTATCAGACAGAAAATGACGAACCAGGCCCGTGACTTGTCTGAAGGAACACTAAACTCAATGGCGATCCCGTGTGAGAGATCACCCGGGCCACCCACTTTTTTAAATGGAAGAATTAAATGAACCTGTAGGTACAGAGATCGTCTTATAAACAATAGGCAAATGTGGTACAAAAGCCATCGACTGTGACATACTGTACCTGTTGGTCTTATTTCTCTTCTTTTGAATGCCTAAAACTTGTAAGCTAACACAAACCTGTCACAGTTCGCTGGCCATCAGATAGGGTATTCCACCACTTGTTAACCTAAAACAACAATGGAAACCATGTATTACCTCCCCGTGGCACAAACAAATAAAAATGGAAATCCAGAAATGGTCAAACAAAACAATTCTATCTACAAAAAACACATCAAGTTGAGAAAGAGAGAGAGGGGGGAAGGGAGGGAGAGAAGGGAGAAAGAAGAAACAAGGAGGGAGGGAGGAAGAGTGTATGTATGTATATGTACGAGGTGGGGGGAAATTAAAGGCCTGGAACTTGAAGGCATGCTAGGTAAAGTGGCTCAAATGTCCCTGACCTCTGACTCAGAGACCCTGTTGCTAGAAATACACCCCACAGAGGCTGAAGACAGAAAGAAAAGCCCCCATTCACGTTTACTGAAATATTTACAGCAACACTTTTTTAAGCAGTAAAGAACTAGGAACAAAATGGCTGCCCACTGGGCCAATAATTCAACAAGTTGTGGTACATCGAATATTACTGCATCACCAATCATAAATATCTGGGCCTAGAAAAGCTTGGAAAGACTTCCACGAATTGGTGCTAAGTGAAGCCGGCGAAACCAAGAAACAGTAACGGTGACAAGGCAAATAGAAAGGATCACGAAACAATCCAAAGTGAATGCTGCCAAATTACAACAAGCTAGCCTGGCCCCAAGTAAGAGACGTAAGAAAAGATTCCCACCCCCTCACAACAACGGGAGATCCACGTGTGCAGGATACTGTAAATTGTTAGACTTTTTCAAAATACTGGTTAATTTTGCTGATTTTTTTCTCTTTACAAAATATTTTTTGTGACATCGGCTAACTCTCTGGAATGAGGAAGGAAGAAATATTGGAAGAAATTCTGGTAACAGAAACAAAGAAAAGATACAGCAATTTAATTTTTAACCAAAGACCTGAATCCTGTATTATTATTATTATTATTTTTTGGAGTTTTCCTCCCCAGGGCCCATTGGAAAAAAGGTTGCTCCCTCTTTCTCAGGCCAGCCTTTCTATTTTCTGAAGCAGCACCCAACTCCCTTCTAAGTCTGTCTTTTCCAGAGTTAGAAGGGAGGCAGATGGAGGAAGTCATCCAGGATTCAGGATTAGGAGAGTAAAATGCCAAGAAAAAGGGGAAGGGAAGTCTGGGTATAGGATTAGCAGCTTTTTGAAAATTCTGGCTACAAATGTCAAATCTTTAAGAGGGAAGGATGGGGAAAAATAAGGGGGAAATGCCTGAAAGGACTGAAAGTCACAATGAAGGAGAAAATCAGACTTAAGAGAAATGATGTGGTGGGAGGAAGGAGGAGGAAGGGCAATTGTGATTGGAGAAGAGCATTTAACAGCAGCTTGGGGCAGCAGCACTACCTGAGGCAGAACCACCAGGTAAGCAAAGGAGGGTGAGTGGAGAGAGGGATCATGAGCGCTGAGTTTGGGGGCTTTATTTCCAGGAGGAGCTTTCTCTGGATCCCTTGAAAATGAGGCCAAGTCCCAGCACCGCCTCAGGGCGACCAGATCAGCACTTGCCCATATATTCCATGGGATAAAAATTGTTTTGCAAATTAGGAAATACAGCTGCTTCACTGATAATAACTTAGCTTGTTGCCTGAGGCCTGAGGCAGTTCCAGAATGTGATATGATCCTTATGGCTGGGCTGATGAGGAAAATGTGAGGGAAAGAAAGAACATGATCTTGAAGTGATAAAGACCTCTCAAACATTGCCTACTCTGGAATAGGTTCCCCTCACCAACCAGGACACGGGGGCTCAAACTGCCCTTCTTCCATCCCTTCCATGACCAAGAGAAAAGTCCTTCAGTAAAAGGGAGGAAGGCAGAAAAGCTCTTGGATTAGTAACTGTCTTTCTGTTTTTTTTAAACTAGACCTGACCCAGAACTATGACTGAACGAAGGAGCAAAATGGTGAAGCTTTCTATTTTGGAGATGAACCTACAGGTTATTTGATCAAAAAGGCATTATTTAACACATCAAATGTTCAATTTTAAAAAGGGATACCGATCAGGCAAAAAAATGACAACCCAGAGATGCTGTCTCCTAATTGTACCCCTTCCCACCTCACAGAAACCAGGAACCAAGGCACTCATCCTGTCAGGCATACCAGCGGGCATTCATATCCACTCTATTGGGCATGCTAGAGGGCATCTGCACCCACCCTGCCGGACAGACCAGAGGGCATCTGCACCCATCCTGTTGGGCAAGCTAGAGGGCATCTGTACCCATCCTGTTGGGCAAGCTAGAGGGCATCTGTACCCTCTCTGCCGGACAGACCAGAGGGAATCTGTACCCATCCTGTTGGGCAGGCCAAAGGGCATTTGTACCTAGAATGATAGAGGATCTGAACCAAAAGGCACCAGGATAAGCCCTCGGCTCTTCTCAGTAGTGCCGGCAACTCCCAGGGGGCAGCTGACAGCCTTTTCAGTGAAAGCTGCTCCGCAAAAACTTCCAACCCTTATAGAAAAAGAAACGTCGCCTCACCTGCTTTCTGAACTCTCCTTCCTTCTGAGGCGACAAGCTATCCAGCCAGTCTGCCTTTACAGCATCAAAGTAGCTCTGGACTCTGGATTTCAGGGATTCATACTGCCAAATCGCAGCAGACCCAAACGCACACCCTGTAAACTAGAGAACAGGCAATGCTATAAAATGGGAGAATGTTTCTAAAGGAAAGCCCCCCCCATCATTTCATGTTCATTGTTCTGATAAATAGTATCAAGGAGGAAGAATCTTTCAGTGCTGAATTTCCCACTGAACAGGAAAATTATCTTGATTATTTTCTTTTTCCTGGGTATATAAATTAAGGCTGGAAGTACCAAAAAATGGCCTTGAGCCAGTTAAAGTAACATTTTATGAGTGAGTCACAGCACAGAAAAGTGGACAGACAAGTGGCCTTGTAACCAGGAAGCCCTGGCTGTAAGGCCCTTCTGTGACCTATACGGGCACCTTCTAGTGCTTTCTGAGAAGGGAGGGGGAAGCAGCTTCCACACATAATAAAAGCACAGGTCTGGTACCCCCAACCCACACTCCCCAAAACTGGCAGATGAGGAGAACATCCTCAATAGTTCCAAGAGCAGGGCAGGCAGGAGGACCCAGCAGCTCCTCGCCCTTGGTGGGATGCTCTGCCCTGGAACTGAGCCAGACCCCCTGCTGCTTGGTCCTAGGCCGCTTAGACCAAACCTTCAGGCCCAAGGCCACCCAAGAGGCCCAAAGTGACGGCTAAGGCCAAAGGGCAGGACCTCTTACCCCGACGGTAAAAAACAACGGCTTCACGAGGTTCCGTAGAGGATAGGGAGACGTATAAAAGAGAGTTTCTTCCACTGGAGGGGTCAGGGCGCTTCTCCTGTAGCCCTCGTTGACTAAGCCTCCATCTGGGCGCCGAGGCTCAATCTTTCTGGGGGCTTTCCTGAATCCATTTTTCGACTGAAAAAAGAAGTGAAACCTGGGGAGAGAGAAGACGGGCTAGGTAAGTTCAGGGCTGGTTTGTTCCCGCACGACGCCCTTCAACAAACCCCTGGTTCCCCATTCCCCGAGGGCCGCCTGGCAGCCAGAGCCAGCAGAGGGCTGACGTCCAGCCCAGGATTTCCTGCAGGCCCCAAGGGGCCTCCTTCAAAAACATCCAAATTAAGATGCAAAGAGTGCCTGTGTCTGAGCTAGGCTGGGAGATCCCAGGCCTGTGGATCTGGGACTGGAAGGGACCCGAGGCCCAGGGAACCAAAGGCCAGAGAGGTGTCAGACACAGGCTGTGAACCCAGGCCCTCTGCCCCGGGATGACTCAGGTTCATCCTCAGAAAGAAGTGAAAGCAGGAGGAGCTGTAAGGAGGAAGCTTCTAGAGCGACGGCCAGCTTCCAAAACACCAAACACGGACGTATCCCACGGAAACGCTGCCCTGACGCACTTCTGAGTCCGTTATGTAGACATTCTCCAACCTCCGCTCTCCAGTATCTCAGAGAAGGTGATGGGCAGCTCCAACGGTGGGGCGGACGCCTCTTCCTCCCCCTCCTGGGCCCTCTGTCCAGTCCCCGCCGGTCCTTGGCGTCCCCTCCATCGGCCAGACCCGAATCCCGTGGTGAGGACGGCCCCAAACGCTGGAGCTCAGCGCCAAGCCTGACGGTGCTGATGAGGAAGCGCGGGGGAACCTCCAAGTGCAGAAGTTGTAAGCAATCCTAATGAACTTCATGAGCTTCCAACAGGGAGAAGCAGAAAACACCGGCCGACATCAGGTCGCTTCTGTCTGCTCACGTGCTCGCAGTTCCCAGGACAGCCGGAAGATGGAGATTTCTGGCTCGTGGGGAAGCTTTGATCCAAAGTGAACTAGACACGGGAACGCTGAAGGAAGAAAAGGGGAAGGGACCTGCGCGGAAGCACATTAATGGCAAATCAGTGGAAGCGGCTGCCCGGGTCCAGCTGAGCAGAGGCAGCCACGGGCCTGCCGGGATCTGCCCTCTGCCCTCTGTGGGGCTCAGTCTGGTACACGGAGAACAGGATGAACATCCAGTGGCGTCACCTGCAATAACCAAAGGGTCCTTTTTTTCTTTTTTAAAGTAAACTTTATGGAAATAAGAGATGATGAGTTAAAGAGCCTTTCAGTGAGTCCCCAAGTGTTGTCAGTTTATTTCTAATGTCAATTTTACAACCCTGAGCGTTACAAAAATTGTTCAATGCTGATCATGTCCCTCTCCCCTCCTCAATCAATAAACTCCGGTGGTTCCCTATTGCCTCCAGGACCCACTGTACAGATCGCTCTGGTCCTCCCCCCTTGCCAGCGTTTTTAAACCCTAATCCCCAACACACCCCCTGCACCCCACTGACTCTGGCCTCCTTCTCTGCACGCTGAGCATTTTCTCTAGCTGTCCTCCAGGCTGCGATAATCTCCCTCCTCATTTCTGCCTACTGGCTTCCTTTAGTCCCAACTCAAATCCCAGCTCTGCAGAAAGCCTCTTACTGCCAGCACCGGCCTTCTGTTAATTATGCCCTAGTTAGCCAGGCGGAAGCTCCCTCTGCAGAGATTTCTCTGCCTGTCGTCTCCTGGTTGGTCTGTCAGCTCCTCGAGGAGTGGGACCGTCTCCTGCCTCTTTCTGAGCCCCCGGCACTTAGCACAGTCCCTGGCAGACTCTGAATGTCTCCTGACTGACTGGAATCCTTGACCATAAGGAAGAGATTTGGAAGGATTTGGGGGAGGATGACGAGCTGTCTTGGATGTGCCGCACTGCGGACGCCTGTGGCAGCAGCACCCAGTTGGAGACGGCCAGGAGGCAGCTGGCTGTGTCTGACCAGAACTCAGAAGAGATGCAGAGGCCTGGATGCAGAGAGTGACAAGTGACACTGAGTGAAAAGTGAAAAATGAGTCCAGGCCAGAGCCCCTGGAAGCCCCACTGAGAAGATACGACAGGGCACCAAGAAGGGAGCAGGACAGTCAGGAGCAGAGCGGGACAGATGAGGATGGAGAAAGGGCCCTTCCCCTGGGCCTGCTCAGGGATCCCAGGTCCCTGGAGCGGCATCAGCTGGGCGAGGGCTGGAGATGAGGAACAGAAAGGAAAATCTGTGAGCCCCGAGGACTTTGAACAGGCTTAGTCACAAAGAGCAGGAGATCTGGAAGGAAGGGAGGTGTCAAGTGAAGGGAAGTAAGGCCATGTTTGTGGGCAAAAGGAAAGAGACTGGCAGACCAGGAGAAGAGAAAGGGAGAAAGAGGAGGATGGTGGGGGTAACCCAGGAGAAGATGGAAGGGCTTGGGACCCAGAGCCTTGGCAAGCAGGAAGACCCTGAGGGAAGGAAAGAAGCGAGGAATCATGGGAGCGAGGGCAGGAGGGGCACAGGGGTAGCTCTGGTCAATGTGTTCATGGGTTTTGTTCAACTGTCCTTCTTATAAAGGAGAATTCTGTGGGAGTGAAAAGAGTCACTGGGAAGCAACAGTTTAAAAAAAATCTTGTTTATATATTACCTCTATTTCCCATCATCTTCTTCCCTCTCCTCTCCTCGCTCAGAGAATAGCTCATCTTTCAATGTTTTAGGTAACATAACAGCTTTTAAGCACGTTTCTCAAAAGTATAAGATAGATAATGCGAGTATAATTATCATTTACAAACAAAGGAAGAGGCTCACCAAGGTTCCATGTCTCGGTAGTACTTGGACCCAGATTACAGAATCTCTTAGTTGGAAAACACTTTGGAGATGCCCTAATCTAACCTTTAGCTGAACAGGAAATCCCCCCCAGCCCCACGCCCCCAGCACCCCTGACTGATAGTAATATTAAAAAAAACCAAAGCAACCATAAAACATTTTTAAAAATAGAGAATAGCATGAACCCACTGCCAAATGCTTCGCTGAAACTGAGATAAATAAACTGCAGCTCCGGCACTCATTCAAGCATTCATTCAACAAGCATTTATCAAGCACTTGCTAAGAGTGTGCTCACGCCTCAGGGAAGAAAGACCAAGAAGGAAATCCTTGCCATCACGGAGGTGAAACAAGATACACACAGAAAGGTCTATCCTAGGACTGACCGAGGGGGTGGCGGAAACTCAGACAAAACATCAGCAAGGACAGTGGTCAGATGGAAAGGGAGAGGAAGAACCAAGGGATGAAAAAGAAGGGGAGGATGAAACAAAGAGGAAGGAGCGATAGGGCAGGGAGGGGGAGGGGAGGAGAGCTCCGAGGGCCTTTCCTGAAAAAGGCAGCCATCCCTCCGGTTCCACCCACCCCGCCTCAAGCCTCTCACAACCAGCTTTTGAGGAAGGCCCGTGGCCTCCCTGACTCCTTCACTCTCTAGCCTTCAAAAAAGTGCTTCCCAATATCTGCTTCTCTCCAGTCCTTCTCCTCTCTGATGTCCCACCGGCACCTGAAATTCCACACGTCAAGTTACCCCCCATACTTGTTCTTCCTCGGCCTGTGACGGAACCACCTGCCACGTCCATGACTTGGGGTTCTCGCTGCCTCCCCCACTTGTCACAGGATCTCTGCGTCCTCTGCTTCCTCACTCCCACTACCCCATCCCAGCACTAGCCTCCCATCTTGGGTGTCCCAGGGGTGGATGCATGTACCCCTGCACACAAGCGGGGGGCAGGGGGATGGGACTGGTATTATTTCATATTATCTTCTTGCTTTCATTCTTGCCCTACTCCAATTAAACCATTGTCAGCAGAAGCCGGCCAGGCTGCTTCCCCGACCCTGTCAAGTCCAACCTTCTCTGCTGGGTACACGAGGCCCCCTGTAACCCAGCATCCACCTTCTAAGCATCATTTCCCAGCACTCTCAGACGATCACCGTCCCAAAGGCAAACCCAAACAGGCACACGACAGTCCCACCTTAGGGGGCTGCCGAGGCTTTCACCTTCTGATCTGTGCCCCTGGAAGTCCCACCTCTCAGGGAGCGCTCAGGTGAATGGCAGCGCCTTCGGGAAGTTTTCCTGATCCTTCAAAAGCTAGCGACCTTTGCCCTCAGACCCCAGCTAGCACGCGGATCTCCCACTCTCTAAAATACCCGGCACCGGCGGGGAAGTCCGACCATGGGCTTTCTGGTGCCCTCTCGGATACTTCCTGCCCAAGGGGGGCAGACCAATCACCAGGGCGGCTCTGCACCTGTGAGTCTGTTTTAGTATTTTATCTCCCACAAAACCGGCTCAACTCTGGACCGCCCCCCCCTCCTCCCCAATCCAAGCAGCACTTACTAAGAGCCTGCTACCTGCAAGGCTCAGCTGAGGCCGCCAGACAAAAGGAAGGATCGGTGACTGGCGGCGCTCGCAGGCGCCCAACAAAGACGCCTCATCGCAAGACAAGAAGAATGTCATGTCCCGCTTTTCAGCAATCACTCTGCAGAAGCAGAAGCATACAGTCAACACTGTGTGGGCTATTCCCCAGTGGACGTGGCATCTAGATGCTAAACAAACACATTTAAATTTAGGTTTTCTGCAAACCCGTTTCTATAATAAATTCTGATAACATTTGGCTCAGTCTTTTGTTTTCCCAAAAAACACGTCCACACCAGTCTCGGATCTCAGGGATCTTTTGGGCAATCTGGCTGCCTCTGGATCTGCTACATTGTCCTTATTTTCAAGGCGAAACATGGCCTTTTCCCTCTCAATTAACTGAAAGCACCGTGCAGCCGATTCCTGTTTCTTCTTCCTGCCCAGCATGGTGACTTTCCGTCTAGACCTGCAATTCCCCGGAGGCGGGAACTCCCGAGGTCGGTTTCACGGTGAGTTGTGGGGTTTCCTTTCTCGGGCCAGAAGGCGAGGAGGCCTCTGTTCTGGCCAGGCCTCCCTGACTCCCAGGCCCTCCAGCAGGCCGCGCCCTCGGGGAGGAGGCGCACACACTCCCCATGGGGAGAGGGTTTTTCCTGGAATGAAGCCTGGGTGATGCCCCAGGCCCTGAGGGAGGGCCACGGTTTGGGATTCCAGTCTCGGCCACCCCTGAGGAGGGGCTGCACTTTTCTCCGTCCCAGGGTCTGTCCTGAGGGTCACAGAAGCGGGAGCTGGAAGGGATTTAGGGTCCCATGGAATCAAGGCTGGGTGCTAGTAAACTAGGACAGAACCGCCTGTGCAGAAACGCTCCTCCGGCTAAGGGCGCTTTAAGGGAGCCTTTGCTTCCGGCAAAAACTCGGGATCCCTAATTTATTGCGCAATCTCCCAAACGGAGCCCAGGCTGGGCTTCCCCCATCCAGGATCCGGGAAGCAGGCGGCTGATGTTCCAGGTCACAGAGCTGCCCCCTGCGCGCTGACAGCCGGCATTCTGCAGCCACTCACGTCTACTCTTCTTAAGTCTACAAGCTAAAGCCAGAGGCTCCCCCGGAAGCCGAGGAATTGAATCCGGTCCAAGTTTGGGGTCATGCCCGACCATCTCCAGCATTCATTGAGTTGTTCAGGCTTTTTGGGTCCCTCCGCGTTGCCATCACGTCATACGCGAGGTCGGAGAGGAAAGGAGAGGAAGGGGCTTCAGTTTGCCGTTACACCGGCGGCCACCTCCCAATGACCTCACTTGTGATTTGCCCAATAGATTCCTCTGCACGTGATCCTGCGGCCAACACGGACAGGCCAGGGCTGGACGGCCAAGGACACCTCCTCCTCCGGCAAAGGCAAGTGTGGCCGCCTCAGCCTCTCTCTGCCAGGCTGGGAAGCGGAAGGATCCCCGCAGGGCACAAAGGGGCGCTGGCGCAGACCTGAGGCACCGACTCTGCCCACGGGGGCTCAAACCTGTCTCCTTCTTCCACCCGGAAGGCGGCCCCGCCCCGCCCCTGGGATATCCCCTTCCCTTCCCCCTCGGCCTCCTAAAGCACCAAGAAACCTCCAGGAGCACCTGCGGCCTCTGGGAGCGAAGGCTTTGCCCCGTCTCAGCAGCCCCCGCTGCCCGGGCTCTTTCTGCTGCAGGGCATTTCATCCCCGCCCCGCCCCCGAAGTCGCAGGACACTCGTTGTTTACTAACAGGACGCGTGCTGTTTACTAGTCGGCCTCCGGCAGAACTCCCTGCACGCGGCAGGTTCCTAGTGTCTGAGAAAGAGGAGGACAGGAGAGTGGGGGAGGAACAAGCACTTATTAAACGCTTACTACATATCAAGTGCACAAGTATCTCACTGGAGACCAGGTTGAGCCGTGATAGCGACTAGACTTGAGGCTGGGGCAGAGCCGAGGGGAGGACGCAAGGAGGGCTCTGGAGGCGGAGGACCCACTGGGTGACCTTGGGCCGCTCACGCGCCTCTCCGGGCCTCAGTTTCTCCCTCTGCACAACCATGGGATGGACGGGTCGGCTCTAGGTCCAGTGCTGGGGATGGGGGATGGGGGGAAGCCCTCGAAAGGCGCGGAGGGACAAACTAGAAAGAGACATCAGAACGCAAGGGTCAGGGGTCGGGGACCAGGACTACCCAGACCCCTGGGAAAGCAAGTGAGCCGGGAGGCCCGGGGGAACTCCCGGACCTAGGCCCCGTCCAGCCTCGGCCCCGCCCTTACCTGGGACCCAGCAGCAGGGCGGGGGCCCGGCCGGCGCGCAGCTCTCGGCTCTCGGCCCCCCAAGCCGGGCTACCGCAGCCCCAGCCGCTCCGAGCCCAGGCTCTCCACGCCATCTTCCCGACCTCCGCCCCCCATGTCCCACCCCTTCCTCTGCCGTCCTTTGCACTTCCGGAGCGTTCTTCCTCCCGCCCCTCCTCAGTCCCGTGCATCAGCCGCCCTCGCCCCCTGGTGGCGATGGCGGAAATAGTTCTGATTGAATCCGTCTGGAGGGAGGGTGGGTTCTGTCTCCAGAGAGACGGGAGGGCGGACTCTGTCTCCAGGGAGATGGAAAGGCGAGTTCTGTCTTCTGAGAGACGGGAGGGCGGGCTCTGTTTCTACGGCGACAGGAGGGCGGGTTCTGTTTCCAGGGAGACGCGAAGGTGGGCTCTGTCTTGGGGAGCTGAGACAGCAGGGACTTAACTGCAGGCTTGGTCATGCTAGAGGGTCGGTCATTCAACAAGCGTTTATCAAGCACCCACTAAGGGCCAGGCACTGTGCTAGGCACTGGGAATTAAAAAAAAAAGGGGGGGGGCAAACGCCCATCCGTGGGGCTGACAAGTCAAAGTCAGCATAAATCGGGGGTGGTCTCAGAGGGAAGGGTCCGGGGCACCAGCACTCCTAAGGCTGGGACGCCCAGCCCCCACTTCAAGCAGCTTTCCCAGCTGCTCCGGACTCCGTGGCTTCTGCCTCAGTTTCCTTATCTGCTGGGCCACCTGTGAGGGTCCGGCCTGGGATTTCTCTGAGGGTCTCTGCTCTTTCCTCTCTTAACCTTCTCTTTGGGAGGCTCCCCTCCCCCCTCCATTGGAGAGGGCCATAAACTCTCCTAATTTATAACAGGGATTACTCCAGCTCTTTTGTGAGTCAGTCAGGCCACCAAAGGAGTCCCGAGCTCTTTTGCCCCTGGTGCAGCCTTCCGCTGACTTTAGCTCTGGACTACTTCCGGACATGCACTGGAGCGAGGAACTGCCCCCTTGCACAGTCTGCATCTGGGGGGCTCAGGTGGGAATCGGGTTTTCCTGATTCCTGAGCCAGCTCTCTTTCCATTCTAATAATCCAACTCCCATCATCCATCTGGCCACTCTATGCAAATCATCCTCTTGGTGCTTTACTTTAGCCACAATGGAAGGGCAGAGCAGAGTACTTTTGTTCATAACCACATAGAGGCCAGCTTGTCTTCCCACTGGGCCTCCCCTCCCCCTTGGGGAAGTCGTGAGAACATGCACCATGAACAAATTCCAGTTCCACAACCCAGATGTTGTTTACGTTCTCAATGATGATGATGTAGGAACTATAAGAAGAGCACATTATCTCAGCCAGCACAGCCTTCTGATATGTCAGAGCCAGGGGCGTCTGTAATGATGGAAAAAGCAATAATGCTGCAAAATTATCACGACAAGCTTAATCTCAAAGAAGAGAGAGGAGACACCCCCTGCTTTGCAGAAGCGGGAGAACACGGAAGTGGAACACGGGATGTAATGTCAAGCCTTTTCACTGTTGTTTTATTCTTCTGAAGGTTTTTTTTTCCCTCCAAAAAATATTAGAAAGAATGGCTTTCTGGGAGAAAGTGGGGGGATGGATACTATGGGAATGTAGGTGAGGTAAAAAGAAGTGGTACCAATAAAATTATTTTTGAAATATGTTTATATTTTAATATAAAATATATATTTTTAAAAATACTGAGTGAGATTAATGGGAAAATGGTCATTAAATATGGGGAGAAGGGGAATTACCATTTGGAGTGGGAATAGGGTTATGAAAAGCCTTCTTGGCGAAAGAGACACCAGGGAATCCAAAGATCACAGATTGAGCACTGGAGGGGACTTCAGAAGTCATTTAGTTCAGCTTCAGCTCCCTTCCCTTTTTTAAAGATGAAAGAATTGAGGCTGAGAATAATTAATTGTCTTGCTCAAGGATCCACAGGTATTGAGGAAGCGAGGTGGCACAATTGATAGAGCACCGGCACTGGAGACAGGAAGACTTGACTTCCAATCCAGCCTCAGATACTTGCTAGCTATGATATCATCCTGGGCTAGTCCCATAATCTGCTTGCCTCAGTTTCCTCATCTGTAAAATAGGGTAATAATAGCACTTGCCTCCAAGAGTTGTGGAGATAAAATGAGATAATTGTAAAGTACTGGCACACAGTAAGCTCTAAATGTTAGTGTCAATTTGCATGGTCTCTAACTCTAGAGCCAATGTTCTTCCCTAAAATATACAGAGGTAGCTAGTTGAGGGAATGTAATGTCAAGATTTTCCATTCTGCTGTCTGAAGATTGTTTTAGCCTTAAGTGAGGGAATACTGGGATACATAGTTGGAATGCTGGGCAGAGGTCATGATGTATGTAGGTCTTGAATGATAGATCAAAGAACCGAAGACCCAGGCTTTCTCCTGAGGCATCGATAACTCTCAGAGGAGCGAATCTGATCAGCAGTGCACCGAGGAAGAGCAGAGGAGCCGTTCAGGATCCCAAATCCAGAAACAAAATATGAAGATGGGGTCAAGACAGAACAGAAGAGATGATGATTCTCATGTCATGAGGCATTGGTGCATCCCGGAATGGAAAATGGGCCTGGAGAGACACCTGGTGGACAGACAAGGATGCCAAAGACAAGAAACTGAAATGAATTCATTTGATGAATGAATAAAAATGATTTAAGCATCTACCACTGTGTTAAACACTGGGGATTAAAAAAAAATATTGAGACAATCTCTACCCTTAAGTAGCTTGTGTTCTAATTGGATGAGACAAGACATGTACGAGGATTTCCACATGGGGCAGACAGAAAGACTCAGCCCAAGGAATCAGAAACAGGTGAATAGGGAGGTCCAAGAACTCTTGGGCTTCATCTACAGGTCGATGGCAGTGCTGGGGATCTGGAGGGTCATGTGGCAAATGATAAGGTCTGGGGGAATTCAGGATGCATCTAACCCACGTAGGACTGGGCCACTCCAGTTCTACATAATCATCCATCCCTTGAAAAGCCCTATTAGTCTTTTGTGGATATAATTACAGAGTGATGGAAGGTCATTCACTTGGAATGTCCAAGTTGATTCAGAGACCATTCTGGAGGGATTTCTAGAAAGTAGGAGGAGGATTGTTTATTTTCATAATTGCTAGGAAGTTTTTTCTTATATCCAGCAGAATCTCCTGCCCATTGATTCAACATCCTTCCTAACATAAGCTCAGTGCTAAAAATGGGCAAGGCAGAGTCTCACAGGATTATGACATTTCCTCCTCAGGTTATTATGCTTCTGTTAAGGGAGCCCAGGATCACTTCATCTTTTTGTGGGAAGTGCTAGATCACACTCTTGATAAGTCTATAGTCCTTCAAAAACCACAGGCCTCTTTTGTGTGAATAACTTTTTAAGTAATCATGTCAGCAGCCCTCTCCTTTGTATTTCTGGAGCAAAACAAAAACCAAACTCAAAACTTCTATATAGGATTTAACATTTATTTCTATTCAATTTAATTTGCCATGTAACAGAGGACAAGGAGTCAGCCTCAGAGTAAGGATGGCCTAGGCTTAAGGCCTCTGACTCTTGATATCTGCTGACAAACCCTTTTGTTTCTGAATGCCCCCACATATTTTTCTGGTTTACAGAGCAGATAAGCATCCCAACTTGGACCGAAAAAGTACTTCATGTATCAGTATTAATCCAAAGGAGATCCTTAATGGCTCTGGCCTTTGTCCTGCCCTGTGACTTTCATCCAGCAACTACAAGGTGGTTCCTGGTCCTTCAATCTGAAGGTTTTGTCTCCACTGTGTCTGCTGGTGGGGCTGGGACTTGTTTCATGTTGCTTAGAATATGCTCTCTAAAACATTTTATGATTTCTGTTTTTTTCTTTTCTTTTCTAGAAAAGCTGCATAGCTGGCTTTGATGTCAAGATCAGATTTTGGTTCCTGCCTCTGACCCATCTTAGCTGTGTGACCCTAGCCATGTCACTTCTCAGTAGCTTAGGTAACTAGGATTTTATTTTCTTGTTACCATGCTTGAAATTTTTTTTCATTTTTTAAAATTCAATTTTATTTTATTTTAAGCTTTGAATTTTCTTCTTCATGCCTATCTTGAGAAAGCAAGAAAAACAAAATTTACTACACACCTATAAAGTCAAGCAAAACAAATTCCCTCTTTAGCCATGTCCAAAAAACCCATGCTTCAGTCTCCCCTCTGGGTCCATCAAGTGTCTTTGAAGGTGGGCAGCAAGAGTTATCAGGTGACCTCTGGCTCCATGGGGGATCATTTTGTAGGTCAGAGTTCCTAAGCCTTTCATACTTGTTTGTCTAAGACAACTTGCAGAGAAATCTCCTCTCTCTGGTTGTAGAGGGAAGTTCCACACTTAAGAGTTTACTCAACCAATAAATTTGAAGATCCAGTTCTTTTCCATTTCTTTGTTTTTTTTTTTTCCCTTTAGTACCAGAGCAGAGGACCTTCACTTTTTAGGTCCTGGACCTCTTGAACATCTCAGAATCATGTTTTTAAATGCATAGAATACTAGGATCAAAAAGGATGCCAATTATATTGAAGTATAGTTTCAAAATATATTTAGGGGGAAAAAAAGTTTATGGGCCTGTGATGACAAAGGCTGTGCTGGAGTTTTAAAGACAAGTTTATGGAGACTTCTCCAGTTTATACATAGCTCTGGTGAATGGCGTCTCACTGCCTCATAGGCAGCTCGTTCTACTTTTTGGACAGAGCCAATTATTAGAAAGTTCTTCCTTATTAAACAGTAGTTGTAAGGGGCAGCAGCATCGTATACTGGAAACTTGGATTCAGGAAACATCTGGATTGGAATGCTGCTTCCACCACTTGTTTTCAAGAAGAATAAATCTAAGGGATCATAGGCAGTTGTATAAACTCTCGGAACCTCAGTTTTCTCCTCTGTAAAGTAAGTACTTAGCCTGTATTGAGCCTTAAAGGAAGTATATAAATGCCAGCTATTTATTATCTGGATGTTACAGAGAGTAAGATGCAACGTCAGGGGGTCCTGAGGGCTGCGGGTTTCTGACAGCTGGGCTGTGATGGGCAAGTCACCCAACCTCTTACTTTGTAGACTAGAAGATGCTGACCTGGGGGGGTACACGCCTTCCCTGGAGGCCCCCATTCCCTTATGATCAAGATCTGTTTTTTGGAAAGTCCAGGGAGTTCCTCACCTTCTGACTGGGGATTCCAGAAGGAAGGAAGCTGAGAGGGAGAGCATTGACTCAGCCTGAATGGGGGAAAGGGGATGGGAAGTGAGCTTGGTGAGAGAGGCCATTGTACACAGAGAGAAACTGAGGCAGAGAGTTTGAGGGAGACGGCCAAGATCTGATTCACACCCAGGCTTTTTGCTTTCAGCTCTCAGGTTCCAGCCCAGTACCCCCTGCTATCCTTCATAATTGGGGTACTCAAGGGTAAATGTTGAAAACTATGCGTGTATTTTGAAAATAAAAGGCTTTATAAAAAACAACCGGGGTCTGCCCCACTTTCCACGGTACACCCTGAAACCACAGGGGGCCCTTCAGACTGCTCAGAGCTGTGCTCTAAGGCCGCCCCACCGACACGGGGTGACCCGGTGATCCTTTTTCGCGTGTCTCGGTCTCGCATGACTCCCAAGGACTGGCTCCGCTCAGGGCCTCGGGCCTCGGGTCGCTCCTGGGGGTCCGCTCCTGGAGGGCGTCCTCGTACTTCCGCAGCTGGGCCCAGAAGCCCGGGTTGGGCTCGGCCACGGGTCTGGCCCTTTTCACCATCTGGGGGATGGACACGTACTGTGAGGCGAGTGGGGGGTCCCGTGGCAGCACCCCAATACACGGCCCATCCGGGGGCGGGCCTCCGCACAAACCGGCGGCCAGGGCTGCTTCCCCCACCTCAGGCACAAGTCCCGAAGTTCATCCAAGAGCATCCCTCCCTCTTTAGGTCCTGGAGATGCAAGGGACTAAGGACTGTCCCCCTCTCCCCGCCTCCTGGAGCCTCGAAGCCCCGCCCCTATCTCCTTCTCTTGTGCTCCACGGACTGGTCACCTCCTCAGGATTGCTCCACTCTCTCACTCAAAGCCCGCCCCCTCGACCCAGCAGCTCTCATTAGGCCTGGTCCCGCCCTTTTGCCGGTCAGGCCGGGCCAATCACACAAAGCCCCGCCCCTCCCCGCTGCTCCTACCCCGCCCACCTGGAAGGCCTGCTCCAGGCTGAGGCCGCCGTGCCTCATGAGGTAGGCGGTGCACACCGCCGCCGAGCGGCTGCGCCCGTTCTTGCAGTACACGAGGCACGTGCCGCCGGCGCGCGCGGCCGCCTCCAGAGCGGCGCAGCAGGGCTCCAGATGCGTCAGCAGGTCCTCGGCCGGGTCGTCAAAGACAGGCACGCGCAGCGTGCGCACGCCCGGCGCGCGCGGGCACGGCTGCTGCCGGGTCACATTGACGCAAAACGTGACGCGCTCGCGCGCCAGCAGTTCCGCGTCCGCAGCGACACGCGCGGGCCCTAGGAGCAGCCGCGGCGTGATTCGGGCTAGCTGCCGCCCGGTCTCCGAGCCCGCGGTCTCCGCCGGGCCTCCTGCTGGGGCTGTCGACTCCGCGTCCATAACGGCTGGGAAGAGGTGGAGGGGAGCCCAGCTGCCCTCCCCCGTCCCTCCCTCCCGCGAGCTATATTTACCACAACTACCCGCGCTCCTCCGGGTCCTAGTGCCGGGAATTCCTCCCCCACCAGGGAGGGAGGGAGCCTGGGCCTCAGTTTCTTCCGCTGTTCCGAGAGGGGCTGCGGAGGGTCCTCCCTGCTGGGGATGTGAAACACATGTGGTACTCCACCTGGGAATCATCTAGTTTGTCCGTCTTTTACAGACGGGGAAACTAAGGCACAGTGGTAAGGGGAGAGGCTTCAGCTCGTACACTTAGGGTTGGAAGGGATCCCGGAGGCCAGTTCTCTAAGCACAATGGGGGAAAGTCATTTACTTGCCCAGGGCCACACAGTAAGAGGCTGAGCCTGGATTTGAACCCGAGTCCCATGTATCCTCCTCCGATTTGTAGTAATGCCGGAAAGGCCGAAGTGGGAGGAATATGAGGAGGGGAGAGAGAAGAAAAGATAGGTGGGAGTGAGGAGGCTAAGACTTCTTATCTCCCTGCGTGGATGCAGAGAAGACAATCTCTCAAATCTGACGTCAAAAACTCACCAAGTCTGCATCATTCCGGACTTTACCTAAAGAATACAAACCTACAAGAATAGGAATAACCTGTTTAGCCATCCTCTGATCCCAACTAGGACACAGTTCACACACACACACACACACACACACACACACACACACACACAGCTATATATGTGTATATATCTACCTCTATATAGAGACACACACAGAGCTATATATGTGTATATATCTATCTCTATATATCTATATATAGAGACACACACAGAGCTATATATGTGTATATATCTATATATATCTCTATAGAGAGAGACACACACACACAATATGGCAAAGGCGAGGCATAAAGCAGGGAGGCAGATGCCCGTCTGGATCCGCTCATGGGAGAGCTCCGGGTCCGTCCCCGAGCCCTGATTCATAGACACGGAGTGAAGAGGCGGGACTCAGCCCAGTGGTGAAAACAGGTCGGAGTTATTCAGAATGACAGCAGTGCTCATAGACATGTATGTAAGGAATACGGAATCGGTGCCAAATGCCTAAGTTCTCAGTCAGATCACTGCTACCTCCGTATTCTAACGGTAGTCAGTATATCATTCACGAAGGCATTCGGATAGCAGGTATAGGATGTCTGGCAGATGTTTTCCAGAAGAGCTTCTTAGAAGTCAGAAATCATGCCTTTGTCCAGAGATTCTTGGTACTGGTAATCAGCAGGGTTAGAGACGTCTCCTGACTTCTCAGCAGGCCTGACACCTGCAGGGGGAATGGAGAAGCCGAGCCAGACGTGATTAGCCAAGGTCTTCTACCTCTTCCAGGGATCCCTTTACTATCTGGGGCTCTCGACACTTGCCAAAGGTGCTCACTGCTTTGATGGAGAAGATGCCCAGCAGAATCCAGAGAGATTTGGGGTTTTCTATAGGTGATAAGGGCTTCCAGAAGCTTCTGTTTGTGGATGAAATTATGCTGGATACGGCAAACCCCCAAACACCGCAGAGCCTGGCTAGCTTAGTGACCCTGGATAATTCATTTCACTTTGTCTCAGTTTCCTCATCTGTAAAGTCAGCTGGAGAAGGAAATGGCCAACCAGTCCAGTATCTTTGCCTAGAAAACCCCAAATGAAGTCAAGAAGAGCCGGAGATGGCTGAAAAACAACTGAACAGTTTTTCAATATTGCATTGCTGAGTTAGATAGCATAGGCAAAGAATCTTGCAAACCTCAATGCCCTACATAAATGCTGCTGTTCAGTAATTTTCAGACTGTTCAACTCTTCATGACTCCATTTGGAGTTTTCTTGGCAAAGATACTGGATTGGTTGGCCATTTCCTTCTCCAGCTGATTTTACAGATGAGGAAACTGAGACAGAGTGAAGTGACTTGCCCAGGGTTACAAAGCTAGGAAGCATCTGAGGTGGCATTTAAACCATTCATTTGTGCCAGCTGCTGCCGCTCTCTTTGCTATGTGCGAGCGCTGTGCTAAGTGCTAAGGGTACAAATAGAAAAGCAGTCAGCGACTACTTTCAAGGAGAGGAAGGAAGTCATTGGTTTAGTGAGTAGAACTTTCAGGTAATCCACTTAGATGTTTGTGGGAGAGACACTGGGAATCTTCATTTTATACCAGTTCCTAGAGCTGGAAGTGGATCATGTGTATGCATGTAGTATGTATGCACGCAATGTATGTGCACTGCATAGTGCATGTATGTGTATGTGTATATGTGCATGTGTACTTTTTAGTTGGGAAGACATGGTAGACATCTACAAAGCATTCAGTGTAGGCTGAATATAAATGGCTGCCCCAAGGTCTAATTCAAATAAATCCAGTGATTAGTTGGGCAAGAAGAATGGTTACCAGAAACTGGAGTAGTTAGAAGGTCCATAACCTGGGCCTTAGAGGATGCTTTTAGAGAAATAGAACATCACAAAAAATGGGAGAGTGGAGAGCATGAGCTTGGGGTGTGTAGGGATTGGGGATAGACTGGCTTCCCTGGAGCAGGATGAATTTGGGGAATGGTAGAGATGCATTTGAGAGGAGAGAGACCTCTATTTTTGTTACCCCTCTACCCCTACCACTACAGCAACAATAGTATATAGTGCTTTAAGCTTTGTAAGATGCTTTAAAAATATCATCTTCATTAATCACTTTGTAGAGCTTCGACTTCCAGGCTTCTTGTACAGTCTTTGGCTCGACACAAAGCTATGGCAAAAATAGCATGTGGTTGGCTTCTATGATAGCCATTAAAACATTTTGTGACTTATTTAATCATCAAGGACTTGGATTAGACTAATGAAAAGTCAGCCTGTGCTCTCTTCCTTTGGAAGGAGACCCATTTATCTCTTTTCTGTGTGGTTTGTCGAGATTTTGGAGCTTTTATGAAGATAATGAAGAGCGAGATAAACCCTAATTTGCAGTGATGGCGTACCTAATGAGGCAGCATTACCCAGGGTACGGTTCCAAGAGCTGTTAATTAGAGCACAAAACATGAGCCAGTAGAATAAGAATTCGTTTTATTTTAGTTCCTCAGTAAAAGGGGCTTGGTTCATTCTGGGCACTGGCCAAACCATTCCAAAAGGTGCAGCCATTCAGAAATCAATCAAGAGATACTTAGAGTGAAATACATAAATGGATCTGTGCCTTTATTAATGTTGATACTGCCTCCCCCAGTGCTGATTGCAGCCCATCTGTAACTTCTAAAATGTTCTTGTTCATGTTCTCCTGTGATTTGTCCATAAAGGATCTGTCCAGTACATGGAGACTTTCCTCTTGGCCTTTTTTAGTATCACTAGAAGGCCAAGGTAACTTTCAGGCTGTTCAGAGAACAAAATAGGGAAAAGGAGAGGCTGTCTGCCATGTTGAGGTACTGGTCCCATCTCAGTGCCTTCATTCTGTTGATTATATATTGTTTATACAAAAGTGCTTTCATGTTGTTCTCCCTCGTTAGATTGTAAGCTTCTTGAGAACAGGAACTGACTTTTGTCTTTCTATCTTCAACAATTAGCACCAGTTCCTAGCGCATAGTAGGACTTAACATAGGCTTTTTGACGTGACTAGATCTACTGGATCTTGATAGGGATGGGGAGAGACAATAAAGGAATAACTATTTATAGAGTACCTACTGCATACCAAGCATTGTACTAAAAACTTTACAAATGTTACCTCCTTGGATTCTTATAACAATCCTGCAAAATGGGTATGGTTATTATTCACATTGAGGAAACTGAGGCAAATGGGGTGAAATGACAGCTAGGAAGTGCCTGAGAACAGATAAAGCAGGAAGACTCCAGGCTCTGTATACCCTGGCACTTTCTCACTGCCCACATGTGTATATCCACAAACCGGAAGCCACTGCTAGAACTGCATTTTCCTTTTTGGCAATCTAATTTTGTTTTCGAATCTACACGTTCTTTTTGTGAATCACACAAATAGAAACACGCACATAAATATCCATATAGTCTCACATGTAGTTACACATTCATAAACCAAGTCACTTATTAACCATTTACAATGGGATAACTAATCATTTAAACAGAAAGGTCCTTAAGGTGGGGCCCTGTCCTCATGGGGCTTACAATTGAAAATGAAAATTATGACTAGGCGACATAATTTAATATGTGATACCTACATAATGGGTATCCAATATTTATCCTCATGGACTCACAATCAAATAGGAAAATTATGATTAGGCAACATTATTTAATAGGTAACACCCATATAAGTACCCAATAATTGTTGTCCTCATGGGCTCATAATTGAATAGGAAAATTATGATTAGGCAACATTAATATATAATATCCATATAAGTACAATTATTATTGGGTCATAGATGTGAGTTTATAAATAAAGAGTCTCAGAAGAATCTTGGGTTCAAACCCGGCCACTGACACATACTGGCTGTGCAACCCTGAGCTCAGAAGTCTCAGTGCTCTGTTCAGGAATGGCATTGGGAGGGGAGCTTGTTACACCAAAAAAATCACAGATCCCGACAAAATCACAATGAACCAGGACAACAGTAGGAGATGTGGTACTTAGCCACCCAATACATCTCTGTGCTCAGCATACTCTGTCAGTAACAAAAATGTGGCTGCCAGATGGAGATGGATGCCATTTGTGATTGCGCTCTCATGGATTGCGCATGGAACCATTTGTGATGGCACTCTCCATGGATTGCGCATGGAACCATTTGTGATTGTGCTCTCCATGGATTGGGCATGGAACCATTTGTGATTGCGCTCTCCGTGGATTGCGCATGGAACCATTTGTGATTGTGCTCTCCATGGATTGGGCATGGAACCATTTGTGATTGCGCTCTCCACATCTTGCTGATTGGGATGTGAAAACTTCCCCCTCTCTCTGGGACACTCAGATGGACCCATCTAGAGTGGAGCCCAAGGAGGTGCCAAGCCATCCTTGACTCAGAAACCACAGAAGCTGAGATGGCACAATGGGGAGGGAACTGTTGATGCTGCTACAAATCCCTCATCTGAAGAGAAGGCCCTTGCCAGTCTTAGAATGACCCTGTCCATTCTTTGGATCAGCAGCAGTTTTATCACAAGATCCAGCATCTTGGGAAAGGGAAGCAAGGCAGAATCTCATCATTGATTAATTCTTTAATTGGAAAAATGAACTTGGGTCCAGATCACAAGGAAAGTCATCAACTGTGACATTTGATTGAATCTGATTTATGTGAAGAAGTAAAAATGAAAGCAATAAGTGGTAAAGTAATCAACACCATAATTTTCCCAAAAGTATACGTGACTGCTGATAGCACAAACTATCCTCCTACCCTTGTGTTTGCTACCTATTACTGGTCCTAGCTTCACTTTAAAAAGCATCCTTTAATCTCACTTTTCAGGCTTTTTTGGTGATCCTTATTCCCAGTAAGACGCCCTTGATTTTTTTTTCCATCTCTAATTTTCTCTGGATAATGATGTTGGAGGAGACATAGAGGAGCAGCACTATGCTTATTGATTCTGTTGGGATTACAGGCAGTGTGAGGGATGTATGGGGAGAAAGGAGAGAGTATGTTTTTCCATTAAATCATGGTACTCAGTCCAGTCTGCATGTTCCTTAACCAGTCCAAACAACAAATACTATTAGCTGGCTAATCAGTCGACAAGCATCTATTAAGCCCTCCTGGAATTCTCCTCCAAGCAGCAACCTGGGAAATGCCCCTTGCTGGGCCATCTGGTCCTGCAGACTCACCGGGGGAAATGCCAAATAAGGTGATGTACATAAAGGGTTTCCTGAGGTGCCACTTGTATCTGTGGGGAGGGAGAACATAATGGTAGAATGTGGGCTGGATTTCAAGGTGGAAGACCTGGGTTTGACTGCAGATGCTGACCCTTACTACCCAGGAGATCTTGGGCAAGTCTTTTTCCTTTGTAGGCCTTAGTTTCCTCACCTGTAAAATGAGGAGGAGGGCCAGATGGCCACTGATCCTTACACTGTTTTGGTGCCCATGCCACTGCTTAAAGTCTCAGTCCCATTTGATAGGAACCTTGAGCACCATCCCTCCCCTGAATCCCAATGGATTGCTCTGGAATGATCCAACAGCACTCTCTCTCAGCTACCCTTTAGGATCTTCCCCTCTTCTCTTCTCTGGGATCACCAGACTTCCTCATCTCATGGACTCATAGGCTTTGAACTGGAAGGAACCTTAGAGACCGTTGAGCCTACTCCCTTCAATTTATAGATGAGCCCATGAAGAGAGCCTTATCCAGAGTCACACTGGTAGTGAGTATCTGGCCTGTGATTGGAACCCAAGCCTTTCTGACTCCAAAAAGAAACTGTGATTAACCATTTTGCCACTTATGCTTCATTGCTGGAAGAAGGAAGGCAAGAAGGAAAGGTGAGAGGGAAGAAAGAAGGAAGGAGGGCGGAAAGAAGAAAAAAAGAAAGAATAGGTAAGAAGTAAAAGAGGAGAATGGGGTAGGGGAAAAAAAGAAAGGAAGGAAAGAAGGAAGGGGGAGGGAGGAGGGAAAAGGAAGCAAGGAAGAAACAAGGAAGAAGGAAGAAAAAACAAAGGAACCAAAGAAGAAAAGAACGGTTGGAGTTCTGAGGATCCCAATATAAGTAGAAAAAGCAGTCCCTAGCTTCCAGAAGTTCCTACACATTTATGTACACAAGGAAGGGTGTTTTAGACAAGTCTTGTCCTACTTTCACAATCAACCCTTTCTAAAAGCTCTTTAGGACTGACAGACTGAATTGCTTCTTAACTGATCTTTTTGAGAGGAAGTGCCCTCAGAGAGGCCCCCTATGACCCTGAGAAAGATGGAGCCTTGTTCCAGGACCCAAGACTTATCTGTGAGCATGAGAATTAGGATCCAGATCCCTCAGGACTCATGTGGCTAAATGACATTGCCTTTATCTTATCTGGAGATCCTTCCCCTCCGCTCCTCTAAACTCAATACTCTTGGGCCCCCTCCCCTGCCCCAATCTTGGGTTATGGGATATGATTCTCTATAAAAGCCGATGGCATAACATTCAATCTTAACTCTGTGAAGACATTTCTGCAGGGATCAGAGATAATATGATCCAGGTACATTGCCTTCTGCTCATCTAACTTAATACAGGGCTGGCGCTGGGAGAACCTACAGGAATGGAAAGTTAATGGATGTCCATTAGACCGACAGTCGTAAATATCAGATGTCTCAGGCGACCTTTAACACAGGCTGGATGGCAGCTAATTCATGATCTTTCTCTGATGGGCGTCGGAAGAATGGAAATTCCGAGCTGGTGGTTCGAGAAAGAAATCCAAGGCTTTGATGACGGCCTCTGGGAGGCAGAGCTGACATTCTGTTGGGAAAGTTTAGGAAGCTGATGTATATGTCAGTCTAATTCTTATGCAGGCTAGAGGCCAAAGCACTTCAGCGTGCTGACCAGTCTGCAGCTTCTGTCTTCCATTAGGGAGGGCAAAAGAGGGGAGTTATTGCCCCATCACTCAGGCCTTGACACAGCTTTGTGCTTGATTGGGCAGGGTTGGGCCATTAACACCCCTTAGCATTTCTGAGCATTATTTCCGAGAGATTGCCTTTTGGACTGGGTCTTAAATCAGGAGCTTTAACTGTCAGGGGAACGAGTGTCTTTGGACAGCTTGGAACCCTGGAAGGCACATGCTGGAGATGGCATTGGGCGTGTAGTTTATAGGTGAACCTCACCCTCCTACCCACACTGTCTAAACCTGTATCCTCCCTTCTTTCTCCTGACTATAACTCAGGAAAAAGCCTGTCAGAGATGGACCATAAAGCCCTGGCCAGAGAAGATTCTCCATGTGCGTTGTGCTTGGGCCCTCCAAATGGTGAGTCTGGTCATTTTCCCCATTCAGTTTTCCATCTTCATGGTAAGTACCACCGTTCTCTTAATTGCCTCTTCTTAGTCCTCTGCCTTGACTTCTCTTCAGCATTTGCCACTATTCATCTCGACCTCCTACTGGATAATCTCTCTTCTTTGGGTTTTCCTGACACTGTTTCCCCATGATTCCCTCCTTCTGAGCATTCCTTGGTCTCCTGTGCTACATCACCAAGTGTGTCCTGCCCCCAACCTCCTTCAGAAGGATTTTAAACAGTTAGGACAGTCAGTCATTTAATCCAAGCTCTCCTTCGACAGACAGATGAGGAACTGGACTCAGAGAGCTGAACTGGTCTGATGTCTCAGAGCTCAGAATTGGCATTAACCGAGTGATTGCCTACAGCATACCCAGTGCTAGAACCAGCATGGGGGACGCAAGACCCCAAATATACCCTCATGTCCCGCAATCCAATGAGAGGAAGAGGATGTGAATGTAAGTATGATAATACAACAGGGAACATTATACAGGGTCTAAGAGGGATGTGAGAGGCAGAGCAGATCATGGAGGGAGGACTTGTTTTGAAGTTATTAAATCCTGGGTTCAAATCCACTCATGGCAAATTCTGGCTGTGTGACCCTGGCAAGTCACCTCACTTCTCCATATCCCAGGCAACTTTCTAAAATGATAAATCATGGATACATTGCTGATTTCATTGCTCCCTGAACTACAAAAATCACCCTTCGAGATGAGAGATATGAAAAGTATCATCTAAGGTCCAGGCTCTGAAGACCCATTATGCCTGGAGAGATCAAGAAAAGACTTAATGGAAGAGGGTCTTACATTTAACTAAAATTTAATTAAAATCAATTTCACTATTAAGAATGGGTCAGGTCTATGGCAAAGTGGATAGAGGGCTGAGGCAGAAGACCTGAGTTCAATTTCAGTCTCAGTCAGTTACAATTAGTATGACCCTGGGTAAGTCACTTAATCTTGTCTGCCTCAGTTTCCTCATTTGTCAAATGAGCTGGAGAAGGAAATGGTAAACACACCACTATCTTTTCCACGACAACCCCTCCTCAGCATCCACCAACATCATCCTCTGATGCCTTACTGTGGTATGAAGGTGACCCCGGGGGTTTCTCCAAGGCTCTATGCCAGGGAAATACCTGTTCTAGCAGGTCCTTGCAAACTGAGAAGGTTTTAAGTTCGAGTTTAGTGACATAAGTCTAATGACCAATCTGAGTGTGGAGAGGCTCATCAACTAAGGAAAGTTATGAGAACCCACAAGGGGTCCAGAACCATAGTTTAAGAAGCCGCAGTCCAGGGGATTCTTGTTCTAGGGTAGGTGGCCTCCCTATCATTTCAGGTTTGAGATTTTGTGACAATCCAAAGGTCTGTAACTAAAAGCCCTAGAAACTAATGGCCCTAAAAATTAATAAATCTTGGTTTCTTGATATTCCCGTGGGCCAGTCACTCCCCTTGAGGGGATAGACTACTTGGCACCTGGAGTCTCTTCTGGCTCTAGGTTAATGAGCCTCAGTTTCCTCATCTGTCAATTGGGAAAAAGAATTTCTCTAAGGTCCTTTCTGGTTATAGCTCATAGAGCCTATGGCCACGACTTTCTGTCCCTTCCAGATACAGAGCCAGGCCCCCTGAGCTCCCAGGGCCGGGGCTGCCAGGTAAAGCAGCCCCTGTGAGGTCATAATTGGAGTCTTGACGTCCATTCTTTGGGTCGACGCGAGTCCGGGACGGGGCGGGGCTTGCGGGCCTCTGAATGCCGAGCCAGGGGCGGGGCCGTTCGACTGGAAAGTTGGAGGGGGGAGGGCAGTCCCGGCTGTGTAGTAGGGTCTCTATGGAAACGCGATCGCTTTTGCCTCCTCCATCGTAGACAGGGGAGGGGGGGAGGGTCCGCGCTCGGGCCCGGAGGGGAGGGCCGCCTGGTTCCGGCATTTTGTCCCGTTCCACTCCAGCTTGGTGTGTGGGAGCATGGAGCCGCTGCAGGGCGGACGGCGCTTCTTAGATGGTGCACGCACGTGAGGGGTCATTCCACCTTCCTCCCCACCCCCACTGCTATAGTGGCACGACCCGTCCCGAGGCGAGATTTGCCCCGGGGGAGGGGAGGAGCCTCCCTGAGACTCTCGGAGGGGGCGGGAGACGAGGAAGGGAGGGCTGCTCGGGGCGCGTGAGCTAGAGGGTTCGCTGACTGACGGGCGGATTGACTGAGTGACTGACTGGCACACGGGTGCATGGGTTGAGGGGAGAGGCCGGCAAGCAGGTGGGCGTCGGCCTTCGAGTTCCCGAGGGGGCGTGGGATGCCCGGGCTGATCTAGCAGTAGAGGGAGCGCCGGTCTCCGCTCCGGGATCCGTGGAAGGAGAGCAAGGCTGGGAGTGATTGATTGCCACGCGGGAAACAGCTGCGGAGATAGGTTTCCCGAGGTGCGCCAGCTGTGCTTGGGCAGGGATGTGTGCGCGCGCGCGCTGCCTCCCTCTTGAGGGCCCGAGGGCATAAATGATACCCGAAAGTTACAGTAACCCCGCCTCCCCAGTGTGTGCACTTGGCAATTAAACAGGGTGCCATGGTAACCAATCAGCTACAACCGCATCGAAATCGTACCTGGTATATCGGCTACAAACGCTTGTTACTCTTTCCCTGCGGAGAATTGGAGGAAAGAGCACCTTTTTCGAGGTCGTGAAATTTGGGGGGAAAACTTTTGGGGAAACTGAGCTCCACAAAGGGACCCAACGAGCAACAGCAACGCTTGCTTTGCTGCCTGCTTTCTCTCGCTGAAGGGGCAAGGGAGGCGTCCGAGGGGTGCGGATTTCTAGATTTCCTTACAGTTCCCTGAAAGCCTCCTGTCCGTTAATGGGCTTTGTGAGAGCAGGGAGGTTGGGGAGTGCAGCTCGCCCACTGAGCAGAACGCCTTGGGATCAAAGGGGAGGAGAGGGTTTTTTCTTGGGTGAATCTGAGCACTGAGTGCACTTTTATAACAAGTGTCAGTGTTCCATGAAGACCGAGACCTTTCCACTTGTCATCCTAGGTCAGTTAAAGAAGAAGTTGCTAAAAGTGATCTTGGAAACATGAATCCTGATTTTTTTACCCCGAGGGAGAGTAAACCCTCAGCGTTTGACACTGTCACATCTGTTTACTCCAGAGAAGACAGGTCCATGGGAGATCTAAGATATTTCTCCAAAAGGTGGTGTATAAATTTGTTTTATGGAAGGGGTCATAGTTACGGGAGTTAAGCACGGGCAGTGTGCCCTTTCTAGAGGTCAGTACCTGCTGGACACTTGGAATAAACACACAAAGAATGAAGCTGTCTCCTCGCTAGGAGAGTACATTCTAACGGGGCAAGCACCTAGAACTATTCACATGAGCTCTTTTTGTAATAGCAAAGGACTGGGAATCAAAGGGATGCTCCTCAATTACCCCCAAGTGTGTGACTTGAGTTGTCTTTTTTTTTTTTTTTATTAAAGTTTTTTTATTTACAAAACATATGCATGGGTAAATTTTCAACACTGACCCCTGCAAAACGTTGTGTTCCAACTTTTCCCCTCCTTCCCCCCACCCCCACCCCTAGAAGGCAGGTAGTCCTATACATGTTAAATATGTTAAGGTATATGTTAAATCCAATATACGTACACATATTTATACAGTTCTCTTGCTGCACAAGAAAAATCGGATTTAGAAAGAACGTAAAAATAGACTGAGAAGGAAAATAAAAATGCAAGTGGACAATAACAGAAAGAGTGGAAATGCTATGTTGTGGTCCACACTCATTTCCCATAATTCTCTCGGTCTAGCTGATCCTCTTTATTACTGAACTGGTTTGAATCATCTCCTTGTTGAAGAGAGTCACATCCATCAGAGTTGATCAGACTTGATTATCTCTTTAAGAAATGATGGCAGGGATGGATTCAGGGGAAACATGGAAGATCGGTATGAAGTGATACAGAGTGAAGGGAGCACGACCAGGGGAATAATCTATGATGACAACATCATTATAAAAACAAACAGTTTTGGACATCTTAAGAACTTTGACCAATGCAGTGACCAACCACAGTTCTGGAGGATTGGTAATGAAATGTGCTCCTTACCTCCAGAGAGATTTAGATTGCAGATTGAGACCCAGGATTTTTGTGTGTAGCCGATGAGGGAGTTTATTTTGCTTTCCTATCATATTTGATATTTTGTTTTTCTTTTACATTTTTCATTTAAATGGTGTGGGTGGACAGAAGAGAGAAATTTGAAAAAATATATTAGTAGCATTTTAGTTTTCTAAATACAAGCAAAGATAGTTTTTAGCATTCACCTTTGCAAAACCTTGTGTTCCAAATTTTTCTCTCTCTCCCTCCTCCAAGACAGTAAGCAATCTGATATAGGCCAAACATGTGCAATTCATTCATTCACTTATTCATTTATTTATAACAATTCTTGAAAAAATTTTAAAATAAATTCTTCTTTTCTTTTTGCAGGCAATTGAGGTTAAGTGACTTGCCCAGGCCATACTGTTAGGAAGTGTTAAGGCTATATTTGAATTCAGGTCTTTCTGACTCCAGGGTCAATGCTCTATCTCCTGAGCTATCTAACTGCCCAGAAAGAAACTTAAAAAAAAAAAAAGAACTGCAGCTGGGTGGCACAAGGGATAGAGTTTTGAGCCTGAAGTCAAGAATACTTGATTTCAGATATTTACTAGCTATGTGACCCTGTCTGCCTCAGTTTCCTCATCTGGAAAATGAGCTGGAGAAGGAAATAGCAAACTGCTTCAGTCAAGAAAATCCTGAAATAGGATTATAAAGAGTTGGAAACAATTGAAAAATGACTGAACAACAAAACCAGAGCTTACTCTCTTTTGTCAGAGTCTTTGAAAGCGAGGGTCACCTTCATACCATAATGACGTATTGGGCAGGATATGGTGGAGATTACTTATAAGCAGGAACCATACTAATCTTCTCTATTTTTCTAATGTCAGCACATTTGCTAGTGAATCCTCCCCTCCCCTTTATGCATTCAGAACCAGCATCCTACCTCAAACCCTTTTTCCTTGAGCTATGGCCACACTTTCCTAATTAGTGCTTCTGTCCCAAGTCTCCCTCCCTTTTCCATCTGCCCTCTTCCTAGCTACCAATAGCTATACCTCTAATACCAAGTATGATTCTTATTTATGGCATTTGAAGCCTTTGTGATCCAGATTTGATCTGTCTTTTGAACCTTGTTATGTATCATTTCCCTTCATATACTATACAGGGCAGCAGAACTGTCCATCTTACTGTTCCTTATACACAAAGGGTCTTTTTCTATTTCTGTATCTTTGCATTGGCCAACCTCACACTGGGATCTATTTCCTCATCACAGAATCCCTGGTTTCCATCGAAACTCCGCTGTCTGAAGCCGCCTTTCCCCCAACTGCTGGAGCCTCTGCCCTTACCCCAGTTATCTCATGTCTCTACTTTTAGATTATAGAATAGAAGCTCTTTGAAGTCAGGCATTGTTGTGCTTCAGTCTTTGTATCCCCAGCACCTAGCACAGTGTATGGCACAGAATAAGTGCATAAGAAACATGTTATGGTTGTGTGGCCCTGGGCAAGTCACTTAGTCCCAATTGTCTCAGCAAATAAAAAACAAACAAACAAACAAACAAACAAACAAACAAAAAACTATGTGGTGGATAATGAAAGTGAGTACACAGTCAGGAAAAATTTTCTATTTTCTTCCATCAGTATCTACTTTGATATTTCATATTTTGGCACTGAGGATGACCTTGGTTTAGAGAATATTTAGGTCTGAAATGGACCTCAATAATCATTGAATAGTTGAGGGATTTGTAACTTGGGATCCCTCAAAAATTTTAAAACATTTTGACACCTGTATTTTAACATAATCAGTTTCTTTTGCTATCCTATTCATTTTAATTTAAGCATTTAAAAATCTTTGGAGCAGGGCTATAAAACTTTGATCCAGCAGTGTCTCCACTGGGTCTGTATCCCAAAAAGATCCTAAAAAGGGAAAAGGACCCACATGTACAAAAATGTTTGTAGCAGCCCTTTTTAGAGTGACAAGAAACTGGAAACTGAGTGGATGGCCGTCAGTTGGAGAATGGCTGAATAAATTACGGCACATGAAAGTAATGGAATATTATTGTTCTGTAAAAAATGACAAGCAGTCAGATTTCAGAAAAGTATGAAAAGACTTTACATGAATTGATCCTGAGTGAAGTGGGAAGAACCAAGAGAACATTGTATATAGCAACAAGAAGATTATGTGAAGATCAACTGTGATGGGCGTGGCTTTTTTCAATAATAAAGTGCTTCAAGGCAATTCTGCTAGACTTGTGTTGGAAAGAGCCATCTGTACCTGGAGAGAGAACTATGGAGATTGAATATGGATCAAAGCATAGTGGTTTTTTTTTTTTTTTGTCATTGTTGTTGTTGTTTGTTTGCTTGTTTTTCTCTTTTTTGTGTTTTTTCCTCTTTTGATCTGATTTTTCTTGTGGTAGCATGATGAATATGGAAATATGCTTAGAAGAATTGCATGTTTATATTGCATTGCTTGCTGCCTAAGGGAGGGGAAAATTTTGGAACACAAAGTTTTACAAAGGTAAATGTTGAAAACTCTCTTCACATGTATTTGGAAAAATAAAAAGCTATTACATTTAAAAAAACAAATCTTTTGGGCAAGGAACAGTGGTGTATATGCATACATATAGACTCAGCTGCTGGGATGGCTGAGGATAGTGGATTGCTCGAGCTGGGGAGTTCTAACCATCTGCAAGAGGGTCTCTTCTAAGTGAATGTTTGTGCTGTTTGAAGAATAGCCCAACTAAATTTAAAGAGATTCATCATTAGAAAATTTGCTAGGAAGAGATAATTTTTTTGGGGGGGAGAGGAGAATAAAATTTATCCTGAAGCAGTTTGCCATGGAGGGCATCCTTCAGACCCTTCATTAAACTATATAGAAAGATGGCAGACTGCATTGTGGATGATGGGCACCTATAGCAATGAAATCAGATCCTTAAAGTCTTATTGGCATAATTATTGGGCATTAACATAATTAGGGCTGGTAATAGCACAGGGGAAAGGGCACTATCTCTGGTACCCAGTCTCTGGGTTCAAATTTTGACCTTATTCTCAGTACGACTTTGGGCAAATCAACTTCTCTGGGCCTCAGTTTTCTCACCTGTGATGTGAAGGGTTTGGATTAGATGATATCCTTTTAAACTTTAGATCTATGATATGATTTTCCAAAGTATCCTGGCAAGTACAACTATGAATGTTTTAATATTCAGATTCATTTTCCCTCTCCATATAGTGTTAATATTTTTTGGGAAAAAGTTATTTCAATTTTCTTCCTCCTCAGCTGCCAAATGATTCCTTTTCCCCAAATCAGCTATTTTGTGTTTATTTTGTATAAAATTTACATTTATTAATATCAATAGATATTTTGGCCAATCAGATATAGGCTCTTGGAGGGCAGATATTTTTGTTTTTATCTGTTTCTAGTGCCTAACTGTACCTGGGCAGCTTGGTGCAGTGGATAGAATTTTGGGCATGGAATCAGATTCATCTTCCTGAGCTCAAATCTGACTTCAGACACTTACTGGCAAGTCACTTCACCCTGCTTGCCTCAGTTTCCTCGTTTGTAAAATGATCTGGAGAAGGAAATGGCAAACCACTCCAGTATTCCTGGATGCCAGGAAATCCCCCAAAGGGATAAAAGAATCATATATGACAGAGAAAAGTGACTGCACTCTACCAAGTTGGGTGCTTGGCACACAGTAGGAACTTAATAATGCTTGTGGGATAAATGAATTAATGGAAAATGTTGGTCAAGGAAAACCCTTGATGCTGGAAAGCTCCAGGGCTATTAGCCATTTTGTTGATGAGATCATTTTGGAATAGCTTAGTGGGATGCTAGATTTCACTATTGGAACTTTTTTCACTAATTGCCTTTTTTTCTTAGAGATCTCTTAAGTGCCACTATCCTCATAGGCAATGATGGTTTAATGAATTTATTGAGAGACTACGATTTCATTGCTAACCTTGTCCCAGATACTTTGGAGTATGTAAAAAACTTAGGGGGCACCAACATGGCAGAGAAGAATTTTTCCATCTGTGAAGTTCACTCGTATGTAGGGAAGTCAAATCTGTTGTCTTGTCCCATTAGGACCATTCTGTGGCCAGTCCAGAGGAAAATGGTTTACAGGCTATTTTAGGAGCAGAGACCTAAAACAGGAAATGTCTCAGTCCATCTTGAACAGGTCTCACTTTATCGAAGAGGAAACTGAGGTCCCAGAAGCTTAAGTGGGGTGGGATTTGAACCCAGGTCCTTTAATACCAGGACTCTTTCCATTGTATCCTCATATTTTTATGACTAAAATACAAGTTAAAAACATTCTTTTGGTGTCCACTGACTTGGATTTTGTTGTCTAACATATTCAGGGACTAAATAATAATATACAATGCAATGTAACTGGGAGGGAAATGTTGGGAAGAGAGGAATTAGTTGGGGACTGGAGTTGGGTTCTACTCTGACTCCTTAACTAACCTTTCCAATTTTCATACCAGTAACATCACTACAGCAGAGGAGGAAATTGATGACATGGAATCCCTGGAACTGGCTGAGCAAGACCTGCAAGACCAAGTCCAGCGGGATTATGGCGTGCAGGAATGGCTTGATGGCTCTGTATACAAGGGGGAATTTGGGCTTAACATGAAACTTGGATTTGGAGTTTTCGAATGGAACAGTGGTGAGGTAAATTATTTAAGTTAAGTTGTTTATGTTTAGTTTATTCCTTTTCTCAGTTTAAGAGCTTGCCTCCTATTTATTATTTTTTTCCCCTACATATTTGTTTATTTATTTGCAAGGCAGTTGGGGTTAGTTGACTTACCCAGAATCACACAGCTAGTATTTGAACTCAGATCTTCCTGGCTCCAGGGCTGGTGTTTTATCCTCTGCACCATCTAGCGGCTCCTCCCATTTATTGCCAGTAACTGTTTTTCTATAGTTTCAGGGAACAATTTATACTTGTTGACATCAACAAATTGGAAATAATTGTATTTATTGAAAAAACAAGATACACTCTGGCATCAGACAACCCCCTTTTCTTTATTTTTATTGATCTGATGGGAGAGAGGTGATAACCTTAGAATTGTGTTACTTTCCATTACTTTGATAATTAGATTAAATGTTTTTCTTTTCTTTTCTTTCTTTTTTTGGACATTTTTTCAAATGGCTATTAACAACTTTTCTTCTTTTGAAAATTTTCTCTTTACATATTTTGACTATTTCTTCTTAGGAATCTGGAAATTGCCTTAGCACATTTTAAAACATTTCTTTTTATACTTTGAAGCAAGAACTTTTTGTCCTTTATCATCATAAGTATTTTCCCTTTTGATTCATTTGTTGACTTTTTGTTCAGTCAATCAATACATCTGTTTTCTCCTTAATTAATTTCTTTTATTTCTCTAACAGATAAACATTGTCTTCCTTTTATTCTAATTTCTTCCATTCTTAAAAATATATATATTTTAAATGTGTGTTTATCACCTGGCTGGAACTCATTGATATATATATATATATATATATATATATATATATATATTTATTTATGTGTGTGTATTATATTATATACACAGTGTGTGAGATACAGATGGAAATCTAAGTCCCATGATATTATTCTTTCAAGTATATGTATTAAATAATGAATCTTTCCCTTGTTTATTTTTTAAAGACTCACCAGAAGGAAGCTAGGTGGCATAGTGGAGAGAGCACTAGCCCTGAAATCAGGAGGACCTAAGTTCAGATCCAGCCTCAGGCAGTTGACATACTCTCTGTGTGACCCTCCACAAGTCACTTAACCCTGATCACCTCACCAAAAAAAAACAAAACAAATAGATTCACCAGGCAACTTCTTTGGGTGCATTTATTTGGATATTTGGCATCTTTCTTTTTCTCTTTCTTTGATTTTCTATTTTTGCTTAGCACCAAATAGTTTTTACTATAATTGCTCTGAAATATGTTTTAAGATTTGAGAAGGCAAGTTTACTTCATCAGCCACTTTTAGTGAGTTTTTATATCCTCGACCATATTTGTGGTAGCAAAGAACAAGGGGACTGTTCTTGATTGGGGAGTGACTGCAACAAACAGTAAAATGGACTTTTTCAGAGAAAACTTGGGCAGTCCCATATAAACTAATGAAGAATTAAGCGAGGAAAACTCAGAGAATGATTCACATAGTAATAATATTGTTAAGACTAACAATGTTAACAATCTTAAGAACTCATATCACTATAACAACCAATCACAATTGCAGAAGATTAATGATAAAGCATGCTATCCACCTCAATGATTAAAACATGTTAGCCACCTCCTAATAGAGAGGTGAAGGACCGTGTGTACAAAATAAGCCACATATTTTGGATATGACCAATGGAAGAATTTGTTTTGCTTAATGATGCACATTTGTTACCAAGGTTTTCATTTTCTTTCTTTTTGATTTTCTTTCTTTTCCCCTCCTCTTCAGGGGAGGGGAGAAGATGAAATGGAGAGAAAATAGTTTTTGGGTGTTGAATTGAGTTGGATTTGATATCCTCTTAAGGTCCCTTCTACCTCTAAATTTATGACCTTTTGTATTATTAAGATGCTCAAAAAGGAGAAAGTAGTGAGTGGCTGCAATATGGCTGCATTTCAATGTCTTTTGTTATCTGAGAAATCAGTTATATGGGGAAATCTTAATCAAAAATTGGTCCACCACATATTTGACCAATTGGAGAGTCCTTTGGGTTGATAAGCTCAGCTTTTCAAATGCAAATGATCTATAAAAGTGTTAAGCTTCTTACCACTTTTAGCCAGTATTAATTTAATCAGGTAATCAGGGTGAATTACTTTAATCTGATAAATACCTCTCCAGAGAGAAGCAACAGTCAAGGAATGGTGGAATTGGAAAGTCAGTGAAGACTCTTTTTGTTGTTGTTCACTTGCATTTTGTTTTCTTATTTTCTTTCCTTTATGATCTGATTTTTCTTGTGCATCAAGAGAATTGTATAAATGTTTATACATATTGGATTTAACATATATTTTAACATGTTTAACATATATTGGATTGCTTGCCATCTTGGGGAGGGGGTGGGAGGAAGGAGGGGAAAAGCTGAAACGCAAAGCTAGCAAGAGTCAGTGTTGTCCAATTACCCATGCATATGTTTTGAAAACAAAAAGCTTTAAAAAAAAAAAAAAAGAAAGAAAAAAGTCATTGAAGAAGGAGGGAGTAATTTTGTAATGTGGTCAAAGGAACTTGGATGAAAGGTGAAGCTTTTGTATAGTGGAGAAGTCAGGTCATGCTGGAGCAGAAGTAGGAGAGTTCTAGGAAGAAGGTGGGAAGGGGTCACAGACAATGCCTTGAACCCGGAGACCCGGGACAATTCACATTCCACTGTCAAGTCTGGCTTTTAGTGGGAGAACATTAAGTTGCAGATGATTGTGTCAAGATTCAGGACTGGTAGGGGAAAAAAACCTCAATTTCCCCAAAGCTGGCCTAGTTCTCTTGAGATCAATCTTTTATTGCCTTTGATAGAGAGAAGGCTGAAGGAGGGAAAGGAAAGAGGGCCAAGAATGAAAGGCCTCTTCTCTCTTTCCCTTCCTCACATTTTCTTTTGTGAAGGGAGTCAGTTAATGGTCAGTAAACATTTATTAAGCATGTATTTGAACAATGTGGCTTAGAAGTCAAAGGATATGAGTTCAAATCCAGTCTTTGCTGCTTAATACTTTTGTGACAGGCAAGTGACATAAGTAACCTGAGGGGCTCATTTTCATTGTAAAAGGAGGAGCTTCCAGCTGTGATTCTATGATCCCTCCCTCTTGAATGCCAGGTATCTGCTGTTTGTGAAGAATGAAGATGGTTACGACATTCATATTTATTTATAGCGATCTTATCCTTTACTTCCTGAGTAATGTGATGGTCAGGCTGTGAGCTGAGATGCTGGCTCTTACGAGTACATCCTGTGAGACTCAAATTCTCAGCAACAAGTGGGCGCTCCCTGGGGTCTCAGGCTGGCACTGTCCGACTTTGGACTGCCCCCGGTTGCTGGGTTTAGGCCTTTGGTTTGCTTGACTCTTGCTGGCAGCCCCTTGTGATGGCCACTTAGTGTAGAGGTCCTTCTGTCAGTCTCATTGTCCCCTCTCCACTCACTGACTCTGTGACGGCCCAACCTCCTCATTTGTAGGTAGCTGGAAATTAGGTCCTGAAGACTGAGAAGTCTTCAAAAAAGAACAATAATTCCCACGCGTGGATCATGCTGTAAGGTTCCACAGTGTGGTCCTGTGATGGTGGCAGTCTTGGAACCTGAGGGCCTCATCTTTGGTCAGAGGATCCCCCTCAGCTGGCTAAGAGAGTCCCATGTGAGAGTGTGCTAGTAAATTGTTTGACATTTAGAATGCTCTCTCAGACTTTCTTTGTTTTTCTCTGTCTCTGTTCCTTTTTCTTTACCTCCTCCCTTTTTCCTTCCCTCCATTCCCCCTCTTGTCTCTGTCTCTCTGTCTCTGTCTCTGTCTCTCTCTCCTTTCTCTCTGTCTCTCTCTCTCTCTGTGTCTGTCTGTCTCTGTCTCCTTTCTCTCTTTGTCACCTTTCTCTCTCTCTCTCTCTCTTCTCTCTCTCTCTCTCTCTCTCTCTCTCTCTCTCTCTCTCTCTCTCAAAAAGGACAGGACATACTGTTAACTTTAATCTTCATTATTGCTGCTGTCTTGATCACTCTTTTAAGTCTAGACAACCAATAGACAACAAATCAAGCTTGAAGCCTTTGAGGATTTCTGAGGTGCAAATGCTCACACCGAAAATTGAACCATTTTGCTCTCAGGAGCTGCCTCTAGCACTCCCCTGATGCCCATTTTCCCAGTTCAATCCAATAAACCTTTATGAAGACACCCTGCCAGGCACTGGGGGAGGCAAAAACAAACAAATGCTTCAGTGAGCTTCTCTGCTGCTGGGGGAGGGAAGGGGAAGGGAGATAGGCCCTCCCTCCTTCTTCCCTCTGCTTTCCTTCAGAATAAAGCTTGAGTGCTATCCTTCCAAATGAAACCTTTCCCCGATCCTTATTGATGTTTCCTGCTAAATTATCTTGTTTTAATTGATTTGTAATATCTACCTATCTATCTATCTATCTATCTATAAATACATACATGTATATGTATAAATACACACACATAAAATCTATATATATGTATGTATGAATATATACACATATATACATTTATATATAGCTATAGGATATCCCCAAAATTTTAATGCAGGTTTAAGTTTTAACTGGGGAACACACACACACACACACACACACACACACACACACACATACACATATACATCTCCCCCCCACCCCAAACACACACATTGTAATAAGATTTTTGGGATATCCTGTATTTTGTCTCCCTCATTGGAAAGTAAACTCCTTGATGGTAGGGAGTGTTTTACTTTGGTCTATCCTTCCACAACAAATGCTTTTTTTTTTTTATTAAAGCTTTTTATTTCCAGAACATATGTATGGATAATTTTTCAACATTAACCCTTGCAAAACCTTCTGTTCCAAAATTTCTCCCCTTCCCCTTGCCCCCCACTCCCAGATGATAACAAATGCTTTTGGACTGATTGCTGTCCACAGAGAGAAGTCATCAAGGAACCTACAAAAGTACTCCAGGAATATCTGAGAGATAGATCACTTTGAACTGGGGGTGGTGAATCAGGGCAGATTTCATGGAGAAGGTGACATTTGAGCGCTGAGCCTTGAAGACTACTAAAGAAGCTAGAAATAGGATGTAGTTCAGGTGTGGGATCAGAGAATGTGCCAGTGTGTGGGGAAGGAGAGACATCACATGTTAAGTTTGGAGGACAGTGTGGATGGAAAGTAGAAACGCTAAGTCAATCAGCATACATTGGATGTCGTACCTTATTGCCAGCATTTTGTTATGACTCTGGAAACACTGAGACAAAAATGAAGGTCCCTGGGAGACTTGAATCCTAACAGCATGTACCTGAAAGTTGAGCTGCAGATGCTATTTGGGGAGAGGCATTAGCAGCTAAGGGGACCAGGGAGAGCTTCCTGTGGAGAGGAGCAGAAAGTATGCTTCAAGGAGGAAGGAGGTCAAAGGGGGACAATATGGAGATAGGATATGGAATACTGTATGAGAAATAGCAGGGAGGCCACTTTGGCTGGACTAGAGAGAGTGTGCTTGGGGGAATAAGGAGCTGGGAAGGAAAGGTTGACTAGAGCCAGGTTGTCAGTGTCACAGGATTTGACCCTAGAAACAATAGGGAGCCATGGGAGCTTGTGGTGGTGGTGAGGGTATGGGCAGATCTGTGCTTTGCAAAGGGGATGGAGGAAATGAATGGGAACAGGGAGGCCACTTAGGACAATAATGCAATCAGGAGTCTAGGTGGGTGGGAGAGGGCCTTAACCAGAATGGTGGCTTTGTGGGTGGAGAGAGGAGACATGTATGAGAGGTGCTGGGGAAGGATCAATAAGGTTTGGCGAGCACTTCATTAGAAAGGGGAGAGAAGAGGAAGAATTGAGGAGGATTCCAAGGTTTTGGAGCTGATGAGTAAAAGGATGGTGGTGGCCCAACAGAAAGGGAAGGCAAGAAAAGCAGTGGGTTTTGGAGCACAGGTGATGAATTCTGGTTTGCCCATGGTGAGTTTGAGATGCCTATGGAACACCTAGTAAAAGTGACAATAGTCAGTGGGCAACTAGGAGAAAGTGGAGAGTTGGCTGCTCCATAAACCTGTAAATCCTCTGCATCAGGGATGATGATTAAACCCATGGGAGCTGATGATATCATTGAGCATACGGGGAGAAAAGAGACAAGGGAGGGCCTGGGACTGAGATTTGGGGATGTTAGATATGCTGCCAAAACTGGGAAAATGGTGGTCGTTTCTGCTTAACTGGGGGTTTTGTGTGTGTGTTGTAAGTGAAGGCAGATTGAGGGGCAAGGAGCCATAACAGAAAGGGCTGTGATGCTGAAGAAAAGGTGTCAATAAAATTTAACTCCCTATTTCCCCAACTCCAAGAAAAGGATGATGTTCAGACTATGTCCGATAGATTTATTATATTTCACTTCCCATTTTCAGTACCTCACTCTCATGGGTAGTGATGGTGGGAGAGTGACCTGAAGAGATGGATCAGGATGTTGAAGCCATTTCATTTCAATTAATCAACAAGCATTGGTTAAGCAATGTGTTAGACATTGGGCTTGGCCCTGGGGAAACAGAAAAAAAAATGAAGCAAATCTTATTTTTAAGGATCTTATATTCTAATGGGAGAGTCAACATGGACACACAGGAAAATAGAATCAATATGAAGAAAATAAATGCAAATAGACATAAGATAGTTGGGAAGGAGGGCATTAGCACTGATAAGATCTGGAAGGACTCGGGCAGAAGGAGAGCTTAAGCTGTGTTTTGTAAAGGGAGAGAGGATTTCTAGGAGGAGTTGAGAAGGAGAGCATTTCAGGGAATATGTTAAGGGGAGAATGGAGGTTTAGTATGGAAAATGTCAGGGATGGGTAGTGGTGGGAGGGGTTGGACTATCTATTATCTATCATCTCTCTTTGTCCCTCCCTTCCTTTCTTCCTTCCTTCCTTCCTGTCTGAATATGTATACATACACACATACGTATATACAAACTATATATAGCATATATATGTCCTAATTACATATAATGTATATCATACATATTATGGAGATATGACATTATTGCTATTTTAAAATATTTGAAAGGTTATTATTTGGAAGAGGGAGAAGATGGATCATCACTCTTCAGAAAAACTAGGACAAATGGGTAGAAGCTTAGTAGGAAAGCAGATTTTGTATTTCCCTAAGAAAATTTCTTTTTGTGTGTGGTTGTTTTATTTATTTAATATCTTCCCCAGTTACATTAAAAACAAAAATTTCTTTTTACATTTGTTTTCAAAATCTTTGAGTTCTAGTTTCTCTCCCTTATCTTCATTCACAATTAAGAAACTACATGTGAAATTATGCAAAACATTTCTGTAAAAATAAAAAACCCCCATAGATTTACCTCCAGAAAAATTAAGTTAAAAAGACAAGGTGGGGTGAGGAGAGAAAGAGAAGGGAGAGAGCGATAGTGAGAGCGAGTGCTTCAATTTGTATTCAGATACAATCAGTTCCTTCTCTGGGTATTGATAAGATTTTTCATCATAAGTCCTTCACAATAGTCATGAATGATCATACAATAGCAAAGTCATTCACAGATGGTCATTCCAGAACATTGCTATTACTTTGTATGTAGGACATTTGACTTTGCTTGTGTTTATGGAGGACTTTCCAGGTTATTTATTTTTTTCCTGAGAGCATCCTGCTCATCATTTCCCATAGAACAATAATGTTCAATCACAAACACATACCACAGTTTATTAAGCTATTACCCAATTGATGGGAATCCCCTCAATTTCCAATATTTTTTTCCCAGAAAAGAACAGCTATGAATAATTTTTGTATATGTAGGTCATTTTTCTTTCTTTCTTTCTTTTTTTAACCCTCTTTTGGTATTCATGCCTAGTAATGGTGGTGGTAGGTCAAAAGATAGGCATGAATTTATAGTCCTTTGGGCACAGATCATGTCTTTTGATCATTTATCAGTTGGGGCATGCCTAAGAAGAAATCTTCAATGAAATTTCCATGAAATTCCACAAAAGGTTTGACCAAGGTATTAGGGGGCTTTCTTTAACATCCCCAGTGCTTGGCACACAATAGGTCTTAATAAACTCTAGCTGAATTGACTTGCCTTTGTATGACTTGACAATGCCCATATACCAATGTAGAATGTATGCGTGTTCATTTTCCCTAGCTCTTTGCTATATGATTGGGCTGCCATCTTTGCCAGTCATACATCTGATCTCGGAAGAAGACAAAAATCAAATGGTCACTGTTCCCCAAATGGTAAAGATATGAACAGGTACATTTCTAAAGAAGGAAGGCAAACTATCAACAGTCACATGAAAGAAGGCTTTAAGTAGTGACCTGAGATGGAGAAATGCAGATTAAAACAACTCTGGGCTTTTGCCTCATTCCCAGATTGGCAAAATGCTAAAAATGTTAAGTGTTGGAGAGAGAGCGATAAGATAGGCAGCCTGATAGAATCTGGTTGGAATGGAATTAGTCCAATTATTCTGAAAAACCAATTTGGCGTCTATTTAAAAAGTAACTAAACTATACATATGTTCACTAACTTGATAAAATTTTCGATGTCTTTTCTTCTTACATCTCCGACATTTTCTCAGTGCTTGTGGAACTTTCACCTCTGCAAAGGATTGAGGGAGTGAAGGAGGTATCCTCTTCTGTCTGTTCTTTGGGACCGTACCTATTTGTAATTTTGCCCTGTTTACTTGTGATGCTTTTGTTGTGGTTATTATTTCCATTTACATGGCTGTAGTCATTGTATTATTTTCCTGGTTTGCTTTTTCTCACTTCCCTCTGCATCAGTTCATGGAAGTCTTTCTATGGTTCTCTGTGTTCATCATATTTGTTATTTCTTCCTGCCTGGTAACATTTCATCATATTTGTGTGCCACAGTTCGCTTGGCCATTTCCCAATCAATGGGCATCCTCTTTGTTCTCAGTTCTTTGCTACCACAACTTGTGCTGCTTGCCCTAAATATTTATGTATGCATGGGGACTTGCTTCACATCAGTGACTCCATGGATAGGAGTGTTATCTCAGAGCCAGAGAATTCTGGTTATTTTATTGGCATAATCCCAAATTGATTTCCAAAATGGTTGTATTGATTGTGGGTAACTAATATTGCCTAGAATAGTTGTGCCTAGTATCTCAGCATCAAAATACTCTTGGAAAGGTTTAAATTATTTTCCCCGCTTCACACTTAAAGGGTTTGCATTAAAATGTGGAAATTTTTTTGAAAAATCATAGAGAACAGAATCAGAGGTTTAGAATTGCAGGGAGCTGTAGGTTCATCAAGTCCAATTCCCTCCTTTTACATATGGGGAAACTAAGGCTCCCAAAAGTGAGATGACTTGCTCAGTGTCACATGTTAAATATGTGTCTGAGGTGGTTTTAGAATCCTGGTCTTCTTGATTCTGAGTTCAGCCCTCATGGGAATAATTCACTTTTCCTTCCCTTTCTTCCACTTTTTTCTCTTCCAGACATACAAAGGGCAATTCTATAAGGATCATCGTCATGGCAAAGGTACCTATACTTGGCCTGATGGTTGTACTTTTGCAGGGACATTTTATATGAGTCACAGAGAAGGATATGGCACCATGTACTTAAAAAACAGAGTATTTCAGGTAAGTAGAAATATCAATAGCTTAGAACAATTTGATTAATGGAAAAATGATATATGGGATCCAAAAAAGCTTACAGCTTCCTCAATGTTAAATATCTGGTAAAGAAAAGGGATTATTTACATTCTTTTAAAATGACTATTTATTAAAGCCATCATGGAGCCTGATTCTCAGTTTAACAGAGGTGCTAGAGTATGGCAGTGGGGTAAGGGGCTTTGCTTCTAGGTACTCAGAGATTTGACTCTGAATGTCTTCTGGGTAAGCCTCACCTTGGGAAGAAAGCCCTGGAACAGATAAGGGGCATGAATCCTGGCCTGTCCCCCTGAGATCTAATTCTTCCTTCCAAGCTGATCCTCCATCTCTTACTAATTGTGAATCAGAGGCAATGAGATCCCGTCTTGAGCAATAGTTCTTGATGTATGGTTTGGGAATCCTTGGGAGTTTTAAGACCTTTTAAGAAGATTCTTAAGGCCAAAATTATTTTTATAATAATACTAAGATGTTTTAATTAAAAAATAATACTTTATTTTCTCCAGCTACATGTAAATTTTTTTAACATTAAAAAAATTTTTTGAGTTCCAAATTCTATTTCTCTCTCCCTTTCCCCATCCCTGAGTTGGTAAACAGTCTGATATAGGTTATACATGTACAACCTTAAAACTTTTCCATATTATTTTGTGCAAGAAGGAAAGAAAAAGGAAAGAAAGTGAATATATGTTCAGACATAAAATGTTTTAATTTTGAATGTTGTAAGTATTGACAACTATAACACACAAAAGCCAGTGCTCTTTGGGGGATCCTCAACAATTTTTAAGAACATAAAGGTTTCGTGAAATTAAAAAAAAAGTATGAGAACTGTTGCTTTAGAGCAGGACTTCTTAAGCTTTTTCCACTCATGACTCCTTTTTTGCCTATGAAATATTTATGTAACCCTGGGGTGAGAGGTATATAAAATAGGTATACAAATCAAACATTTGCTGATAATAAATCATAGTTTTGTGACCCCACACTTACTTACAAGACCCTATGTAGGGTCTTAAACCATAGATTAAGAAGCTGGGCTCTAGAAAACGGAGGGCATTATTAGCTGAATGGCCTCAATGCTGTGGGTAACAATCCAATCCAATCCAATCCAATCAATCAACAAGCATTTATTTTTTTATAATAAAGCATTATTTATTATAACAATGCATAGTATGTTTCAGACATTATGCTAAGGGCTGCAGATTCAAAGAAGAAACAAAATTACCTCCATAGGCAAAGCACTGTGCTGTCTTTCATGGACTAACTTATATTTATTTTTATTTATTCTAAAGATATTAATTCTCTATTTTTATGTACATGCTGTCTCTTCTGATTAGGATGCAGATTTCTTGAAGAAGGGATTCTTTCCTTTTTGTCTTTGCATCTCCAGCACCCAGAGCCATGTCTGGCATATTAAGTTGCTTATTAAATGCCCTTTCACTTATTCATTTGTCCACTCATTCTTTCAATCACAGTGCTTAATAAATGCATATTGATTGATTGATTAGGCTCAACACTGCAGCTCTAGAACCCCAGAAGTCAATTTATTTTAAAAAGCCATTTGATGCAGAAGAAAGATCAGGGAATCTGCAGTTAGTAATCCTATTTCCAAGAGAGAACCACCTGCACTAACCAGCTGTGTGATCACTAGACCATCCTTTAATCTTGCAGAGCCCATTTCTTAAAACTTATGCTCCCCTGCCCTAGAGACTAGTGAAGAATATGCTTTGCAAACCATAAAATGCTATAGAAATGTGTAATTATTATTCAGGTTTGAGCAGGCTCCAGAAAAGTGGCTCGGGCTCTTCCAACTCCCACAAGACTGATTTGTACCAGAAAGCCAAGTTAATAATTTATACTGAAAACTTTAACTGCCAAGTGTGCATATATTTCCGTGTTAGTCAGGGCATCCTCTTCCCAATGGGAAACCAAATAAGGATGAAAAGGCTTCTGGGTGAACATATGGAATAAGAGTGAGGAAGATGTTGTACGTGAGGTTGTCCACGTAGACCAGGTGTTCAAAGAACTTTGGGACCAGAAGAGAAGTCAGAAATTATCTGTGGTGTTAAATTTCTACTTGAAAAGGAATCCCGGTCTCCATCATCTCTGACAAGTGATTATTCAACCTTCTGTTTGAATCCCTCCAATAATAGGGGAGCTCATTACACCTGCAGGTAGCTAGTTCTACCTTTGGCACCTTCTGTATATGTTTTTTTCTTTATAAGTTCTCCCCTTTGACTCAAGGGCTCAAATAAAACAGGTCTAAACCCCTTTTTTATGCCAACCAGCTCCCCCAAATCTCCACTTTGGGCAAAACATTCTTATTTCCTTCACTTGATATGAAAGATTTTTGATTTTTTCTTTTTTAAAAATTATACTCTTTGAGTAATAAACATGTAAAATAAACATTTTACATAAAAAGAACAAAAAGGATTGAGTAGGAATCCCTCAATTTCTATTACATATAGTTTTAAAAGGCATGTGTTTAAATGAATGTGCTCATATTATTCTGTTTGGTCCCCTTCCTGAACTGCCTTCTATCTATTTTTCAATAACCGATTGATGTGCAAAATCTCCATGATTTGATTGCCTTCACTCTCTTGGATGTCTTCTTCTAAATATTTAGTCATCATCCTTCCCAAAATGAGACTCCCAGAACAGATCATGTCTTCTAGATGGGATGTGGTCAGTATTTGGAATCCAACCATATCTTAGGGAACCTCCAAGGCCTTTTCTCAATTTTCACTTTTCTCGACCTCCTTCTGACACTTTCCCTGAGAATTCTTGCCTCTCTGGCTTTTCATGACATTGTTCAGTCCTGGCTTTCTCCTGCTTGTCTGACTGTACTTTCTCAGGCCTCTTTGCTGATTCTTCACCCATGTTCTACCCCTGTGCTGGGCTGTCTTTGCTTTTCTTGGAACACTCTGTTTTTTGAGTGACCCCATTCATTCCCACAGGTGTGGTTATTATCTCCATGAGGACACTTTTCAGATCTTTTTATCCACCCCTTATCTCTTGAGCTTTGGTGCTGAATCACCTGTTGGGCCTTTCAAAGTGGATGTCCCATAGGTATTTCATACTCAATATTTTTAAACACAATTCAAGTCTTCCCATTCGCCCAATTTCCCTATTTCTATTGAGCCCTTTGTATCTATCCCTCAGGTGCACAATAATCCTTAACTCCTCATTCTCACCCACATATTGAGTCAGTTGCCAAATCTTGTATTTTTTTTACCTTTACAACATCTCTCCCATGTTGTCCCCTTCTCTACTGACATAGCCACTGATCTAGTTTATGCCTTTGCTGTTTCTTCCTTGATTATAATGATCTTTTTATTGATTTCCCTGTCTCAAGTTCCCCCATTCCCTTCCTTTGCACAGTTTTCCTAAAGCACAAGTCTAATTTGGTCACCTCCCTATTCATTAAATTCCAATGACTATTCTTATCTCTAAAATCTAGCATAAGCTTGTAGTGCCAGAGAAACTGAGGCAAGATAGAGATTAGAAAGTTTTTAATATTTTATTAGAGGAAGAGTTTGGACTAGGGGTAAAATAGGATCCATGTTGACCCCAACTGGCTGAATTGGACTCTTGTCTCAAAGCATCCAGCAAGGAGTGAGAGATTCCAGAGACTCTTAAAGGGCTCCAGCAATCAGGGAAATAAAGGTATGGTGGAGGTAGAGCACTGGTGAGCGGGAATTCCAGAAAAGGACCATAAATTCAGTTCTGATAGGTTGGGGGTTAAGAGCATAAATTCTGATAAGTTGTGAGGCTAGGAGCCGCTAAATCTGGTTTGGAGGGTCCCATCTGGGTATCTGAGATAAGGCATCTGCAGTTTTATGACTCTTTGAATTGCTAGTGGTCAGGGCTCCTAGACCTAATTATCTCATTCCTAATGACTAGGAAGGGAGATTGCCACCAGAGAGACTGAAGCAGGACAATTCAAGGAAACCGAGGCAGGACAATTCAGGGAAATTAATGCAGGGAAACTGAGGCATAATAAACTTTTCCATTTGACTTTTTTTTTTTTAGAGGCAGTTGGGTTAAGTGACTTGTGCAGGGTCACATAGCTAGTAAGTATCTGAGTTCAGATTTGAACTTGGGTCCTCTTGATTTTCTTTATTGTACCACCTAGCTGCCCCTCCATTTAACTTTTATGGCTTTTATAACTTGACCTTGACCCATCTTTCCAACCTTATTAGACGTCCCTCCCTTTTCTATACTCTGGATCAATAAGACTTTTCCTCATATACAAATCTCCATATTTCCCTCCAAATCCTTGAACTGGCTATCTTTTATCCTGAAAGTGTTGTTTCTCTTAACTTCTGCTTCTTTATATCTATTAATTCTTTCAAAACTTACCTTAAGTACTTCCTTCTATATTCTTTCCTAAGCCATTAATGATTTACTTCCCCCACCTTGAAATAATCTCAGAATTATTTTAAATATCTTCCAAATATTCTTATTTCCATATATGTTATCTCACCCTAAAGTACTTGAGGATAGGGACCTTCATGTTTAAAGCACAGTGCTTAAAACTCGGTAGGTATTTTTTGATTGGTTGAAATTCCTAAGAGTATAAACACCTTGAAGGAGGATCCATTCCTTTTTTTTTCACAGATATTAGTTCCCAGTGTCCATTTACCTAGTAAGTGCTTTAAAAATGCTTGTTGAATTGAATTCACTAGTCTTGGACTGAATTTGTATTTTTCCAAAATTTCATCATTTCACTATCTTCCAAAAGTCTGTTTGCAAGCTAGAGATCTTATTGTTGTTCGGTGTTTTTGAACTTGCCTCATTGCACTAGAATTATTTTTGAGATCCCTGAAGAAAAGACAAAATTAGCTTATTGTGCACGAGGTCTGAGTCTCTACCTACCTACCTGCTCCTTGTTGGAAAAATCTGGGCTGAGAAGCTCCAGGTTGGCTTCTCTCATAGTCCTTGGAAAAGATCACCATCTAGAAAACCTTTCCCTTAGTTGTGCCAGGTTTTTAGCCCTTCAGTCAGTTATAGAAGTTTAAATGGGAATTGGAGCTTACCATGTCACACTTTGCCAGCTGGCCTGTGGGTTCTGGGAAAGGTGGTGGAAACGCTGACGAACAACCCGTGTTAGAGGCAGTAAAAGAAAATCTGTGACATTAAGGATCCTTGCTATTTTATTCAAAAAATTATAAGTACAATTTCCAAAGGCCTGAAAATGTCTATCTTTGTTATAATTGGAATTGTGAGGTGAAAGGCTTCTAATTGGGTTTAATTCTTTAAGTGGTCTCTTTGATGACTTCATTTTATTTTTCTATATTTATATGCCTCTATTTGCAGTTTGGGGGTAATTTTAATCATGTAGAATTGTAATGTAATTTATTTGTGTCAAAGACTCCTTTCACAAAAATATTTTTAAATACATTAAATTAAATATATAAGATTACAAAAGAAACCAACTGTATTGTATCCAACTATATTGAAATATAGTCACAAAAATAGAAAACAAATCAAATTCATGGATAGGAGTCTTTTTGAAACAAGCTTTTTGTTGTTGTTGTTGTTGTTGTTGTTGTTGTTGTTGTTGTTGTTGTGCCCAACCTTTTGCAAGTTCATTTGGGGTTTTCTTGACAAAGATATTGGAGTGGTTTACTGTTTCATTCACTATGTCATTTTAGAGATGAGGAAACTAAAGCAAATGTGGTAAAATGACTTGTCCAGGATCACTCAACAAGTGTCTGAGGTCAGATTTGAACTCAGGAAATCAGGTCTTTTTGGCCAGTGCTCTATATACTTTGGCCCTACCTAGCTGCCCAGAACAAACAGTCCCTAATATATGGGACTAGACAAAATGAAATGTCAGAGAAACTGAGGCAAGATAAAGATTAGAGAGTTTTTATTATTTTATTAGAGGCACCAGGTGGAGAGCTTGGAGTGGGGTCAAAACAGGATTCATGTTGACCCCAGTAGGCTGGATTGGACTCTTGTCTCAAAGTATCCAGCAGGGAGCAAGGGACTCCAGAGACTCTTATAGGGCTCCAGCGATCAGGGGAATAAAGGCAAGGTGGGGTTTGAGCACTGGTGAATGGGAACTTCCAGGAAAAGACCATAAATTCGGTTCTGACAGGTTGGGAGCATGAAAGTAACATAAATTCTGATAAGTTGGGAGGCTAGGAGCCACTAAGTCTGAGCTAGGAGATATGCCCTTTAGATAAACCTTCTGCATTTTATGACTCCTTGGAATGCTAGTGGTCAGGTTTTCCAGTCCTAATTATTTCTGTTCTGATGTCCAGGAAGGGGGGAGTTGCCACCAGGGAGACTGAGGCAGAACAATTCAGGGAAACTGAGGCAGAATAATTCAAGGAAACTGGCATAACAAAAATAGACTTGGAAATTGCTTTAATTTCCTACTAAGATCAAAGGAAAGTAATCATATGCAGGCCGTAAGGTCAAGTTAAAGAATGACTTGCCTCTCTGTTAAAAATGTTTTGTTTTTCTTTGAAAAAAAAAAAGATTTTTTCACTCAGTTCTCTCCATATCCCTTTCCAACATTTAAATTTCTCTCCCCCTTTCTAAGTTATCAGAATGTTAAGACAGCATTTTATTTGTTGTTCTTTTAATTACATAAGCTTGAAAGTTTTAGCAAGTTCAATTACAGTATATGATTTCCCTTTGATTCCAGAACCTAATTTTTCTCAGTCACAAGTAGAGCTTTACAGTCTCCCATGGTTCTTCCATCCTGCAGCTTTCAGTAGGATGCTGTGTGGGCAGATTTGGCTCTACCCAAGCCATGTTATGTTAGAAACTGAGAAGAAGCTCTCAAAATACAGGATTCATTCAAACAAATGTTTAATAAGAATCCTTATATATGTAGACACTGTGCTAGGTGTTGAGACAGATAATCAACATATGCTATATCATGTGAGCTATGTCTCCTTCTTTAGTTCTGAACTAGCTGTGGGTTCTGATTTCTTGATCTGCAGATACAAGGAATGGGTATAGACTCCAGACAGCACGGGTATACAAAGCAGAGAGGGCTGTCAATCATCTCTAAATCATGCTATGTTTATTTACTTTCTTTTCCTTCTTGTGGGTGGGATTCTTCTCTCACTCCATTAGAAGCCTGACCTTACCTTTTAAGCACAGCATGGGCTTTCAGGGAAAAGGAAAGAAAACGACTACTGTTTTACTCACTCATCCACTTTCATGGCTCTTTGTGTCAATAGTACTCAGTCCTGAGGATTGTCCCTTTCATTTCTCAAATCAAGCTGTCATCTCTTTTCATGCTCCTGAAATATTCCAGTCAAGAATATTATTTTTCCAGGGCTAATTTGGATTTTGTAGAAATATACTCCATACTTTCAATTTCTTTTTTCCCTTCTTGGTTTACTTACTCTCTAACCAATCTCCCACATGTATTCAGACAAATATAATGGAAATGAACAAAATAAATGCACTTTTTACGCGCTGTTCCCCAGAGTCCATCAAAAACCTCAAGTATTTTTTTAAAAAGTGGTAATAACTCTAAATCCATATGCTTAGGTTTTATACAGAAAGAGGGAAGAGGGAGAAGAAGCTGTGATAAGCAATCTTGGATGGGAGAAGATAGAGAAAATATTTGGTCAGAGAAGGGATGGGAAATGTCCTCTGTCCTGGGAAACATATTCTCACCATCACCATCACATGATCTCAGGGGTAGCCATCCCTAGCAGGGTCACAGCTCTCCCAAGCCTAATATCTGGTGTCTTTGCCACTTGGCAAGGATTCTAAGCTTGATCAAGAGGAAGCTGCAGCTCTTGCTATGAACTCACTCTTCTGAGTTTGCAAAGTCTTGCCTCTCCTTGGTCCCATCTTTTTTTTTTATATTTTCATTTTTTTTTACTTCTCCAAGTCTCTTCAGTCTCTAGCTCAAGATAAAAACTATCCTAGGGAGGCTGAAAAGGAGGACACTGGGAAATGTCTGTTCAAACCTATTTTCTTTGTCCTTAATTCTTTGCCCATGTCTGCTGGAAATATGGCCAAGCCAGCCTTTTTTTCCCTTTTTTAAACATAGGTATAGAGGATGGTCTTCACAAATACTCAGACTGGCAGATGTTAAGTCTAGCTTGCCTGGAAAGTAGAGAATGTGAAGAATAATAAAATGAATATTGTTGGATTGGAGCCAGATTGGGGTCTAAGGTAAATAGCTGATGGACCCGTAGCAAATTACTTTACCTCAAGTTGGATTTGATGGCTTCTAAGATCCCATTTCCATCCATCTTTAATCTATAATCTTATGATTTTATGTTACTCCTCTGGACCCAAGCTTCCTCATCTGTAGAACTGGGATTTGGATTTGGTTCAAAGGTCCCTACCTCTAAATCCTAAGAACACTGTATTTTATCCTAGAGATAATAGGGAACCACTGATATTTTTGGAGCTGGAGAGTAATGTGATTAACTTCTATCTTAAGACTATTACTAATGCAGGACTTATGTAACTGTAATTGAAAGCAATCAGATTTTGTGAATTGCTTGAAAATTTGGGGTCTGGAATAAAGTGAAGAGGTTATTAACAAATTGACAAGTGACAAGCCTAGAGAAGTAGGAACATCATGACTTTTCTACCAGATAGTAGGCAATTTTCTTTGTACAGAGAGCAGATACATTTGGAGTCAATTATCAGATAATATGATTGAGTTGTGATTTCAGTGTCTCTTGAGATGTGAAATGCCTACAGATGATAATTTTCTGTTCCAAAGAGGATTTTTTTTAGTATTACTAGAGAAAGAGGATTTCATATATATGTCTTCAGATTGCTAGGATCCTATTTTGAATTTTCACACTTAATCTGTTTTCTTTCTGTGTTTTATTATTATATTACCTCATTTCCTAATGTCCTCTATTCTGCTCCCTATAGAATGACATCCCTTATAATAAAGAATTAAAAAGAAAAAGAAAAAAAGTTTGAGGAGAAGTGACCAGCATATCAAACAAGGCTGACTATATATGCTATGTCTCTCATCATCGGGACACTTCTGTAAATAATAATAACAATTAACATTGTAATATATCAATATGTACTATAATAATAGCTAGCTTTTTGTATAATGCTTTAAGATTTTCAAAGTGCTTTACAAATAGGATCTCATTTGATCCTCACAACAACCTAGGGAAGTACATGCTTTTTTTAAATCCCCATTTCACAAATTGGGAAATTGAGGAAGGCAGTTTAAGTGACTTGTTCAGGGTCATACAGCTAGTTGTGGAGGGTGGATTTGAATTTTCAGGTCTTCCAGGATTGTGGAATCTCTTTTCTTATTGTGGAGTCATTAATTTGTATATTTTATGAAAAGATTGGGTTGATCTGGATCATTTTTAAGGAAGTTTGAATTTGCATGATATATATATTTTATGATTAGATTAAAAGACTTCAGATTTTAGCATCCAAAGAGGGCAATAATAAGGGTAAAGTATTTGTTTTAATATGTAACATCAAGTACAGTAATTGATCTCTTAGGCATAGTGTCTCACCCACATTATTACTTAAAATATCTTCCTCATTTCAGTACCATTGACTTCTAAGTGATGTTGCAAATTGCAGCTATAACTTTCTGTATTAATGCAAATGGTTTCTGAGCCTGATTATTCACAGTTGCGGCATTAATATTATGACTAATAGTCTCATTCCCAACAGTAACCATTATTCTGCTTTTTTAGGGCTCTCAGATTATGGGTAAGGCTGTAAAAATAAACCAAAAAGCTTATTTGTAAGCTTTGAATATGTTTTCCCAAAGAAACAACATAATCCTTGGCAGTTAGGTTCATGGACTAGCTTGTAAGAGATGCTTAGAGCAAAGGTAATCAAAGCACTTAAGACTGTGATGAAAAATATTCTCACTGTATAGTTGTCAAAGGGAAAGGAAAAGGAGAGAAGCATTTTTTAAATAATAATAATAATAATAATAAATACCTACTATGTGCTCAGGCAATTGTACTACGTGCTTTAGTTAAACATTCAGTCAACAAGCATCTGTTAAGCATATACTATATCCCAGGCACTATGCTAAGTATTTTAGTTAATCATTCAGTCAGTAAGCATTTATTAGCCACCTACTATATTCCAGGCACCGGTGTAAACATTGGGGATACAAAAAAAGACAATAAACAATTTGTTGTTGTTCAGGCATCTTAGTCATGTTTGATTACCCCATTTGGGGTTTTCTTAGTACAGACACTGGAATGGTTTGTTATTTCTTTGTCCAGCTCATTTTACAGATGAAGAAACTGAAGCAAGCAAGGTTTAAATGCCAGGTTCCTTTGCCTAGATCACATAGCTAATAAGTATAAGAGGCTGAATTTGAACTCAGAACTCAACTCCAGGACCAGATCTCTGTTCCTTGTTCTCCCTTAGACTGCAGTAGAGAGAATAGTTCTGGCATTGGAGTACCTAGATTCAAATCTCACCTCTGATGCTTTTCACCTGAGTGACTTGATCAAGTCACTTTCTCCTGTGGGCCTTGGTTTCCTCATCTAGAAAACAATGGGTTTGGACTAGATGAACTCTGAGGTCCCCATGCTCTAGAACAAAGCTGCTTAAATTTTTTCCACTCAAGACCTCTTTTTGCCCGAGAAATTTTTTGTGTGATCTTGGGTATATAGGAATATAAAATAAATATACAAATCAAATATTTGCTGGTGATAAATCTTAATTTCATGACCCCCACATTCAATTACAAGTCCCCACATGGGGTCACAAACTACAGTTTTAATAAGCTAGGTAAGCCTGTCTCTTATGCATAATCAGGTTCCTTTGGATAAATATTTGGATTCCTGGTTGCCAAATTCCTATCCCCACCTTCATTGTCTAGCCTAGAGCCTGAGGGGAGAGGGAGAAAGAGAGGAAGATGCAGGAGAAAGAACACTGGATTTGATACTGAGGACCTGATTCAAATGCTGGTTTTGTCATTTTCTTTGTGACTTTTTGGACAAATCATTTCTCCTCTATGTGCCTCAGTTTCCTCATCTGTAAAGTGCAAGCACTGGACTAAATGGCCTCTGATGTTCCTCTCAGTTCTGGATTTATGCTCTTCTGCTGGTAGAATCCATAACCCCAGTTCTTATACACTGTCAAGGACAGGTCTGGAGAACCTGAAATGTGGAAGCAGTTTGTGGGGGTGGTTGCCTGGCAACCCCTAACTTAAAATGACCACTCAGAGATCTCTGAAAGTGAAGATTGGAAGCTTTATTACAATCTCACGAGAAGCAGGTAGTCTGCTCAATGGGTTCTCAGAGAGAGGAGGCTGATTTTACAGAGGCTAAGAGATGACTTAAATGGTCAAGAAAAAAAAATTACAGAAACTGTTGGCCCACCCATCTCCTGTTAATCCTCCTAAAATCACCGGCAAACTCAACATTTATTCCTTTATTTGTCTTTGGAATACAGATGGGCTTTTGTGGTACTAGGGTCTTGGTTAAGTAATACCTGTTTCAAGAAAAAAGAGTTCTGTGTTGTGTTCTATTTTCTAGAGCCCCCAAGTTGGGGTGACAAAACATACTGTACTTTTTAGAGCCTCCACTGGGGTGATTAAAATATCCTGCATTCTAGAGCCCTCACTTGGGTGACAAAACGTACTATGTTTTCTAGAGTCCCCACACCAGGGTGATTAAAACATACTATCTTAGTGAGAAGTGATGAAGGGAATTCCTGAGGATGGTAGAAAAATGGAGTCCCTTTATTACAAGTTCTTTCCCCCTTTTATACCCTCATATCCTTAAGTAACCAAAACACTGCCCCAGTACATACTGTGCATGCGGGACCATATAAACAACTTGCTATTGTGTGTAGATGTCTCTTTGCCACCTGGTTTCACTCTGCTTCAATTACAACACAGGTTGTCACACCCCCTGACTTCTCAGGAAGGCCGAGAGTCATTAGGAGAGATGGGGAGCTGAACCAGACATTGTCAGCAGGTTCCCTCTGGGCTGAAGGGTCTTATCCCTCACCCAGAGTTTCCCCACTGACTGTGACCCTCTACAATTCTGCTTCAAAGGCTAATAATCAAGTCAGAGGGGTTAAAGATTTCTAAAATAACTAAGGAGTCTTGGTTTTAACTCAGGCTTTTTTTCAATCAACAAATAGAGATTAGCCAGTTTGTAGACTTCTGGAATATCTCCAGGCCATTAAACAATTAGTCAGGCTCTTCTCTAAGCAGTTCTCTCTTAAATGTTTTCTCTTGGAAAGTCTTTGTTCTTCCCAGAGCCTAACGATTAAACCCTTGGTGCTGAGTTTTATTATTCTCAGAAGTCCTCAGTTTCCTCTTTCAGCCACGGTTAAAGTGTTAAAAAGTGTTACAATGTTTGTTACATCCCAGTCTGTTGCTCACTCAAACCTATATGGTTGACTTATTGCAAATATTTGCTCAAGTTTAGCTAGTCACAATACTTAAACTATTTGAAGTTCTTTATCATATTTATACAAAGAATTTAATTTTCCAAACCAAATTTACTTCATACATAAATATCTAAAGAGTAGGTTCAGTCTATCTTAGTTAGTGATTTTATGAGAAACCACATAATTCCTCATATGTTTTTTCAGTAAAAAAGGCATCCTATGACTAGTGGTCCCATTGATGCATGTGGTAGTAACATGCAAAGTGTGGAACTTGAATCAGCGATCACTTTTAGGCTTTTGTTTAACTCCTGTCCTTCCCACTCTTGAAATGTATTTATCAAGTACAGGCAAAATATTTTACAGATAATTTTACATTATAAATTTTACAGATAGAAAGATTGCCTAAGGGTCCAGACCTAGTGACTGATAAAATGGGACAAGGAGTTCTTACAGGCCAAAGAAGGAGGCTATATCATACCTAGGGCAGTCCTTCCTTGTCAAGTGCCATGAAAGAACTGGACTGGGGCCCCTCACAACTTGGGAACTGTAACCCTTTGGAGCTAGAGTCCAAGCCTCCTTGGGAGGCAGGTCAGCCAGGACAGCAGATTCTGGGCGCTTAAATCTTGCAGGGAAGTATTTTCAGAATATGTTACAAACACAGTTATGGAATAAAGAGGAAGACAAAACTGAGACAGAGTTGCTCTTCCAGACTGAAGCATCCTCATAAAACTATTCTCTGTGTAGATCATCTTCTGTGCTAAGAGGGATAAATAAAGTGGCTGTTGCTTGTTGTTTTGCTCTTTTTATTAAAGAAGCCAGAGGGAGCTAAGTGATACTCTAAATAGAGTACTGGTTCTGAAGTCAGAAGGACATGAATTCAAATCCAGCCTCAGACTGGGCAAGTAACTTAATCCCGAATGCCTTACCTAAAATAAAATAAAATAAAGAAACCAGATGTACATTGTTTGAGTACACTGATTTCCCTAATGTGCTTTTCTCTTATCCCATTTTATACTTTTCCTAAAGGGATTATACAAAGCAGATGAAAGATTTGGACCAGGAATAGAGTCGTATAGAGAAGGCCGTCAAGACGTTGGATGGTGGTTCCGAGAACATATCATTAAATTGTGCAGCGAATTCCCTGGGGCTTTTACCATTTTTAGTTATCCAGAGTTCATCACCTTCCTTTCTTTTGATTCTACAAAATTGTGTCTTTCTGAAAAGGATTTGGCAAAGTGGGAGGTGAATGAAGAGGAGGATCCCTTTTTGTATGACTATAAGCAGCTTCTTTTAAATGACGATCTAACTCTACCACCAGAAATGTACATTTACTCCACCGATAATGAGCATCTTCCCATGACGAATTCCTGCAAAAAAGACTTTGATTTCCATTTTTTTGTGCCCAAGTTTCCAATGTTTGATGATGAGGATGAACCTTGGTTTGTGCTAAACCAGACTCCTTTGCTGCTGAAAATACAAAAGCATGCTTTCAGATTCAGGTAACTAGCTATGTCTCTCCTTCTTCCTTGGCCAGTTATTATTCTGTAAAGAGTTAGTTTTAAAATTTTTAAAATAGTATTTTATTTTTCAAAATATATGTAATGATAGTTTTCAACGTTTACTTTTTTAAGATTTTGAGTTCCAGTTTTTTTCTTCCTCCTTCCCTTACCACTTTCTTCCCAAGACAGCAAGCAATTTGATATAGGTTATACATGCACAAATCATTTAAAAAAAATATTTCCATAGTAGTCATGTTGGGAAAGAAAGAAACAAAACCAAACAAAAGGTGAAAATAGTATGCTTTGGTCTGCATTCAGTCTCCATGGTTCTCTCTCTGGACACGGATGGCATTTTCCATCCCAAGTCTATTAGAATTGTCTTGGATTACGGCATTGCTGAGAAAAGCCAAGTCTGTCACAGTTGATCATCACATAATCTTGTTACTATGTACAATATTCTCCTGGTTCCGCTCACTTCACTCAGCATCAGTTCCTGTAAATCTCCCCAGGCCTCTCTGAAATCCTCCTGTGGATCGTTTCTTATAGAACAATAATAATCCATAACATTCATAGACCATGACTTATTCAGCTATTCCCCAGCTGATGGGAATCCATCCAATTTCCATTTAAAGGATTAGTTTTAGAGGGCCATTGGAGCTCCTTCTGTTCAGTTTCTTCTCTAAGAATTCTAAAAGGAGATAATAGGGAACAAAAGAAAGAGCACCTCAGTTCAAGCCATGTCACTTATTTCTGGAGAATGAGGTAAGTCATTTTATTTTCCTCATCTGCAATAAATAGGAGTTGGACAAGTAACTTCTGAGCTTTCTTCTCATTCTAGGTCCATAATCCCTTTATCCATCCACATGATGAGTTTTTGCAGTCTGTCAGTCTTTTAACTTTCGTTTCATTTTTTTTTTATATATCCCTTTGATTTTCAAATATTTCCTTCCCCTTCCCTACCCAATGAGCCATCCCAAATAGTGAGAGGAGAACAAGAGGGCAAGAAGGAGAGAGAAGATGATTATCACAACCAACCAACACGTTAGTTGAGACTAACAGTATATACAAGGCTTGGGAGGGTTGAGAGGTGCAAAAGAGAAGAAATGCTTTTAAGAGCATCTCTAGGTAAGCGTATGACACCCTACGGGTCTTCCTGATTGCAGATCTAGCCCTCTCTCTGCTGTGTCACTTAGCCTCTCTGACACTCGGTTTCCTCATCTGTAATCTGGAGGATTTGTGCTGGATGACCAACTCAATGGAATTGAGCCTCCTCCTCACCCCCCTCTGCGCCCAACAATAAATAAATATTGGGATAACAGAGACAGTATGGCCTGGTACCTAGAGACGTCACCTTGGAGTCCCGAAGAGCTGGTTCCAGGGCTCTTGTGCTTCCTGCCCGTATGGCCCTGAGCGAGGGAATCTTCTCTCTGGACCCCAGGCCTCTCTCTTAGCCTCTGTATGTTGCAGAGCGGATGTTGATCTGCACTGACAGGAGGGGGAATTTGCTTACTGGCAGTTGTCTCAGTGAATTCACAGGTTTGGTAAGAAATAAAAATGCAGAGGTCTGAGTAGCTGAAATTAAATTAAAAAGTATCAAAATGAAATTAGAGGAGACTAATTTTTTTCTTCTCCCTTCAATCAGGCACAGTCAGATTCCATTCATTCAGAGTGTTAATGATATCATAAACAGAAATCGAAGTAACTTTGGCCGCCAGGGTCCCAAAGAAAAGTTTGCCAAAGAACTGATCGTGAAGGCCGAGAAGGGACATTATTCCCGTGTCTATGAGATTCTTCGGGACGACCTGGCCATAGCCGATGTAGGGGATGGAAAGGGATTCACTGCACTGGCCGGAGCGACTGTAAGAGCCTAAGTGGAAAATTTTAGATCATGAACCCAAAACCCCCCAAACAAAAACCAGTGACTCTTCACAAAACTCTTTAATTTGTGGAACAAGTATCCATCTAGGTCCAGAGATAGAATTTTCTCACTAGGAGTTCCTTAAACCAATGGTGTTAGATTTGATAGTAATAAGGGCCACCGAAGCCAAATATTGACTTGGTTTTCAAAAGTTATATTAGCTATGTTTTATTTGATTTCTATTTATTAACTGTCTGGCTCTTATAATTATCCTTTCCACATTACATTGATTGGAGGTGTCTTGTCCCCTTGATCTAGAAAATTTATCCAAAAATTTTTGGTCCTCCCTTTGTATTGGAGAAGAAGTTTGAATAATTATGGTATTAAAAGATAAAATATATTGATATTATATAACACTATCCATATATTTTATGCATTTCTGAATTTCTAAACCTTTTCTATGTCATCTTCACGTGTTCTGTGACTCCCTCAAAACTTCCCCAAAATTCTCATTTATTTTCTTATGCTGACTTATAATATATCAAAGCTGCAATGAAGAAAGTCATATGTATATCTGATTCAGGCTGCATCCAGAGCGCCCTGTATTTGACACTTCTGCTTTAGACAAATAAAATCTTAAGTCTGGTCCAAAAAAACGATCCCCAAAACTCCAACTCCACCAACCAACAGGGACCACATTCCCGACATGGGAGATGAGAGGTGGGGGAGTCAGTCAGGCAAAAGGCATGGGAATAGAATATCATTTAGGAAGGGTGATGGGAAGGCAGAGTTAATTGGAAAGCAGAGGGCAGGAAGGGGAGGAATGGGGAATAAGGTTTGAAAGGTAAGATGGAGCCAGGGTACAAAAGGCTTGAAATGCTAAACAGAAGTTTGTATCGGAGCCTAGAGCAGGAGGGCTCAGCCTTTTTTGTGCCTTGGACTCTGGGGAAGCCAGTATATATTCCTTCTCAGAACTATCTTTTCAAATACATAAACTAGCTGAGATTGCAAAGGAAATCAATTATATGGAACTATAGTTACCAGAATATATGTTTTTTTTTTTAAATTGACAGACCCTAGGTTAAAAACCTCTGAGATAATAAGGTAATAAGGAGCTGCTAGAGTTTGAGAAGCAGATCATGGTCTGACCTGGGCTTTAGGAAGATCATTTTGGCAATGATTGGAGAAGGGAAAGACCCCAGGTCAGGGTACTCATTAGGTTGTTGTTCAATTGTGTTAAACACACAATTTTCTTGGTAGAGATACTGGAGAGGTTTATCATTTCCTTCTCCGGTTCATTTTACAGATGGGGAAGCTGAGGCAGACAGGGGGACTTGCCAAGAATCATACAGCCAGGAAGTGTCTGAAGCTGGATTTGAACTCAGAAAAATGAGAGTTCCTGAATCTAGGCCCAGTGATCCATCCACTGTGTCACCTAGTTACATCCAAGTTTCATTAAATGAATTCAAGTAAATTGGTATAATAATATTATAGAGTAGCAATGGTTAGCCTTCACATTGTGCTTTAGGTTCAAAGAGCTTTACCAAAATGATGATCTGATATTCTTTTATAACTAGAAAGGACCCTGGAAATCACCTAATTCAAATGTCCCTAATTTATCAGGTAAGGTAACCAAAAGGAGTTGAACCCGTCTGCTTAGCATCCCCCAGTGAAGGAGGCCCAATTCTGACAGAAGTCTAAAGCTCTTCCAGTAGACCCTGGCTTTGCATAATCTTTGCTGTTTATTAATGGCACACCTATCAATTTAATTTCTGATCATGAATTATACTAGTTTTAAACTGGATACTAATACTGGCTCAAGTCCTTGCCAAGTCCTTGGCTCTCTTCTCGTCTCTTACATCCTAGGATTAGCAATGGGAATTTTCAGTTCTACAGTGAGGATAATTTGTTATAGGTTATGTTGCTCCACCATGAAAATGGTTTCTGAGAATTGCCCCTGGAGAAAAATGGCTCCAGAAAGTCCTTTTTCAGTGGGCTGGATGGAGATGGAGATCCCAGATTCCTCCGGGAGCATAGGATATCCAATAGGATGCTCCCATATGGCTGGCCCTGGGCTCGTGGCTGGAGGCTGTGGGCTGGGGAACTTCTGCTAGAAATCCCCCATTTATCTGCTCTCGGAGGAGGTAACTAACAGCATGTTGGACTTCTGCCCATGCCATGGTCAAATGCAGTTTAAACTTTAATGGTCTTTGCCCCTCACACTGTGATCATATAGTTTTATCTTAGGACAACTTTATCCACAACATTCCTAAATAGAAACCTAGAACTGAAATTTCTGGGCACTTTAATAGAAGATGTTACATATCTTTGGGGCAGCTGGATAGGGCAGTGGTTAGAGCAGTGGGCCTATAGTCAGGAAGAGTTCATCATGAGCTCAAATCCAGCCTCAGACACTTACAATGTGACCCTGGGCATGTCACTTCATTGTGCCTCAGGTTTCTTATCCAGAAAATGAGCTAGAGAAGGAAATGGCCAACCCCTCCAGCATCTCTGTCAAGAAAACCCCAAATGGGGCCCCAGAGAGTAAGACACAACTGAAATCGCATGTTTTGGTGGGTGAGGAAGTACTTTTCTGGGAACAGTACACATTAAGCTGTATTTTTTAAACTTTAATGGTCTTTGTTCCTTAGACTGTGATGATATAGTTTTATATGAACACATATATGTTCATTTTTCTTGTAATAAACCTATTTTCCATGCAAGTTTTGAGAAGTTGTGAGAAAAAGTTATGATCACTTCTGCCCTTTTGGAGCTTATATTCTCCAACAGGGAACAAGAGATAAATAAGAAGAAAGTACAAAATAAATACAAAACAACGGGGAGGGGTGTCAAATCACTGGCAGTTGGAGGATCAAGGAAGGCTTCGTGTAAGAAGTGGCTTTTGACTTGGACCTCCAATGGAGTTCAGAACTCAGGGTGAGTGGAGATGAAGAGGAAGAGCACTCTTGGCATGAGGTACAGCCTGGGCAAAGGCCCAAAGTCAGGAAATGGAGTATCATGTGTGAGAAATAACCCATTTTTTGGTCTAATTGTCTCTCTTATGGCATCTAATTTGGGGCTGGACAAGGCCGATTTCACAGGAAAGGTTGTTTTTAATGAAGTAGGATTTAATATTCATTCCTCAGACTTTGTCATTCCTGCTCAAAAATCCTTCTTGGTTCCCCATTGCCTCTTAAGATAAATCTGAGATCCATCCCCTCCCACTTAAAGGCCTCCACTATATGCTGCCTCCTTTTCCCCTACTTTTCCAGGCTTATTTCTTGTCCTCGGCACATGTGCTCTGTTCTAATTAAGCCATCTTGTTGGGTGATCTTCTCCAGCTTACCTGGCCTCTTTTCACTGTACTTCACACCTGCAGTGCTCACCCTTTTCGCTGCCCTAGCTACCTTTTAGCCTCACCTCAAATTTCACTATTTAGGCCTTTCCTGGGACCTCCAGCTGCTAATATGTCCCCCTTTCAAACTGCCTTCTAGATACACTGTACATTTCTAGTCTGTATTATTGTTTACAAATTGCCTCCCTCATTAGTTTGTAAGCTCCTTGAGGGCAGGGGCTGATTTGCCTTTTTTTGTATCCCCAGAACTTAATAGTGCGTGACACACAGTGTAAGTGCTTAATAAATGTTTGTCAATGAACACGTAAAAAGTGCTTAATAACTGCTTTGTTGGTAGAATGACAAAGAATAGCTCAGTTATCCCTCCAGTTAGTTTTCTTTTCAAAGGAGTTACACTCTACCTACCTCAGTTTCCTCATCTGTAAAATGGGATAAAAATAGCACCTCGTTCCCAGGTCGTTGTAAGGATAAAATGAGATAACACTTTAAAGCATGTGTCTGACACATAGCAAGTGCTATATAAATATTGGCTATTATTATTATTATTTTTGTTCTTGTATTTTCCCATCATGTTGGAGCAGTCACTCCAGCTGTGGACGTAAGGGGTGGTCTCCTGTCTCTGATTATTTTTCGGACTTTGTCCGTTGCCCCGACGTTCTTCTGAACTTGGCTCTCTCTCCCCCAGATTCACTGCCACAATGCTATCATCAACCTCCTTCTTGACAACGGAGCCAACGTGAACGTGTGCACGGATGAGGGGATAACGCCCCTCTGCATGAGCCTCATTCTCTATTATCCAAAGGAGATGTTTAAGGTCAACATCGCGGAGAGGAACTTGGAGAAGCCCAAGGTGAATCCCCATGAACTTTTAGGGTCTTGGGTCTAGAGCATCTTAGAGGTCACTCATTTTACAGATGAGAAAACTGAGGCTTAAAGAGGTGAAAGGATTGGTCGAAGCTTACACTGGGAGCAAGCGTCAGAAGCAGGTTTTGAACTCAGATTCTCTAGCTCTAGAACCATCTCCATCAATGGTACCATACTCGCTCCTGCAACCATTGCTGCTTAATGTTTGACTCTAAGGCCATCTTGTATCTTCCTTCATCGACTCTGGCCAGAAACTCCTCTCATCTGGTCCTTACAAGTAGTCAGAAAAAAGGCTTTAGAAAAACTTTTCCGCTTTGATTTGCTAACTTTTAGATTGTAAACCTTTAGCAGGAGATTCCCAGGAATGTCCATGGGTCAGGAAGACTCAAGTTTGAAATCCTCAAACGCTTAGTTCTGTGCTCTTGGGCAACCTTTCTGAACCCGAGCTCCCTTATCTGCAAAATGGGACAATATTAATGCCAATCTCCCAGGGTTCTTTTGAGGATAAAGTGAGATGGTATTTGGAAACTACTTTACAGACCTTAAAGCCCTATATAATGTTAGCTATTATTATTGCTGTTAATCTTAGTTTCCTAGAATTTAATAGCAAAGTCATTGCCATTCAATGAACATGTCTTGTCTCTTTCTGTCTGTCTGTCTGTCTTTTCTTCCCCTCCCTCTCTTTCTCTGTCTCTATCTCTCCATATCTCGCCCGCCATGATTTGTTGAGTTGAAATCAATTATCTTAATTAGATTAAAAACCTATTCAGTTCATTCAAGGACTTTTTGGAATCATTCGTGTGCTAGGCCCCCCATGAGCAGGATGATAAGGGAGTAGGCGAGGGCAAGTATTGTGTTGGTAGTTGATAGTTGGATAGCTCAGGGTAATGGTAGGAGGAGGGCAATTTCTAGGTCGAATAGGAGGAATGTGATGGCAACTCCTCTCTCTATTTCTGTCTGTCTATTTGTCTGCTTCTCTCTTAAGATCATAAAGGGAGATTTTACGACATTGGAGGGGGAAAACCATGGAAATAATTGGATCCATACAAGCTACCTATAGATTAAGTAATGTCAGAGGGCAAGGCACTGAAAGTGGAAGGAAAGGAAAGGCCTCCTGAGCATGGTGGGAATTTGAACTGAATCTTGAAGGAAGCCAGATGAGGTGGGGAAGGACCAGTGTATTTCAGCCATGGTGGAAATGAAGGCACCGAGATGGGAAATTTAGTCTCAAGTATGTAGAAAAGAAGCAAATGATCCAGAATCGTGGGCTTTCAGGATGTATAGAATCGAGAAAGTGAGAAGCAGAAATAGTAGAAAGAGGCCAGGCGGCTGCAAAGGGCTTTAAATGTTGAGGAAAGGACTTTTTGTAATTGATTCTGGAGATAATGGGGAGTCAATGGAACTCATTGAGCTTGGGGATGACATGGATACCTCACATTGGAGAAAACTCAACTTGGTAGTAGAGATGACAGGCCCTCATCTACTTAGGATGGTTTCATTGCATTGCAACAAAAAGGAAGAGGAAATCCTCTATTAAGGTTTTCAGTTCTTGAAATTTTCTCTATCTCTTTTTTTATTATAGCTTTTTATTTACAAGTTATATGCATGAGTAATTTTACAGCATTGACAATTGCCAAACCTTTTGTTCCAATTTTTCCCTTCCCCCATCCCCTCCCCCAGATGGCAGGTTGACGAATACATGTTAAATATGTTAAATTATAAGTTAAATACAATATAAGTATACATGTTCAAACAGTTATTTTGCTGTACAAAAAGAGTTGGACTTTGAAATAGTGTACTTTTAGCCTGGGAAGGAAATCCCAGGTGGACAAAAATAGAGGGATTGGGAAGTCTATGTAGTGGTTCATAGTCATCTCCTAGAGCTCATTCCCTGGGTGTTACTGCAGTTCATTACTGCTCTATTGGAACTGATTTGGTTCATCTCATTGCTGAACCACGTCCATCAGAATTGATCATCATATAACATTGTTGTTGAAGTAAATAATGATCCTCCTGGTCCTGCTCACTTCACTCAGCATCAGTTCGTGTAAGTCTCTCCAGGCTTTTCTGAAATCATTTTATTGGTCATTTCTTACATAACAATAATATTCCACAATTTATTCATCCATTCTTCAATTGATGGGCATCCACTCAGTTGAAATTCTCTTAAAATTGGGTTTACTTTGGGTTTAACTGCTAATAAGATATAGATATAAAACTGCCCAAACTGGTATTGCTAAATCAGACTTCGTTTGATGCTTTGAAAGGCCTTTTATGATCTTAAGAGAATTGTTCATTAATTTCTACCTTTTTTCTTATCTTATATTCGATGTTTCTTTGTGAACTTTAAATAGGGACAAGCTTCAAAAGGAATGACTTTCTCGCATACTCGGCCGTCTGAAACCAAGTCATTTTCCATAAATCCAGAAATAACTTTTCAATACCTTCCTGTAATAGAAGTAAAGAAATCTTCAGAGGATGCGACCAATAGTACAGAAGAAATCTCTTCTCAGATCCCTCAAGATCAGTCTGAGTTGAAGGAAATCATTCCTAAAAAGGATGCATTGGAGATAACTTCACTTGGAAAAATATGTCCCATAGTACCCAACAAGATACTAGAGGACTGGTGGTTAAATTTTGAAAAATCCACCCAACTGAGTTCTTCGACAAATTTTGATTCGAACCTTTGTGTTTGCAACTTTCCTATTGAACTCTCACAGGAAATTTTGGAGAAGACAGCTAATAATTACCCCATGGCAAAATCTTCTTTAGACAAGGATCGCTCAGATCCGGGAACCATTAGGAAACTGGCACTGTCTATCATGGAGTAAGTTGTAGGTGGTAGAATTTGTGAAGGAAAGACAACGCTTTTCAGTGAATCCTATAGGACCATATTCAAATTCTACCTCTCAATGTTTTCAGAAACTTGGAGATGTTTGTGAACACAAGTGAAATTAATTATGTCACTTTGGTGTGGGTTTTTGCCTCATTGGATTTGCTTTGGGTCCCAAGCTGGGTTTCTGTAACCAGGAACGTGAAGTGAGTAATATAAAAATAGGGAATTGAGTGCTAGCCTTGGAGTCAGCAAATCTTGGATTCAAATTCTGCCCCAGAATCTTTGGTAAGTTGTGTGAACCTGGGCAAATACTTAACCTTTCTAGCTTTCATTTCCTTCCTGGAAATTAGGAATTTGGACTGAATGACCCCTGAGGTCATGCACACCTTTAAATTGGATTCTATGATTTCTTTTTTCTTTTTTTTTTCTTTTTTTGGCTGAGGCAATTGGGGTTAAGTGATTTGCCCAGAGTCACACAGCTAAGTGTCTGAAACCAGATTTGAACTCAGATCATCCTGACTTCAGGGCTGGTGCTTTATCCACGGTGCCATCTAGCTGCCCCTCTGTGATTTCTTAATACCTCTAAAATAGAAGCATTGGGTTTGAATCCCAGTTTGGGTTCTTTGGAAGCTGGATCCCCTTGGGGCAATCACACAAATTCTTTGCATCTTGGTCTTCTCCCTTGCCAAACAGGGCTAGTAATCCTCCTATAAGTTACCTCCCAGAGTGCTTTGGAGAGGGTTGCTTTGTAAACTTGGAAACTCAGTAGAAATGTGATTTATTGCCATGGCCACTTACCAGTCCTTTGGCTGAGTTCCCAAGAATAATGTTACAGTAAGACCATAGTGAATTACAAACACCTGGATGACTCGCTATTGGGAGAAGTAAGATTGGGTATCTTTTTACGGTGGATATGGGAAAGATGAGAAAACATCTGGACTGACCCAGGGACAGAGAGTTTGATCTATATTAGATTTGTATCAACAAGTCACTCTGTGACTGCATGCTAGTTGCTGATTTTCCCCTCTGCTTTTAACCTTTTAAACATTAAATCCTTTGCCCAAGTGGAAATACAGCTTATTCCTTATTTTATAAAGCAAAGTGTTTTCCCCTCTGGTAAGCATTTAAAATATTTCCTAATAATTTGGAGGTAAGGACTCCAAATAGGCACTTCTTTGTTAGACCCTTTCCATCGCCAAGTCCTGTGGATCCCTTTAATCATCAGAGATGAAGGATTGTGTACAGCTTTTCAAAGGCTTAGGGCATTAGAAGTCTTTGCAGCTATAATGGTGACATTTGCTACTATAAATTCAAGACATGTGAGAGAATTGTGTATGCTCACTTTTTTCTTAATTTAAAAAAAAACACACATATTTATGTCCATAAAAAAGAACTCAAGGAAATGATTGTCCATTAAAACCATAGTTATTATCATCATTTTGCCATTGTTACTTGTGTCCAACTCTTGTGACCCCATTTTTGCTTTTGTGGTAAAACTCCCTAAAGTGGTTCTCCATTTCTTTCTTCAGTTCATTTTAAAGATGAGGAAACTAGAGGCAGTTAGAAGGCACAGTGAATAGAACATAGGCCCTGAAGTCAGGAGGACCTGAGTTTAAATCTGGCTTCAGACACTTAATAACTTTCTAGCTATGTGACCCTGGGCAAGTCACTTAACCCCAATTGCCTCAGGGGAAAAATGAGGAAACCGAGGGTCACAGAACTAGTAAGGATCTGAGGTCAGATTTGAACTCAGGAACTTGGCCCAGTACTCTATTCACTGTGCTACCTAGTTGCCATCATCATTATTTACCACTAGTTAAGTAGATCATACATTAACAAAGTCCTAATAAAATCTTCTTAATTGTTGATGGGCCAACTTTGAAATGTCTTTTATTATTTTCTTTCTGGGATTTCTTGTTATCATTTACCTGGTTGTGTGTTGTTTTTGATTCTGCCTAACTGATTCACTTTGCCTAACTTCACGAAAACCTATTTCTTTCTATATTTCCTTCCACTCTACATCCTATCTTTCTCAGGAAGCCTTTTCTGGTCCCTTTAAATGCTGGAACTTTCTCCTCTAAAGTTACTGTCTGTCCACTTTGTATGTACCTTTTTATAAATAGTGTTCCAAATCTTAATGCCCTTCTCACTGTCAATTCTATCATAGTTAATTATAATCTACAATACCGCCTCTCCAAACTGGTTCATATTAACTAATTAATGGTTCCCTTCTGGATCCATTCATTCAGGCAGTTCCGCACCTCTCCAAATGTCTTGTCATGTATCCTATTGTTCTTTGTTCTGTTCACAATGAGAAGCAGGGACGAGATTGTGGAACGCTCTGCTGGAGTCCATGTCTCCAATCTATACCATTTCTTTGGCCAACAATTTCTATTACCCTTTTCAGAAGAGGAAATGTAGTTTGTCTGGTAGGATGAGCTGTTGCTAAAACCATGCTGGCTTTGACTAATCCTTGTTTCTTCTTCTAAAGGCTCACAAACTATTCCTTTTGTAGTGTTTTCTAGATTTTGGCAGGACTAAAAATCTTGCACGTTGGTTTGATAGTTTACAGATTTCTCCCTCTTTCTTAAAAAATTATGAAAGCATTTGTCCTTTTCTGTTTGAAAAACCACGGACCACTGGGCCAGCAATCATCTGTAAGTTCTTTCAGCACTGGAAGATGTAGTTTGCCTAGATTTTGTGATTTGAATATATTGATGATAACTAGAAATTGGCTGATTATCTCTTCATTTATCTTGTATGTCTAGTTGTAGCTCACCATTCTTAGTCCAGCTTTCCCAGTCTACTGTATGAGAAAAGAAAAATGAGCTTTTTAAAAAAGAATCATTTTTTTAAAATTCAATTTTATTTTATTTTTGGTTCTAAATTCTCTCTTCCTTCTCATCTTCCCTCACCCATTGAGAAATAAGAAAAACAAAACCCTTTAGAAATATATATAGTCATTCTAAACAAATTTTTATATTAGCCATACTTCTTCCTCCCCCAAAAGAAAGGGAAATATATGTTTCAATCTGTATTTTGAATCTATCATTTTTCTGTCTGAAGATGGATAGCATGTTTCATCATGAGCCTTTTGGAATTGTGGTTGGTCAGTGTGTTAATCATGGTTAATAAGTCTTTCAAAGTTGAATTTTTTTTATAATATTGCTATTACTGATCATTGGGTTAGCAATCACATCTGTAAGTTCTTTCAGCATTGGAAAATATAGTTTGCCTAGGTTTTGTGGTTTGAATATATTGATAATGAGAAATTGACTGATTATCTCTTCACTTATCTTGCATGTCTAGTTGTTGCTAACCATTCTTATTCTAGCTTTCCCAGTCTACTGTATGAAAAAAGAAAAATGAGCTTTTAAAAAAATCTTTTTTTTTTTAAATCCAGTTTTTTTTTCTTTTTGGTTTAAATTCTCTCTTTCTTCTCATCTTCCTCCACTCATTGAGAAAGAAGAAAAACAAAATTCATTATAAATATGTATAGTCATTCTAAGCAAATTTTTATATTAGTGAGACCCCCCTCTCCACCAAAAAGGAGGGGAAAATATGTTTCAATTTGATTTTGAATCTATCAGTTTTCTGTCTGAGCCTTTTGGAATTGTGGTTGGTCAGTGTGTTAATCATGGTTAATGTCTTTCAAAATAATATTGCTATTATTATATAAATTGCCCTTTATATATTTATTTTCTGTCTACATCCTATTCTTTTCATGAGGTTTTTTCTGATCCTCTAAATGCTGGAACCTTCTCCTCTAAAGTCACTTTCTGTCCACTTTGTACATACCTTTTTATAAACAGTGTTTGCATCGGTTCATACAATTTTTTCCTGAGTTTTCCCCTTCATAGTTTCTTATAGCACAATAGTATTCCATCACAAGCATAGACCATAACTTGTTAAGCCATTCTCCACCTGATAGGTATCTATTTTTAAATTTTTAAAATTATATTATACAAAACATATGCATGGGTAATGTTTCAAAACTGACCCTTTTTTAATATTTTATTTTATTTTATAATAACTTTATATTGACAGAATTCATGCCAGGGTAATTT